>NW_006435764.1:2872961-2875195 GCF_000325575.1 Pteropus alecto
CACCCTCGCCGTCACCACCATCGTCATCACCATCATCACCATTATCATCTACATCACCATCACTATCATCACCATCATCGCCATCATCACCACCATCACCATCACCATCACCACCACCATCACCATCATCATCATCACCACCATCACCATCATCACCACCATCACCACCACCATCATCATCACCACCATCACCATCACCATCATCACCATCACCATCACCATCACCATCACCACCATCAGCATCATCATCACCACCATCAGCATCATCACCATCATCATCACCATCATCACCACCATCAGCATCAGCATCACCACCATCACCACCATCACTACCATCACCACCATCACTACCATCACCACCATCACCACCATCATCACCATCAGCATCATTATCACCACCATCATCACCACCATCACCATCATCACCACCATCACCATCATCACCATTATCATCACCATCACCATTACCATCATCACCGTCACAATCATCATCATCGCCATCATCACCATCACTGTCATCATTCTATTATTGTTGCTGTTGTTGTTAGTTAAAATCATGCTTGCTCTCTGCCAACACCATTGTAAAGACTTTACGTGGATTAAGTCATTGATCCTGACGACAGCCCCGAGAGGTAGGTACCATTATCAAGACCCCTATTTTATAGATGGGGAACTGAAGCCCAGAGAGGGTGAACGGCTTGCCCGGGACCACCCAGATGGTAGGTGGCAGGGCCAGGACTGGAGCTCAGATCCGTCTGACTCCAAATATCTGCTCCGTGGCTTTTGGATTCAGACCGATGCAGGGCTGGCCACCTGGGACTCCATGGCGAACCCGACTCTGGGTGGAAAATTGGTCGACCCGTTCGAGAATACAAGGCTCCGGTGCAACCAGCCTCTCTTATCCTGGAGGGGCCAGGTGTGTGCTCTGCCCTGAGCATCAGAGACTTAGCACCTGGCTGAGGACACACAGACCTGGGACTTGCTGGGGCCTTATGGGGGCTGTGTCTTGGTGAGTACGAGAAATGGTGCAAAAGAGCAGAAGCAAGCATGTGTCACCAGCCAGGACTCTGGGGACCCGTCCGTTCAGTGGCTGTGTGTTGATCGCTGAGAAAATGATTGTGCTAAAAACCTGTGTCTATCATGTCGAGATGTATATAGTCTCGATAGATCCAAGGAATTGGCTTATGTGATTGTGGAGCTAGCGAGTCTGGGCTGGCAGCTGCAGACTCTCAGGTTGTTTCTGTGTGTGGAAGACCCCTTGGGAGCACTTCTTTACGAGTCCACCTCCTGGGCCTGGAAGTGCAGTGGAAAGTGTGCCCTGGGCAGACCTGGGGGTCAGCTCTGCTCGTGGGCATGGCCTCCTTCATCCGGGACCCTCCCAGCTCCCACCTGGGAGGCAGCCTGGCAGCTTGATGTGGGCTCTATGTTCAGATCCTGGCTGCCCGACGGCCCAGCTGAGTCAACCTCTCCAGGCCCCAGAGTCCTCGCTGGTAAAACAGGAATTATGACAACAGTGTCCCTCTCCGGAGGGAACGCCTCGAATCAGGTGTTTAGAGTCTGGGGCAGGGCGAATGCCTCTTCGGTGTTGGCTGCCCTCTGCCCACGCTGTTCTATGGGCTTTATTTGGGTTCCCTCATTTAATCCTGACAACGGCCCTGCAAAGCGGGCACCGTTGTCACTGTCACTATCTTACAGATAGGGGACCAAGCCAGCTGTTGCTTCCACTGCTGGTGGCGGTGCCGGTGGCGGTGGTGGTGCTGGTGACGGTAGCTGTGGCGGTGGCTCTGGCGGTGCCGGTGATGGTGGCGGTGCGGTGGCGGTGGCGGTGGCGGCACCGGTGGCGGTGCGGTGCCGGTGGCGGTGGCGGTGGCGGTGGCGGTGCTGGTGGCGGTGCTGCTGTCGGCATTAGTGTCGTTCTCCTTTCTTACTGTTGTTGCCGTTGTCATTTGGGTGTTAGTGGCAATGTCACTGTCGCTGGTCGGACGGCGATGGCCCGCTGCCCGTGGGCACTTCATTCACAGGTGGGGCCAGGCTCCAGAGGGCGTTGCCTGTGGGCGCCATGTGTGACCCCACCCGGTCCTGCCTGTTCCTCCTCCTGCGGGGGTCTGGAAAAGCCCGGAGCTGCCAGGGAGGCAGTGGGGGGCGGGGGGCTGCCCTGGCAGCGGGCGCTGTGGGCCGGCCTGGCACACCGAGCCGTTCAAGGTGCTCCAGACTGCAGCTGGCCCCCGCCCCCG
>NW_006435764.1:2875277-2881314 GCF_000325575.1 Pteropus alecto
TTCCTCTCTCCTTTTTGTTGAGGCGCTTTTGATTTAGGAACAAGGCCCCTTTATGTGGCGCTGGGCCTGGCCAGGCCTCCCCGTCCCACCCAGGCCCGGGGATTTCCTTTTCATCTGGAGCTAGGAGCCCCGGGCTCAGAGTGAGACGGCAGGCGGGCTCTGGTGGTGTCACAAAACCTGGGTGACTCAGCTTTCAGTGGGGCATCGTGGCCCTGCAGCTTTGATATTTTAAGTGGGAATGGCGAGAAAGGGGAGCGGGGGGCGGCGGGAGGGCAGTGCTGTTGGCAGAGGCTCAGGCTCGCTGTCTGAAAGGAGGCCCCGCTCCCAAGAGGACTATTCCGTTTCGGTGGGAGGACTGGCCTGTGACCCCAGGCTCTTAAGGATGACATTGAGCAGGGCCGCCATCTCAGGGTTCAGGGACCGGCCACCGGCTCCTTGTCCCCTGCCCAGCCTGCTTCTCACCAGGGCTTATTCCCGAAGCTTCCCACGGGTGTGGCAGCTGCTGCTCTAGCCAGAGACACTTGGCCGGCCTCTAGCCCAGGGTCAGCGAGCTGGCCTGGAGGGACAGCAGCCGGGGGAGCCTGGCCTGGAGGGAGGTGGCCAGCGTGGGCTCAGAGTCGTCACCGGCCAGCGAAGTGGAGAGCACAGAAGGGTGGCTCTTCCCCTTTGCTGTCGCACTTGCCTGTAAGTAGTGCAGGGTCAGCTGTGAAGGACGGAGCGCCAAGCCAGCGAAGGTGGCATAGGAGCCACTCCCACGTCCCTGGGAGTCAGGGAGGCCCCCCTGATGGCTCACATCACCCCGGGGCATCGTGCTGAGTGGGCATGGCTCCCCGCGGCTGGCCCCTGGAGAATGGGCTTCGCAGAGGCTTAGAAACGACTGCTAGGCCTTTGACAGCCCCCCATGGGGAGGCCGGGTCTCTGTCCCCTCCCCTCGGATCTGGGAGGGCTGTGCCCACCAGTAGCACACAGACCGATGCTGCCTGGAGGCCTGGGGAGGGTAGGGCGGGTGCCGCCTCAAAGGTACGCACTTCATGGGAAGGATAAGCTCTGAGGCCTGCGGTCGGCCAGTGACGCAAGCCACCAGCTCGGCAGTGTATGCAGGAAGCTGCCGAGAGCAGATCTTAGCGTTCTCCCCACCAAAAGTTTTAAAAAGTCACCTGTGTGAGGTGATGGGCAGGTTCACCGTCTGGTCCTGGAAATTGATCCACGGCAGACACGGCTGTCAAATCATCACGTTCCGCACGTTACACTTACACAATCACGTGTCAATTATTCCTCGGGAAAGGGAGGGGGTGCTGCGGCCCCGCCCCGTCCTCCAGAGCCCGGGGCCGGCACTGCTGGGGGCGCTCGGGCCGCGCGCAGGCCACACGTGGGCCACATGTCAGGCTACACGCGGGCCACACGCAGGCCACACGTGGACACCCGTCGACTGACCCCGCACGTCACCCCGACCCAGGCGCCGGATGACTTCAGGTCCCAGCCATCTAGCCGCGCTCAGCCTTCCCGTGTCCCCAGCTGAGGCCCCAGTCTCGGTGAGGAAGAGACAAGAAGATGAGACATCCCCACTCTGTCCTGTCCGGGTTCCTGATCCATGGACTCAGAGCCCGGTAAGAGTGTGGGGGCTCTTTGTCACACGGCAGTAGAAACCGGGACCATCTTTCACTGGGCGGAAGAGGAGACACACCAAACAAGCCCTGAGCTTGGGCCTCCCTGCAGCCCAGGTGTGGAAGGGGTTCCATGGGTGGCCAGAAAAAGGGTGTGTGAAGACCCTAAAACTGCACATGAACCCTGCATGTCCTTATGCTGGGGCGTTTGGGTGAGGCGTGTCCACAGCATCCTTCAGAGTCTCAAGAGGATGCATGGGTCGGGTGGGGTGGTGAGCAAAGGAGCTGCTGTGATTCCTCTGA
This sequence comes from Pteropus alecto, assembly GCF_000325575.1. Taxonomy (NCBI): domain Eukaryota; kingdom Metazoa; phylum Chordata; class Mammalia; order Chiroptera; family Pteropodidae; genus Pteropus; species Pteropus alecto. The sequence continues at coordinate 2,877,185 of NW_006435764.1, forward strand.
CCCCATGGCCACCCCTTTGCCTCGTGACTATGAAGCTCCTTCCAGAGGGGCGGGGCCTATTTCCCTACCCTCTGAATCTGAATCTGTGAGCTGTTTCTACCAGCAGAACGCATCAAAGGGACCTTGGGTGATTTCGGGGGCCTAGGGCTCAAGGAGCCTTGCAGCTTCCACTGCGTCATCTTGGAATGTGGCTCAGAGACCAGGTGAGGCCCTGAGGCCATGACAAAGTCGAGACTGGCTCATGGGGGCGGCCTGCAGAAGAAGGACGGCCACAGCTGGGAGCCAGCGCGGACCTACAGCCGTGGTCATGAGGCTGCTGCGCTCTCCAGCCCCAGTCGAACTGTCAGATGAAGGCAGTTGCGGGCCAGGCCCGGGCCAGGCCAGCAGGAGGCCCTCCCAGATGGCCAGCCCCTGGAAATGTGAAGAGTGATACATTGCGTGTGTGCGTGTGCGTGTGCGCGCGCGCGTGTTTAATGTTACATTGCTCATAAGCCACTGAGTTGGGGGTGGTTTGTTGCATGATCCCGAAGAGGCGAAGGACCTCTGGGGCAAGATCCCCACTCGGCGCGTGAGAGCCGCACAGGTGAATTCAGGTATGCGTTGCAAGGCCTGCGGGTGGGATGCCCCTCCCGCCTCCTCCCTCAGTGGGCTGCACGAGGCCGGCTCACTCCTGCTCCCGACAACCAGCCGCCGGCTTTGCTCACGACTCCGCCTTCCACACGCTCTGGCCTGTGTTGGCCTCCCAGCCCCTCTCCGAGGCAGACGGAACAGGTAGAAGTCAAATCACAAACCTGTGGAGGGCCCGGCACTGTGCCGAGCTCTCAGCCCGAGGGTGCCATGTAATCCTCACGGCAACAATGCGACAGACGCCAAGGCTCAGAAAGGTCGTGGAAACTGCCCGAGGCCACACAGCCAGCAAGCACAGAGCTGGAATTTGAATGCGGGCTGTTGGGCCTCCCCCACCCATCCCCCTGCCTTGCCCTGCCCTGTGCCACCACACGCCAGGCACAGGGAAGTCATGGGCTAGCCCCGCTCAAGGGCAGGCAGCTAGGGGGCCAGACGCCTCCCTTTCCCGTTACCCCCTGGCTGCCCACTCCGATGGGGAGTGACGGGAGTGGGCGCTGGTGTGTTTAGTGATTTAGAGGTGTGTGATTATGCCCGAGACGGGACAAGATCGTGTTTTCTGGCACCTGGTCTGTGACGTTCCTCCTTGTGAATGCACAGCTCGCTCCGTCAAGGCCAAGAGCTCTGCTGGCTGGGATGCAGTGTGGTGTGGCGGGCAGTGCCCAGGGCACAGAACTGGATGGCCATGGACCACCAGAGGGCAGGGGACTTACTGCCCTCTCTGGGGAGGGGATCACAGTCCCTTCTCAGACGGTCCGGGCGCCCGGGCTAGCGAGTAAGAGCAGGGCTCTGAGCCTTGATTTCTCCATCTGTAAGACGGGAACGATGATGCTAATGACAAGCGTTTCCCTCGCAGGACGGCTGCCGGGGAAAAGGCCCCACGGCGATGCCCGTGAAGGGACTGGCCGCCGTGGACACCACGTGACTACGTGGGGTAGAATCGTGCCCCCGAAGCATTTCTCCACGTCCTCAATCCAAGAACCTGTGAAAGGGACCTGATTTGGAAATGAGTCTTTGTAGATGTCATCAAGTTGAGATGAGGTCACACTGGAGTAGGGTGGCCCTAATCCAATGTCTGATGTCATTATAAGATGAGAAAATAGAGGTACAGACACTCACGGGACAGACGGCCACGTGATGATGGAGGCCGAGACGGGGGTGATGCAGCCACAGGCAAGGAACGCCCAGAGCCCCCAGGAGCTGGGAGGGACAAAGAGGTACCCTGCCCTGGAGACCCCGGAGGGACTGCGGCCCTGCTGACACCTTCGCTTCAGACTTCCAGGCCCCAGGACGTGAGCGAGTGAATTTCTGTTGTTTTGAGCCCCCCAGTTTGTGGCGCTTTGTTGTAGCCACCCCGGGACCCTGAGACCAAAGGTTAGTTGTCACTGTTACATTTCCTGTCCCAGCAGGCACCCCAAGACAGCAGTGGGCCCTCCCAGGAGCTCACACCCGTGGGCCCCTCCCAAGCCGAATGTCTGACGTGGGGCCGTGGATGCTGCTCGGTTGAGCTGTCGGGGGGCACGGTTCCAGCCACCACCCTCCTGGAGATGGACCAGCTCCCCCGGCTACAGCACCCACAATGCCCCTGGCTCCTTGAAAGTGGTCGCTGGTCTCCAATTAGTCACCACTTCAGGTACTTAAGCAAAGTCCCCCCAGCCACTCACAATGCCGCTAGGCCCCTCTGAAGCCTTTTCTCTCCCCGCATTTGAAGATGCATTTTAAAGACCGCAGTGTCCCTTTAAAACCAGACAGGAGGGCTTGGGGACGGTTGCAGTGCTGAGCATTCTAAAGGAGGGGTGAGTTGGGGAGCTGGGCCTGGGTCCGAAGCCTGCACCCCCCCCTTCCTGGCAGTGAGACCGGGCAAGTCACTCAGCCCTCCGAGCCCGTCTCCGCCTCCGTGCCAGGTGGAGGGGTTTAGAGATGGTCTTCATGCAGCTGAGGTCATTGCTGCCATCGTCCCCAGCATGCGGGAGCGGGGAAGCTGGACACCTTGGGTCGCCTTGCTCACTGGGTGACCTTCCGAGCCTCTTGCCCTCTCTGGGCCTCTGGCTTCAGCTGTAAATGAGGAAGAGAGGAGGTCGTGAGGGAGGCACCCCAGCCCCAGAGCCCCCCGCCTTGTGGAAGGGCGGCCACCGTCCCGGCCCGTCCGCACGTGGAAGCCATGCGGAGAAGCCGGCTGTGGGACCGGGCCTCACAGGAACCAAGGGCAGCTCTTGCAGAGCACAGTGTGCTCAGTGCAGTGGCTGGTGTAGCTGCATGTGGCACAGTTAGGAGGTGCCCTCCTGAGCCTCAGCCAGCCTTTGCCCCCGCCCCACGTCCCAACGCTCCCCCCTCTACAATGCAAGAGCCGGAGCCCACCCCCATCCCCCCACCCCCGGTGCCTGGGGTCTCGTTAGAACTTAATACTGCCCTTCCGTTGAACTTCTTTTTATAGTGACATTTTAATTAGGACAAGTGACACTGGTCTCTATTCTTGATAAGGGTGTGGAGTTTCCTTAGAAATAAACTTCAGTAAAAAGCAGAAACAAAGCCTTTTGTTCTGCGCAGATGTTTTCGATGCCGCGGTGTGGTGTCCGGGGAGGTGCTTCTCTGCGGCCGTGAGCTTACGGGGAGCAGCCCGCCACACCCCGGGACCTGGGACCCAGCGGGGTCATTCTCGTAGGGAGGTGGCGTGAATGCAGGAACAGCCCAGACAGACATAAAGCCGCCAGCACAGCTCACCTGCTCCGTTCCTCATTTGCCAAGGATGGGTGACACCTTCCGGGGGGGGGTTGCCGTGAGGGCTCAAGAGTCGTAGCTTAGACCTCGTTCCGATGCTCGCGACCCGTGGGGCCGTTCTAAGGGGACCGTCGCCACCAACACCCCGTGAAGTGAGAGCTTGCTATCGCGTGTCCGTTTTACAGATGGGGAAACTGAGGCCCTGAGCAGTTAGGTCACAGGACGCATCGGTCCGAGGCCAGAGGCTGACCTTTGAGCCAGTGCGCTGTACACACCACATCAAGGCCCACGTGGGCTTGGGGGCACTCACCGTGGACCCCACGCCGTGTGCCTGCAGCTATGACAGAAGTGTCCCCAAACTCTTTAAACCTGTGTAAACAGCGCCAGGGGCCGCGGCCTCCTCACAGACTGGACCTGCCGACTGTCGGGGGGTTTCCGTTCTACAGCCACTGAGCTCAACGCCTTGGCGCGAACAGCTGCCCGCCTGTCCCCTCCACAGAGCAGGCTCTCGGGAAGCGTCTGAGTTCAGGGCCCTTGGCCGGGTAGGTTTGGAGCTGGGGAAACGCCCGTGGAGCTGGAGGCCCCTGGCCACCGCTCTCCCGGACCCTCACGGTGACCTTGGACGTTCCAGCGTGCCCAGCAAAACGTCATTTTTCTTTCTCTGAGCATCAAAGTCCACTGCCAACAGGACCCCTGTCCCCGCCCGAGTCCTGAGCGGGGACGACGGACCCCTCCCCTTCGTTCCGGACACCTGAGTGAGCCTAGAGGATCCAAAAGGAGTTTTGGAG
>NW_006435764.1:2881439-2885362 GCF_000325575.1 Pteropus alecto
CCGCCCCGCCCCCACCCCCATTCCTCCTCGCTAATCACTCCTGCGTCCTGCTTTGTGTCTGCCCCCTGCCAGGACCTGGCCCCAGGTAACAACCAGATAACATATTTTTTATTTAAAATGTGGCTATATTTTTCTCCTATTTGCCAATGAAATATATACGCAATGTTGGATGCAGCTTTTCCACTGACTTTACCGCGAGCTTTTCCTCACGCAATGCACGATCTTCGTGTGGGCCTTAAAGCTGCTGGCGGTTCAGGCACAAGCCCCGAGCTGGCTCCCTGCTCAGGCATCCTGGCCGTGCCGCTGAGCACCTGCGGCCCGGCTGCTTGGCCTCCCTGTGCTTGAGTCTTTTTATCTTCAAGATGAGGCTACTCAGAGCCCCTACCCGCTCGGGCTGTGATGGGGAATAAAGGAGTTAATGTGTATAAAATGCTTAGAAGGGCACGTTATGTGTGGCGAGCACTACACCAGTACCTGGCAAGTAGATTTTCACCTTTTGTCGGACTCTGGCTGTGCCCCCGACTCCCCCCAACCCCCGCCGTTAGCTCCAAACCACAACCGGGCGCATCGTCCGGCTTTCTCTTTCTCGTTGGCTCACTGCGCTGTGCTCCTGGGCGCACGGGTTACTTCCTGGGCCTCGGTCCCCCCATCTGTGCAACGGAGCGTGGAGTCTCCACCTGGTCCGTCCCACAGAACCCGGATGCGGTATGGCGGACAGCGGGCATGAAAGGGGAGGTGGGGCCCAAACGCGGACCGGTTCTGGGGAAAAGGAAATTCGAGAGATCTGGAGTGTAGGAGGGACCCACGAGGGTCCGAAGCCAGCAGGAGAGTGGGGGGACCGCTTCCTGACCCTGCCCAGGAGCAGTGGGTGCCCCCTGCCCACGCCCACGTGGCCCGAATGTGTCACTCACCCGTGTCACCCACATTTGCCCTGGCTGTGGGTGTTTGATGTGTCTCCCCACCCCCACCTTCCACCAGGAAAGCAGTGTGTCCTGTTTGTCCTGTGTCCTCAGCTCGTGGCCTGGCACGAAGCAGGAACTCAAAACGCTGTTGAATGAATGAATGAATACATGAAGGGGTGGATAAATGAATGACGACATATTAACAAAGGGGCGATCAGACTGTATTTTGGTCTTACAGATGGTCTGAGGTAGCAGTGCCCATAAGTGTGGGTGACGGACTGGCCTGGGGATCTTCTGAGACAAGCGGCCAAAGCCTAGTGGCTTCGAAGATGCCACGACGATGGCAGCTTCTCCTTCGTGATCAGACCATGTGCTTTCTGAGGACCTTGCTGCAAGTGGGGTCTCCAGGTGGGCATCAGTGTCCTCCAGGTGGGCGTAAGTGGCCTCGAGGCCTGGTCTGTCTGATTTCAGTCACACAGATGAACCACCAGTGGTTTGAACAAGGCCACCTTGACGGATGGCACCCTGCAGAGTCATCCCAGTGGAAGATGTACAGAGACACACAGAGGCCGACCAGCTGTGAACAACTCTCTTTTGGGAAGGAATCAAGGTCCGACGTTTTGAGGACACTATCACAGAGGTTTGCGCTGAGAAAGCCGCTTCCTTCCCAGATGGTCTCACACCCTCCGGTCACTTGGGGGCGGATCCTTCTGTGGCTTTCCTGTCCTTTCCCCATGCCAGGGCCAGCGACGGGCTTACATCCCAGGACAGAGGTGGCCTGTGGGCGACTCGGGCCACGCCCTGCATCCGACAGTGGCTTGAAATCCAAAAGCAAAAATCTGAGAGAGGAAAGTACATGAAGTTGGGGAGGGTGGCCCTTCCACTGGGCATTCTGGGGTGCTGGCTGCCTTCTCCTCCCCTGTTCTACCAGGCATCTGTCGTGAAAGGCCCCCCGAGTTCCTCTGGGCCCGGGAGGGCTGGTGGACTGCTCTGGCTTCTTGTCTATGAGGGCTGGGATGAGGCGTGGCTTGCAAAGTCGACGGCCCAGGCTCTAGACATGAAACTGAACTGACAACCTAAAACTATTGGGAGGGGCGGGGGGAGGCATGGAGGAGGAAGGCAGGAGGGAGGGACATCAGCAGACGCCAGTGGTTCCCAGGTGTAGGGCCACTGGACTCTGGCTCTCTGGCTGGTTTCACTTTGGGAAAAGGCGGATTCGTAGAGCCCCAACCTCAGCAGAAGCAGGAGCCGGGGGAGGCAGAAGGATGCAGAAGCTCTCAGCTCTCCTGGGCGTGGGGCGACACCAGCATCACGTGGATCTGGCTGTCACAGGAGTGGTTCACGTGGTCCCCTGTCATCCGCAGAGGCAGTGGGGGAAGAGAGGGAGGAAGGGAGGCCAGCAGAGGGGGTGGGTGGGCGCTTGCTGAGGGTCTCCCCAGCGGCGCAATCCTCACAACAGCCTCACGAGGGCGCTGCTATTGTGCCCATTTTTCAGATGCGCAAACGGGGGCAAGTTAGGCTGCTGCCCAAATTCTGGATTTGGGAAGAGGAGGAGCTCGGGAACGTGAGCCCTGGGCCGAGGAAGAGGCTGCCTGCGTCGGGGTCGATGGCCTCGGCTCCTGGCCTAGGGTCTCCCCAGCGGTGCAATCCCCACAATAACCTCAGGAGGGCGCTGCTATTGTGCCCATTTTTCAGATGCGCAAACGGGGGCAAGTTAGGCTGCTGCCCAAATTCTGGATTTGGGAAGAGGAGGAGCTCGGGAACGTGAGCCCTGGGCCGAGGAAGAGGCTGCCTGCGTCGGGGTCGATGGCCTCGGCTCCTGGCCTGTGCCCGCAGCGGAGGGAGCCCAGCTCTGGGAAGACCTCGGCCGTGACAATGAGAAGGCGCAGGCACAGGGACGGTCACTGAGCTCACGTCAGGGCTATTTCTGTTCCTTCCTTCGGAACTCGGCCAGCCCGGCCTGGAACGGGCTGAGGATCTCTGACCACCGGTTTTCCGGAGCCCGGCTCAGAGCAAGTGGCTGAAATCCGTCCCGTGTCCATACCAGGTAGGGGCTGGGACCCCGCCACCCCACAACCCAGAGCGTCTGTCCTGGCTGCTTGAAGTCGGGGCGTGAGAAGCGTTTTTCATGAACTGAAGCGAGCCTCTGCCCTCCCGGCTGCTTCTGACCCGGCTCCCTCGCTGCTTTTGCTGGCCTGGGGCGTCCGGCTGCAGGGTTGTGTCCCACAGCAGCCCCGGTGGCTAAGCAGCATCCCTCACAGTCACAGGCACCCAGACAAGGGGGTCTTGGGGCAGCCACATCTTACGGGCTTGCCTTTGATTTGTGGGGAGGGTGGGGCGGGGCCTGATACAGTGAGGAGACAGAAATGCATCCTGGCCAGCATCATGGTCCTGGACGTGGTCCGCCCAGCTAGCTGGAGCCCTTCAGACCTTCTCGAGAGAAGCTAGTGGCTGGCCACAGGGACACAGGCCCCTCCAGGTGGCTCGGCCCAGGCTCTCCTCCCTGGAAACGCATCCCGGAGCCTGGCGTCGCGGGAAGTTACTCGGCTGGGACTGTGCCAGGGGACGGGGTTGGCGGGGCCGCGTTGAGAGGCCGAGCGCAGACGCCCTGCCAGGGCATGCTGCTCTGGGGATTGACAGGCTGACAGCAGCCACAGTGCTCAGGCGGGAGGGACAATGAATGAGAAGAAAAGGGAGCCCGAGGGGTTCTGGAAAATTCCAGACCCAACCCCCACCCCAGGAGAGACCACGAATCAGAGTCCACAGTCCACGGATGCTGCTGTGCTTGTATTTCCAGGCCCCGCCCCCAGGCAGCCTGCCGTAGGGAGCTGAGGGACGATCCCTCAACATGGCCCCGTTTTCCGCAGCAGACTTGGGGGCAGACAGCAGCACCCAGAGGAGCTGGGGGAAGTGAAGGTGTCAAGCGAGCAACGTGCTAGCCCTTGGGGACAGATCCAGGCACTCCTCCCTGCCGGCGCCCCCGAGAACGCTTTTCCACAAGCCCCGCCCTCCAAGAACGCT
>NW_006435764.1:2885432-2890491 GCF_000325575.1 Pteropus alecto
CCCACCGCTCCAGCTCAGGTCCCTGCCTCCTGCCCATCACAGCCTGGGATGGAGATGGCTAGGGCCCACCTGCCCTCTGAAGCACACTAAGCAGGAGACAGCAGGAAACTGACCCCCACAGGTTTGGGGATCAGGATGGCATGTGGGGGGAGGGAGACCCCCTCTGCCTGGAGGGGTCGGAGCTTCCAGGTGGGATGCACTGGGTCTTGCAGGAACAGCAGGAGTTTCTAGAAGGAAAGTTGCTGAGGGCGCCCCAGGCGGAGTGACGGGCATGTGTTAAGGCCGGGGCGGCTGGGGCAGCGGGCGATTCCGTGGGTGTGGGTTTGCTTCCATAGCTCTGGCAGGCCTAGCCCCCACTCCACCCCACCCCATCTGCTGGCCTAGGGCACGATGTTAGCACTTATTGTGGGCTGAGTGTGCCCCCCAATTCTTACGTTCAAGTCATAACCCCCGGCACCTCAGAATGTGACTGTAGCTGGAGATGGAGTTTTTAAAGAGGTAAATAAGGTCAAATGGGGTCACTGGGGTGGGCCCTAGTCCTCTGTGACTGTGTCCTCATACGAAGAGGTCAGGACACAGACAACGCACAGAGGGACAACCACGTGGGGACGCAGGGAGGAGACGCCGTCCACACGCCCAGGAGAGAGGCCTCGGAGGGAACCGGCCCTGCCCACTCCCGGAGCTCAGGCTCCAGCCTTCAGGACCGGGGATGGCGAGTGTCTCTGGTTTAAGGCCACCAGGCTGTGGCGTTCATTGCGGCAGCTGGAGCATCATCCCGCCCTTTCCCCCCGAGTCACCTTTCAAGATGGTCCGGAGGCACCTGGATGAGGGGATCGCCTCCCGCAGGCACTGGTCTGAGCGCTCACCCCTCGAATCCTCACACCCGGGCCATGCAGTAGGAGCTACTGTCACACCTGTCATGGATGAGGAGGCCCGCAGAGGTCTGGCCATGTGCCAGAGGTCATAGACACAGGCCACTGTCCTGGTCACACCTGCCACTCCCTGTGCGGCCTCATGCCAGGCACCAAGGGGAAGTGCAGAGGCCGGAGGCTGCCCTCAGACTTGTGGGAAGGAAGGAGGGCAGCTCGAGGTGTGTGTCCCTGTCCCCTGTCCCCCGTCCCCTCGTCCCTTCGATCCTGAGAGGATTCCTCATCTCCTCCTGTAAGATCAGCCTGGAGCTTTATACTAGCCAAACGGCCAGGAAAAATCCCAAAGATCCATCAACGGATGATGGATAAACGAAGTGTGGTCCAGCCAGACGACAGCATGCTCTTCAGCCATAAAAAGAAACGATGCACTGACCCTCGCTACGACACAGACGGACGTCAGGACACGATGCTGAGTGAAGAAAGACAGACATCGTCCACTTCCTTTGAATGAAATGTCCGGACCAGACAAATGCCTAGAGACAGAAAGCAAATTCGTGTTGCTTAGGGCTGGGGGGCGACGGACGGGTAGGGAGTGATGGCTAAAGGGTATGGGCCTTCTTTTGGGGGCGATGAAAAGTTTGTAAAATTGTAAAAGGTGACAGTTGCACAATCCTGTGAAGGTATTAAAAGCCACTGAATTCTACACTCTAAATGAGGGAATTGTAGGGCATGTGAATTATATTTTAATAAAGCGCTTTAAATTTTAAAAAAATACAAATAAATAAAAAATTTTAAAAACCTCGTCTCGGGTGGTCGTACCCCTAGTCTCCCAGACTGCAAGACACCCTCTGGGGCTCTCACGTGCCCCGCAGTGAGCCGATGTGCGCTCGAGGCGGCCCGTGACAGCATTCGGAGCTGGGCCCATCCCAGGGCCATGCTGGCACGTAGGCGGGGGGTGTCCTACCCTCCCCTATGCCCAGCAGCCCTCACCCCCTTGGGCACAGGTAGTGTTCAAGCCCCTCAGAGCCACAGTCCCACCACCTCTCTGGCCCAGGGGTTTCTGGGATATTTGGCATTAAGGAAGCCCCTAGCCCGGTGACAGCCAGGAGCACCCCGAGAGGGAGCCGTGTCCCCTTAATGGGGGGCTCTTGTCTGACACTGGGACCAGGCTCTGCCCCAAGAAGTGAGGTGGCCTTGTCTGGAGAGGCGGCCAGCTGGTCTACCCAGAGGCACCGTCTACCAGACGGAGAGCTGGCGGGGCTGCATGTTGAGATCTGTCTTTAAGGCCCACTCCTGTTGCTCCAAGCTTCTACCTTTGCCTGAAGCCAAGATACCCCTGCTCAGGCCCAGGACCCCACAGCTTGTGGGGGTCAAGAGGGGCCCAGTGGCCAAGCTAAAGCCGACAGACGGAGGTTCTAGCCGCCTCTCCTCGCCTCCCGGCCGTGTGACCTTGGGCAAGTCTTCGCCTCTCTGAGCCTCTGTTTCTCATCCGTGAGGCGGGGCTGAGCATGGCTGTAGGATTGCAGTGCCCACTGGCTCCGAGCTGGCACACTGTAGGCCTAGGTGCTCCCCACTGCTCTTGGGGGCGCAGCCAGAGTGAATTTGGGGCCCGGCACCAGCACCACACATCCGAGAGTCACCCCTACTGGCAGCCAGGACCACACCACAGGACACTGTTCTCTGCCCCATCCCCTCCCCTGCCTCCCTCTCCAGGGCCAGGGTCTGGAGGTGTGAGGCCTGGACCTCAGGGCGGCGGTCACGGAGTGTCACTCAGTACCAGACAGGGCTGGGAGGGGCCTGGGGTGAGGGCACCCAGAGTAGAGGTCTCAGGACTGCTGCAGAGGCGGGCTGGGGTGTCCAGGCTGGGTCTGGAAGGGACCAATTAGTCAAATGGCTGCAGTGACCATTTGGAAGCAATTAACAGAGTCCCTTATTACCACATTACACCCCCCACCTGGTTCCGTCCTGCGAGGGGGAGGGTCGCCGTGGTGCGCGCCGCGCCGCGTGTTTGCGCCGCGTGTTTGCGTCAGCCCCGCTCCTCCCTGCGGCGCGCGGTGAACGAGATCCCTGCCTGCCAGAGAGCTGCGCGAAATCAGGTCCCCGGCCCCGCCCGGCTGGGCTTGGTCTCCGAGGGCCTGGCAGCCCGCATGTGTCCAGAGCCAGGCCCAGGCCCTCGGGGTGTCCGGGGGCCTGCCTGGGCCAGGAAAGACGGGTCGGGGAGATCTCGATGAAGAGGAGGGCCTCAGTGGGTGGCCTTCCGGACCGAGGGGCTGTGGGCGGGACTGGGGCAGGCAGGTGGGCGAGTGCCCGCGACACCAGCAGAGGGTGGGGCTGCCACAGCGCCCGGTGCCGGGTAGAAGGCGGCTTTGGGTTTTACGCAGCACCCTCTGACTTCAGCATGGCCCCCGGGGAGAGCAGGAATCCCAGCCCAGGGACCTTTACTGCCTCAGAAGTCACACTGGAAGGGACCTCGAGCCATCAGTGCCCAGCGTCCGGGCGCAACTGTTGAGACTGCCTTATTCCTATCTCAAAGGCATCGCGGTTGGCATAGTAACCACTGTCCCCTACTGACGGGGCCTGCTCTGCACGGGTGGGCGTCGGGGACGTTTGCCGGGGCGATTGTACTGAGTTTTTCTCAGTATATTTGGGGCATTTTATACGTGAGAAGCCAGCACCTCAGAGGAGCAATGCTCCGTGGCCAAGGCCACATGGCAAGGAAGTGGCCAAGCCACTCATTCATTCACTCATCGTTCAAGGAGGCTACTGAGTGCTGGGCACTGTCTGGGAGCCGCGTGGACAAAGCCAGCAGCGCCCCCCACCTCTGCCCTCCTGCCCGCCCCCCGGGGCCCTACCCTGCGGTGGCTCCCCTTCCGAGTCGGAGGGTGAAGGCAGGCGTGGGGCCGGGCACAGGCCGACCCACAGCGGGAAGCAATCGAGGCCGCAAACGCAGTTTCTTCCATGAGATTTTTCCGGCTCTTCCCGAGGGGGCCCGGGGGACGAGGCCGAGGCCCACACCGCAAAGGGGTTCCGAGATCCTGTCCCCCCTGCCCCCAGCAGACCGAGCTCGCTGTCTACTCTTCCTGCAGTTTCCGCTCTCTCCTCCCTCCCCGCCCCCACGAGTCCCTGCTCACTCTCCCTCCGGAGCACGCATCTCTCCTTGTCTCTTCGGACCCCGCCTGAGGAGGTACCTACCTGGACAGAAGAGCCGATGGCATTTTGGGCACTGACAGCACTCACTGTGTCCCTTCTGTGCTCTCACAGGAAGTTCCGGCTACCAGCAGTCCCAGGCCAGGTCCGTGGGTGGAGCCCTGATGGGCAAGTTCCCCTCTTGGCTCTGTCTGTCTCTGGGGGCTGTCCTCTGTCCCAGTAACGCAGGCTCCATTGTTCAGTCTGGGGCTCTAGCAATCGGCGGCCTGGTCTCGAGACTGTTCGTGGTCTCTGACTAGACAAACCTTGGTCAGGAGCCACCTCCCCAGGGACTAAGGCACTGGGCGATGCCCCCGGGATGCCCCCGTGGGGCCCTCAGACACTGAGCATGCTGCGGTGGGCTAATTGAGGACGCAGCAGCCAACACGTGTTAGGCCAGGGTGCTGAGAAGTGTCCCAATGGGGTGTGCTAGCTCCTGCAGCTCAAGGGAGTCCCCTGTGCCCTGCACACCTGCCCCTCCCCTGGGAAGGACCAAAGTTCCAAATCTTGATGGGGGACACCGGCTCACCTGGCTCATCCCGGAGCCCCTGAACTTGGAGCCAGGGCTGCGGCCTAGACCACTAGAACCCACAGGGTCCATGCTGGATCCCTGTCCTGTCACCCTGTCCCACCCCCCTGGGCCACGGGGCCACCTCTCCTGCTTGAGCCTGTGTGTCAGTATCAGAGAACAGGAGAGGTATGTGGGGATGTGGCTTTTTCCGACACTCATCCCCAGCCCCTCTTTACTGGGCCCCCGGGGGAGAGGGACTCCCCGCCCCCCACGCAGTCCACCCGGCTCCCCACCCACCAGGCAGCGGTTTCCACCCCCACCCTCTTGCCACCGGCCTCTTCGCTCTTCTCTGTGGCCACCAGACCAGACTGCCCCGGCTTGTTTTTTCTGGGGATCTCTCCATCACCATTTCTGTTTCTTGGGCTCCATCTCCCTGTCACACTCTCTCCTGCTTTGTCTCCGTGTCTTTAGCCCTCGCTCTCTGGGCCCTGTC
>NW_006435764.1:2891889-2896563 GCF_000325575.1 Pteropus alecto
CGACCCGCCCGCCGGTCTGAGGGGGCGCGCGGTAGGCGGCCCGGGGCTCCCCGCTCGGCTGAATTCGGTGGCCCTGCAAGTTTGAGCCCTTTGAGTTTTTCGGAGAAAAGGCACTGGACAAGGCATTTATCATCCTCTTTATAATTTTGACGACTTCTCCTCCTCCTGCCGACCCCAGGGCGCCCCGCCGTCCCCTCCGCCCTCCCAGCTCGCGGCCGCCCAGGTGGCCGCCCCGCGCCGCTGCCTCTGCGCGGAAGATGCTCGCCTGGGCAGAGCCTGGGTCCGGGCAGAGCCTGGGTCCGGGCCGCGGCCGCCGCCGAGAGACTGTCATTTCCCCGGGCGGAACCCGCAACCCTCCCGCCTCCGCCTCCGCCCCCGGCCGCAGAGGGACCGACGGGATGGGGGCCTCCGGGTACGGGTTAGGAGCGCGGAGGGCTGTCCACCTGGGTCTGGGGGCGCAGAGACACCCCCGCCTCGCCCAGCGGCCAGGACCCGCGGCCCGGACTGCACTTGAGCCACAGTGCCCCGGGGCTCCAGCGTTTGGCTCCTCGGGCCACCGGGCCCCGAGCTTGCGCTGAGCCCCTCCCGCAGGGTTGCAAAGCCAGAGGGACTCGATGCGGCTCCGCTCAGTGCGGGGACAGGAGATCTGAGCTCTGGGCCGGCGGGACCGCGGCGGGGAGCGTGGGAGCGTGGCCAGGGCGTCAGGGTCCCCCCATGCGACGCGGCGCTGGGCTTCAGCCCCTGCGCGGAGCGGTGCGGCGAACTTAAGGCGGCGGCGGCGGCGGCGGCGGGGAACTCAGAAAGAATTTCAGTTTTTTCCGTCTGTGCGCAGGACCGGGCCACGGGAGCGTCCGCAGCGGCTCCCTGGTTCTTTCTAAGTCCGAGCTTCCCCCTCAGAATCGCAGAGCATCCAAATCCGTGGGGATAACCAAGGCGCGCAGCCCGGGGGCGGAGTAGGGCGCCCGCCTGCAGCCCCTGCTGTCCCGCATACACTCCTGCGCCTCTCTGATGCTTTGGCCGGCGGCGGGGTGGAATCCGCCTAGCCGGTGTCCCAGGGCCCCACAGCCTGCATCCTCCCCGCTCCCCACATCTTCACCCCTTCCCCGCCTCCCCCTGAGGCAAGCGTCCAGCAGCCGCATGGACCCTGTGATCACTACCCTGCTGGGGACAAGGTGCTTGCTGGGAGACGTGGCCCCTGGACAGGGGGCTCACCACATCTCTGGGGCCCACCGCATCCCAGGCGCCCTTGGAGAAGTTCTCAGGGAACAATGGCCCCACCCGGGCCTTTGTTGCAGGTCCTCGAATAAAAGCACGCTTGTGCCCAGAAGGAATGGCGTCAGGAGAGATTTAAAAGTTCTTACACGGGTGGGCGCCAGGGCCTCACCCGACCTCCACCAGCTGGCCTGTATCCCTCCGGCTGCAGCGGACAGGTACCTCTCACCCAGGCCCCATGCAGCAGGTTGGAGTGACATCCTCGATATGCTGTGTGGGTCATATCAGGGGTCTCCAGCCCCCAGGGTGCTGACCGGCACCAGTCCGTGGCCTGTTAGGAACTGGGCGGCACAGCAGGAGGGGAGCGGTGGGTGAAGGAGGGAGGCTTCGTCTGTATCTGCAGCCGCTCCCCAGGGCCAGCATCACCGCCTCAGCTCCGCCTCAGATCCTCAGGCGTTAGATTCTCATAGGAGCACCGGCCCCTGCTGCCAAAAAGGTTGGGGCCGCTGGATTATATCATCGACCCGCTTCATCAAGGGCCCCAGCTGTCCCCACTCCTGGGCTCCACTGGCACCTTGGAACAGGCGGTGTAGCTGGAGAGCTCAGACTGGTGTCTGCAACCCGGATTTGAATTCCAGCTCGATCACCGTGTGTGGTCTTGGGCAAGTCACTGAATCTCAGCGGTTTCATGAAACTGGCTGGCAAGGTTGTTGAGAGGCTCCCGTGAGCTCCGCGGCCTGCGAGGCCGCGGTACCTGCACAGAGTCCTGTGCAGAAATGTTAGCTTTGTTACCTGCCCACTTCCGTTTCAAACTCCTGTCCCTGGAGAAGCGGGCCCTGATGTTCCACCTTCTTGACCTCCGGCCCAGCAATTTCTCTCTCCCCACTTGGGTGTGTGTTTCCGCTTCGGACAGGCCGGTGGGCGCTGAGCCCTGTGCTCTGTGGGAGGCTGAGGGAGCAATGTGCCTTCCCAACTCTTCTCAGGTATCCTGGAGATTACGGCCGTGGAGGTGGGCGTCGTGGCCATTAAGGGGCTCTTCTCTGGACGGTACCTCGCCATGAACCGGAGGGGGCGGCTCTATGCCTCGGTAAGTCCAGTCTCTCGTGTGGGTGGGCTGGGATGGAGCAGCCAGCTCCTGTGAGCATCCCATAGGGGGACAGAGGGCACATGGGCAATTTAACGCTTTGCCCAGGGACATCAAGAACTGAGCTGGGACCAGAAGCCCAGCCCCTGGGACTCCATGCCCGGGGTTCTTTCGGCTGCTTTTGTCAGAGGCAGCTGCCAGCTTGAGTGGCTTGGAGAGTGTCCCATGGGGAGTTAGCCATGTCCTACGTTCTCCAGGGCTGTCAGGTTAGAAAATGGTCCTCTGAACATCTCGTGGTCACTGCCATTGCCCTTCCCCCAAGGTAGCTGAAAGCAGGGGAGAGATTGTCCCTCGAATTTCTACCGAAATAAGTGGACCCAGACAAACCTTGGGGCAGAGCAAGGGTGTGCCCCGGGCCAGAGGTCTCTCATGGGCTCACCCGGAGCATGGGGACGGCGGAGCCGGGCGGGATGCGGCCAGCTCTTAGTTCTCAGGAGGGAACCCCGAGGAAAAGGAGATGGGACCCATGTCCCAGGCACACAGGCTTGGAGCCCAGTCTACCCACTGCTTGGGTTTCCACAGCAACAAAGTGTCCTGCGACTCCGTGGGTGTTGGCAGCGCCCCTCCCCCAAGGGCAGGGACGGCAATGCATGAAGTAAAATACATGTAACTAGGAAATTTGCTACTTTTAACTAGTCATTACATGCAATTCGGCTGATAGCTTCTTGGGCAATGAGAGGTTCTTCATGCACACGTGACCTAGACGGTGCAGCCCGAGGCCTCGCCTGCAGGGCCCTCCCTGCATCTGTGGGCAGGGGAAGCCCACCGCCCTGCCCTGCCCTGCCCCGCCCCCTTCGAAGTCAGGCGGAGGTGGAGAAGAGGCAGGAAAACCCGCCTTTGAGCGAATGATTTCATCACAGATGCTTCGCTGTTTTGCTACGGGAAATGCAAAAGTCGGAACACACCCCGTTAGTCCTCTCTGACCCCGGGGTCCCTTGATAGACGCTGTGTCTGGGGGGAGGGACCCTCTGGTGCGCAGTCTCCCCTGTGTGTGCTTCTAGTGTCCCCAGACACCAGCTGTGGTTTATCAGGACACTCCCCAGGCCGGAGCCTGGTCTGAGTTTTTCTTGAGCTGGACTGTGGCTTTCCAGACCCTCTGGCCTTGAGCCCCTGGTGCCAAGTGAGCAGAACTGACTTTCTGTTCTTGAAATGGCCTCAGACCTGTCCCTGATGGAGAGAGGACAGCCAGAGAGGAGGTCTTGTTGGCCTGCAGTCATGGCCTAGTCTCACTGACCACAGAGAGCCTCCCGCCCACACTGGGGACATTCAGAGTGGGACGGGAAGGGCCAAATTGAGACGGGAAACTTAAGGCTTCTGTCATGTCTTCCGTGGGGGACCCTGGCCCAAGGCTTTGGGAGACAGAACAAAGCATGGCCTGAGCAAGCCTAAGGGGTCAGAGTCCACCTGTGGCTTCTGTCCCCGAGAGCTGACGACACTGGCTTTGCAGAAGGAGGTAGGGAGGTTCCCGGCCTCACGGGGGATAGCCAGGAGGTCTAGCTGGATGGTGTGGAACTTTCCAGAGGGCCCAGCAGGAAAGCTCTCACTACCCGGCAGAAATCTGGAAGGTGAGGCAGCCAGGTGGCACCTTGTTGCTGCCACCCCGCACCCCCATCCTAGGCACGGCCAACTTGCTCGCGAGTGCTGTTCGCCTGCCCGGCCTGTCTGGGTGCCCTAGTCTTCGCAGTCAGCCCGTTTTTACCTCCCAGGCCAGCTCATCCGCCCCTGTGGCTCAGTGTCCATTGAGCCCTGACAGTTCCCAGTTCCAACCCTGACCCCCCGCTCTGAGTTATAGATCACCCCCCGGAAGTCCCGAAGGCTCAGAGGCCCTGGCAGAGGGCAGCCCGCCCCAACGGAGTGTAGCATCTCCCTAAACTCCCGCCTTGATTATTTCCCTGCCAGCCACTCACTCAAGCCCAAGGTCAGCGGGGAGTCACGGCGGACACCTCCTTCTCTGAGCCCACATTCTGTCCACCTCCAAGTCCTAGACTACAGCTCCTGACTTCCTCCCTTCCGCCCACACCCCTCGCCCCGCTCTGCCTTATCCTCTTGGCCAACGCCCTTATGAGGCCCTCATGAGCTCTCACCTGAATCATCACAACCTTGGGACAGGGCTGTGGCCTCCGGCCTCTCCCTCCTTCAATATATCCGTCTGTCCATCCGTCTATCTGCCCGTCCATCCATCCATCCAGCCAGCCAGCCATCTCTCCATCTATTCCTCATCCAACCATCCATCCATTATCCACTTATTCATTCATTCATCCACCCACCCACTTACCCAGCCAGCCATCTCTCCATCCATCCATCCATCCATCCATCCA
>NW_006435764.1:2896690-2897837 GCF_000325575.1 Pteropus alecto
TAGACAATGGGGATGGCACACACACAGTGACCTACACCCCATCCCAGGAAGGGCCATACATGGTCTCTGTTAAATATGCTGATGAAGAGATCCCTCGTAGTTAAGCTCCTGACACTTAGGGAAGAGGTCCGTACCGGACTCATGCCCACTCCTCTGCAAGTTTGCCATCTCTCCATCCATCCATCCCTCTATCCATCCATCCATCCATCCATCCATCCATCCATCCATCCATCCATCCACCTATCCACCCACCTACCTCTCCTTCCTCCCACCTCCTTTTCTTCTTTCCAGCGTTTGTCCCGTCATTCATCAATGTCCCGGGCAGTTACCATATGCCACACTCTATGCTTGGTACATGTCGAGGGCTCTTTCTAAAATGCATACATACATTCACATCATGGCCTCCAGGAACTCCCCATTGCCCACGAATTACCACTCAGGTGCCTTTGCTCAGCCCCCAGAGAAACGGTCCAGACCACCTCCTGCCCCCGTCTCCCACCGTCACCCTGTAACTCGGGTCCCCCTCCAGGCTCTGGGCCCTTTCTCAGTTCTTCAGAACAAGCCATCTGCTCACCCTTTCATGCCTTTGTCCATATGCCACTGCTTGGAATGCTCCTGTCCCCCCCCTCGCCACAAGCGGCCCTATGAAAAGTAAGCGAAGCCTCTGGCTTCCTGGTGAGCGGCCCTCGATCCCAGAGGACTCGTCTCCCCTAGGACAGAGGGACCCAGGAGAAGGCTCAGTCTTGCTGCCGACTTTCTCACAGTCCAGCATGGGAGCCAGACACGAATGTGGGGTGTCCGGCAGGGGTGAGGCAAGTCTGCCCTGAGCCCACCCACTCACCCCATATGGCCCCTGAGCCCACGCCAAGCGGGGGTCGGGGACAGGCCGGGAGAGCATCGCATCCCTCTGCGATCCGGGGCCAGCCCCCACCTCGGGCCTCAGCGTCCCATCTATGAAGTGCAGAGGTGGGTGGCGGGTCCTCCCTGACCGCTGACCACAACGTCTCCCCGCTCCCCGCAGGAGAACTACAATGCCGAGTGCGAGTTTGTGGAGCGAATCCACGAGCTGGGCTACAACACGTACGCCTCCCGGCTGTACCGGACGGCGGCCAGCGGGCCCGGGGCGCGGCGCCAGCCCGGCGCCGAG
>NW_006435764.1:2898041-2902264 GCF_000325575.1 Pteropus alecto
GGCGGCAGAGGCGCCCCGGAGGCCGTGCTTAGCTCCTCGCACGGCACAGCGGACGCCTCACGCGTTCCCGCCCCACGGCTGGGCGCCGAGGTCAAGGCCAGCCCGGCCGGCAGCGGTGGACCAGCCAGTGGCTGAGCGCCCGCTGTCACAGCGGACCTTTACAGCATGGCCGGTTCCCATAACCGACTCTCTCCCCGGGTTCCCGTCGCCTTTCCTGCTTCTGGGCTGGCTGCTCTTTCGAGAGCCAACAGAACATGTCCCCAGCCCTTCCTGATTCTCTCAAACAAGGGCCAATCAAACCAGAGGTAGGGGACTGAGTGGGCCTCACAGGAAGTGCTGCTTTAAAGGAGGACACCTGTGGCTCTGCGCTGGCCAGGCGCCCCCCAGGCCCCAGGGAAGAGCAGCTGAAGTCCGGGGTCCCAGTCGACTGAGGGGGGTCCCCGCTAGGGCAGCTGCGGGACAACGCAGGGGTTTGCGTGGCCGAAACATTAAAGTATTTTATTCTATGCTGTTATTTAATAGATTATAATGCAGCTGGAAAAAAAAAAAAACTTGCAGTTTTTACTTGAACACATTCGCTTATGATGAAAGTAGATTCTGTGCTGAATCACTGTTGTAAGATCGTAGTCTGAGAAATTGGGCTAAACATGCGTTTAATGCCCCGGTTTTGAAAGCTATTATTTTTCAAAACCAACAGCTGGTTTCTATGGATGGAAAGAACAGGGTAATGCGTGTGGGAGCTTGTGTGTGTGTGTGTGTGTGTGTGTGTGTGCGCGCGCTTGAGTCCCTGCATCCACAGGCACCTGTGTGCATGCACGAGTGTGCGTGTGTGTGTTCCTGGTTGTGTCTGAATGCGTCGTGCATATGTGTGTGTATGCACGCATGTGTAGAGAGGAATAGAGAGACTTACTCTGCTTAAAAGCCCAAAAAACTCCACCGTGAAGCTGCGTGCTTCTCCGTGGACAGTTTGGGCACCTGGGCTGTGTGCCAGGTACGAGTGTCCCAGGACCCCTTCATCCGTTCAGCCTGCCCCCATCTTCCGCCCCGAAGGCCTTACGCATTTCCGTCCTTGCCTAAGGATGCGAGGCTCAGAGAGGCGACATTTGCCAAGCCCACAGCCAGTAGGGGGCCAAGCTCACCATGGACCAGGTACCTCCCCCCACCACCTGCTCCCGGACAATGGCAGTGGGTGGGGTCCCCCGGCACAGGCCCGTGGGAGCCAAAGGGTAGGGCAGAGTGCTCACTCTTACTGGACCTTGCAGGAGGCAGCCCTCCCCAGCAGCCAGGCTCAGGTGAAGGGGAGTGTGGCCTGGGCCTCCGCTCCCCTGTCCCCTCCGGAGTCAGCCCGGACTAGCCAAACACGGAGGAGGCCGGACTCAGCACCAACACCTGTGCAACAAATGGGAAAATCTGGGCAGAGAGCTGCGGGGGTGGGGTTGGTGGCTCGGCAGGTGAGAGTCCCAGGAATCGTCCCCTGCAGGAAGGGACATTCATGGTGACCCTGAGAAACAACAGCACACGCTGGGCTTTGCCCTGGATTCTATCACTTAGCTGGAATGAGATGGAGCAGGCATCTCCCATCACTTCCGTTTTGCAGGTGAAGAAACAAGCTCGGGGTGAACCGCCTGGGGCACGCGATTAGCGGGGTACAGCAGCATCCCATGCACCCCAGGGCTCGATGCTGCGTGATCAACAGACGGTCTCCGAAGGAGGTGGAGGGCGACACTCGGGGCTCTTGGTTAATATTTAAAACAGATTCGACAGAACAGGTGTTTTCTGACCCCATCTGTGGGCCGAGCAGGTTCATTCTGGGGGTGGGTGAGGAAGAAGTTATAGATTGGATTGTGTACCCTCAAATTCATGAGTCAGAGTGCTCACCCCCCAGGGCCTCAGAGCGTGGCCTGATTCGGCAGTGAGGGGCCGCAGGTGTGATCAAGTGAAGGTAGGTTGTGGTAGAGTCGGGGTCGCCTTGTGAGAGGGAGAAGTCCGAACGCAGGGAGACAGGTGGGGTGACGCTTCGGGAAGCCCGGGGTCGCCGGCCAGCACCGGGAGCTGGGGGGAGGCCCGGGCCCCATGCTCCCTCGCGGCCTGGAGGAAGCGGCCTGCCCACGCCTGGATCTCAGACTTCCGGCCTCTAGAGCTGGGAGAACCCGCACAGCCAGGCCCAGTGGGGCCCGCCTCACAGCTGGGGCCAGGAGGACGTGCGACGTGCTGAAGGCACACGGCTCCCAGGTGGCCTGGCCCTGGGCGCCCACCCGAGCCTGCTGCAGGCCACAGAGTCAGGGCCTGTGCCAATTTGGGTTCACGCAGGTGGTGGTGTCACCTCCACTCTATCTCTTGACCGGCGACACCTGGTCCCCAGGAGGCCCAGGCACCCCTCCTGGACATGGCGCTG
This sequence comes from Pteropus alecto, assembly GCF_000325575.1. Classification (NCBI taxonomy): domain Eukaryota; kingdom Metazoa; phylum Chordata; class Mammalia; order Chiroptera; family Pteropodidae; genus Pteropus; species Pteropus alecto. The sequence continues at coordinate 2,900,437 of NW_006435764.1, forward strand.
CCCTCTGCCCGTCTCCACACGGAGCAAGGCCCACCTGCCCCGAAGCCACCAGCCCCGCTCTGTCCAGTCTGCGCATTTGCGGGACACCAAAGCCGGCCGGGCTCTCCTCTGGGTGGGCTCTGGCCTGGCAGCCCCAGGAACGTCCCTGTCCACGCCCAGGGCTTCATCCTTCCTGCCATCCCCTCTCACAGTCCCCACCCCACCGCAGCGTAAGGCCGAGTCTGACGGAGGAGTCCCATCCAACGGACACGGAGGAGGCCCAGACCGCAGCCAGCCTCCCCACCCGCCTTCAGGTCCTGCGTGAACCTGTCTTCACCCCTTCGAGGAGCGTCAAGTCCCCAAAGAGCCCTCATGGGGGAGGGGCGGGGGGTCTGAGGCACGTAGGGTCTCCCGGAGAAAGAAATCAGGACAGGGGTGGGGCCCACGAACCCGTTGTGAGCAGATGCCATCTGAGCGGGAACGGGGCGCCCCAGTGGCTCCAGAGTTGGCAGGCTCCCTCCCTCTCTCCCCTCATTGCTGTCACCACCACACCTGCCCTGCTGGGGGCGAGAGGATGGGCGGGCAGAGAGGTGGCAGGTGTGGGGCAGGGTCTCTGACTTCAAGGCTCTGGGGGACTTTGGTGAAGAGTCTGCAGGAGTGGGACGCAACGAGGCGCCCGCTGTGGGAGAGGGGACAGCAGTCCCTCAGAAAGTGAAACAGAGCAGCGCGTGACCCAGCAATCCCGCTCTGGGGGTGCGCCCCAAACGACCGAAGGCAGGGACTCCGGCAGATGCGCGCCCGCCCACGTTCATAGCAGCGTTAGTCATGCTCATCAGATGGTGGACGCGGCCTGTGTCCACAGACGGCTGACGGACGCTCAGAACGTGGTCCGTGCAGTGGGACATCACTCAGCCTCAAAAAGGGAGGAAATTCTGACGCCTGCTGCGACATGAGCGAACCTTAAGGACGTTATGCTGAATGAAATAAGCCAGTCACAGATGGACAGACATTGTATGATTCCACGCAGACGAGGTCTCTAGAGGAATCAGATTCGCAGAGCAGAAAGCAGGGTGGGGGTGCCGGCGGCTGGGGGAGGGGGCGGAGACAGAGTGTGCGCTGGGGACGGAGTGTCGGTTTGGGATGAGGAGAGAGCTCTGGAGGTGGTGGTGGTGGTGACGGCTACGCAAGATCGTGGACGTTCTCAATGCCACGAATCTGTACACTTAAAAATGGATAAAATGTTAACAAGAACATCCCAAAACGCTGTGATGCCTTGATTGGGGGAGTCATGGGTCCCCCTACAAGGGAGAGGCAGGAGCATCAAAGACAGGAGCATTAATAAACAGCGCTGAATAAATTTTAATAAATCCAAACCTCTCAGGAGTGGCCAGCCGGTCACCCCTGCCTGAGCAGAGCTGACAGGAGAGGCGGCCAGGTGGCCTCGGGGGCTGCCGGCCGCTCTGCTTGCCCAGGCCTGGTCCACCGCCCGCTCGTGCCAAGGGAAAGGCAGCCCTGCGTGTGAGAAGTCAACAGACCAGGACCCACTGCCCGGGCCCCCAGCCCCGGCCCCGGGCGCCCCTTTCTGATGGGGAGCACAGGACGGGCCCTCGGTGATGGAGCTTCAGCTGCTCCGAGCGGGCCTTTGAACCTCTCGGTGAGTTCAGAGACCTCCTGCCTCCCTGGGGGTTGAAGGACTCAGAAAGGTGAGCGAGCAGGTCTATAATTAGCGCCCACCCATTGGAGGGCGACCTTGCCGGGGCTGCATTCCAGGGCCGAGCCAGATATAGCCCCAGAGCTGACCCGTCCCCTCCCCAGCTGCAACAGCTGGACGGCAGGGCAGACCGCGCTG
>NW_006435764.1:2903404-2904122 GCF_000325575.1 Pteropus alecto
GCCCCCCCCATCACCCCCACCATCCTCCCATCCACCCACCATCCATCCACCATTCATCCATCCATCCATCCATCCACCCACCAGCCATCCCTCCATTCATCCACCCACCTTTGTACCCATCCATCCATCCATCCATCCATGCACCCACCCATTCACCCACCCACCCAGCCATCCCCACTCCTCTACTATTTACCCATTGAGCATAGGCCAGCCAAATAAATGCCAGACCTTCTGTTGGGCAGGGCATCCACACAGGTAAAGCAGCTTATCTTCGTCATGTCAGGATCCCCTCGTGGGGTCGGAGGCACAGCTCTAAAATAGCAGCTCGAGAGCAGTGACCCAGAGAAAATCAGGAAAAACTGGGGCAGCTCCCCGTTAGTGAGGACAGGGACTCCGGCGGTCAGGCCCCTGCTTTTGAGAGCCAGTGCCTTATAGCCAGCCACCATCCAGATGACAATCTGACAACATCCTCGCCCACCTTCAGATCCGCCCTGGGACACGGGAAGGCCCAGGCTGAAGGGCTGGGAGCAGGGCGATGGGCGATGGGGCAGGGAATGAACTGGCTTCATGGCCACGGGTGTTCAGGACCACAGGCCTGGGGCGTAGGCTAACCTGGGTCCCCATGGAGGCCGCCCAGTCTCGGCGCCCCCTCACCCGCCATGCCCTGCAGCCTCAGAGAACCCCTCACCAGGCCAGGCTGCCCAGATCTAGCAAGGTG
>NW_006435764.1:2904432-2908634 GCF_000325575.1 Pteropus alecto
GGAGGGCCCCTGGCTGAAGATGAGAAGGGGAGGGGGCTGTTGGGGAAGTAGGCCCCGCCCATCGGATGCCTAGCACGCGGTCCCTTTTCTCTGCAGGACGTCCCTCTCTGACGTCCTCCGCCCATGCGTTCTCACCGCACACGAGCAAGTTCATGTGAAAGCTCAAGTTCCCGTCTCAGGAGAGCAGCCGGCCCCTCCGAGCACGCAGGAAGCCTTCGCGGTTTCCTCCAGAGCGGTCTCTTCACCAGGATGGCTGCTAGTCGCCCCCTGCCCCGTCTGCAAAGTCACGCACACGCCCTTCCGGAGCGGCCCTCCCTCTGCTCTTCACTTCTCAGGGTGTCGCCTCCTCAGAGACCTTCTGGGACTCCCCAGCCCCAAACTGGGTCCCCTCTTATTGTTTTTGTCCCAGTGCCTTGTTATTTTTTTTCACAGATCCCGGCGCCATCTGTAATTATCGGATGAGTTGTACGGTCATTGCTGGTCCCCCGCCCATCACCCACCTGAGCGGTGAAGCACCTGGCCTGTTTAGCCACCAACTCAAGTCCGCCTTCGGTGGGGGCCTGCTCTCAGACTCAGTCCCTCCCTGTACCTGTGGCCCGCATGAGCCCCATGCTCGTGGCGGGACGCTCTGGGCTCCACGTGCACCGGACGGCGAGGGCCCGGGAGATGTGGGCGGGACACCATTTTGTCACTGCCATTTGCCGGTGAGAAAAGTGAGACTTGGAGAGATTAAGCCATTTTCTCAAGGTCACACAGCCAGCAAGGGGCATGTCAGGGCTGGCCCCACGGTCACTTGGGCCCCAGGGCTTGTGTACCATCCAACATGGCGCCCAGGACATGCAGGACATCAAGGGGTGGGCACAGTGGTGCAGCCACTTTGGGAAACGATCTTTCAGATGTTGTGTAGAGTTACACACGGCCCACGATTCCACTCCTAGGCATTTACCCAAGACACTCGAGAACGTATGTTCACACAAATATTTATGGCCACATCATTCACAATAGCCGAAGAGTGGGAAAAACCCAAATGTCTCAACTGATGAACAGATAAGTACTCAGTATCATCTGGCTATAGAAAGGAAAAATACATTGATAACATCCCACAGCATGGGTGAACCCTTCAAACGGTATGCTGAGCGAAGGCAGTCAGACACGAAAGGCCACATACTCAGTGATACCATTTATATGAAATGTCCAGAAGTGGGAAATCCTCAGAGACAGAAAGTAGATAGTTGTCAGGGGCTGGAGGGAGGCGAGGGAAATAGGGAGACTGATAATAGGTACAGGGTTCCTTTTGGGGGCGATGAGAATGTTCTCACATTGATGTGGTGATGGCTACCCAGCGCTCTGAATACAAACTCATCGAATTGTACACCCTAAATGGGTGACTTGTGTGGTGTGCGGACTATATCTCAATAGATTTGACTGTCACAGCCATGTCTGCAAGTCTTTCTGTCCCCGGGCTTTGGGGACAAGTAGGAGACAGGAGATGGGGGCTGTGTAAGTCCCAAGGTGTCTGGGTGGGGGGCGTGGGGGGGAGCCCCCATCTGCAGTGCCAGGCCCTACCAGCAGATGGCAGTGACCTCAGCAACAAGCCTCAGGTGGACCCAGGTGACTGAGGACGTGGTCCACCCAAGCCCTGTGGGTGATGGGTGGTACCTTTGTTGGTGACATGCTCACAGCATCCGCTAGATCACCCTGAGTAAGGCAGTCGGGAAGGAGTCGGTCTTCAGTTCAGGACGGGCTAAACCTGGGGGGATGGGACCGTCCAGTATGCCTGCCCAGAATGACCGATGGAGGGCAGAGGGCCCCCCTCCCCAGGCATGAGGGCCAGAGCAGGTGGGAGGCCTGAACCTGGGCAGCGTGAGCAGCAGGCACCCACTACTGCTGACTTGCCGGGAGACAGAGAGGTGCTCCCTTGCTGAGGACGGTGTTTGTACTGATGACGGTAATAACAGAAAGAGGAACAGGTATTGGCCCGCGCCCGACTCGGCACTTTGATTGATCTCCCTCTCAGTAATCTGAATTGGGTTCGAATTCTCTGCATGCGATAGTTGAGGAGCCAAGGCTCAGAGAAGGGAAGGTACCCGCCCAAGGTCACACAGCTTCCAAGGAGTAGAGCCCAGATTTGAGCCAGCCGCCTGGCCCCAGAGCCCTGTCGGTCCTGGGCTCAGGTGGGGCCCGCATCATGCTGTTGTTTTAGGGCCCTTGATTTAAGCCGGTGGTTCTCAGAATGTGGTCACCTGACTTGGGATTTGGCTAGAAGTGTGGTCCAAGGTCCCACTCCAGACCTGCTGGATCAGAACCCTGGGAGAGGGGCCCAGCCATCTGTGCGCTAACGAACCCTCCAGGCGAGCCCACGCACTAGCGTGTAGGCGTGTAGAAGGGACATCCCCACGAGTGGCTCACACTTAAGTCAGCACATTAAACACTTTGCTACAGGCTGAGTACTTTTCAAGCATCCTCACTCTGAGTTCTCCCAGTCACTCTGCAGGGCTGGACATTATGATCCTCATTTTACAGGTGGGGAGACTGAGGTTCAGGTCCCTAATGGTGAGGCGCGGGCTGAGACCAGAAGCCTGCTGCCCTGTGGACAGACGATGGCCTGGGGAACAGGGCTGCATCCCCGACATGCACATTCTCTACAGGCTAGAGGGCAGGCGGAGAGCTGGGCGGAGAAGCACCACCTCCACCCAGGTGTGTGGGTCTCGGGGAAGGCATTACCACTGGAATACGGTCATCTTTGTCTGGGGCACCTCAGACCTTCCGCTGGACAGAGGCAGGACAGACAGGAGTCATAGTCCCCCCGAAGCTCACCAACACCTAGTCTGGAGCATCCCTGGCCCCTTCGACTGCAGGTTGGGTCCTTCCCATGTTCACCCTACTTCCACCTCCACATCAAGGTTGTTTTTGGGACCAAACAGGTTTGAATTCATAGCCCATTGTGGCCCCATTTGAAACTCCCAGGGTATCTGTTTTCCCTCTAAGAGCTAGAATTCTGCTCGACTGCAAAGGTCGGAAAATAAAAGATAAATGTACTTTAAAAAAGATAAAAGTGTATATTTTTCATGCAAAGGAGGTCCAGGGTGACGAGGTGAACGCTCCACATTCATCCGAGACCCAACTTCCTCCCATCTTTTTCCTCCATATTCATATGGTTTTGATGCCACGGTAAAAATAGCTGCTTGGGCTCCAGCCATCCCATCCACATCTCGCTCACACAGGACCATCTCCCAGAAGCCACACCCACTAGTGTCGCTTGCCTCCCATTGGTCAGACTCCAGTCACATGGCCACTCCCAGCTGCCAGGGAGGCTGGGAAATGTAGTCTTTACTCCAGGTGGCGCTACACCAGGCCAAGCTCAGGGTTTCTTTTACAAAGGAGACAAGAGAGAAAGGATATCTGGGGTCTCTGCCTCCTTAGGGTGGGCACCCAGATTCCTCCTCCACCCGTGTGCCTCTGGGGCCCGACGTATCCTTCTTTCCCTGGTGGCTTCTTCGAATGTCGGGAACACAGGAGGAGAATGCTTGGCCCGTTGGACATCCTCCCTGTTGCAAGAGTGTGTGAAGATTTATTGCCGGCCCAGCCCGAGGCCACCTGCTGGAGGTCAGAGCCCCTGCCGGTTCCACCCCAAGCCCAGCCGTGGGCCCGGGGATGCACAGAGGCTTTTCCAACGGGACCCTGAGCGGCTGGCGTCAGAGGCCCCTCCCTGGGTGGGGGCAGGAGCTGGTGCCTTCACCTGTCACTCCCACCCGCCCCGAGGTGGGGCCGCTTAGAGCCACCAGCCGGTCCCGCCCCTTCCTCAGAACCGCAACCCCAAGAGAGTGGGGAGGTTGGCGGGGGCTGCTGGGCCCTGAGGGGGCTGCGTGTCGGGCGCGGGACTTTGCCGAGCTGGCCTAGCGGCGGGAGCAGGAAGTTCTGGTCACCCCCCACCTCGTACGGTGGGACAGGTGGTGGGTCTCAGCCCCGCTTCCTTTACACGCCCTATTCACCCGGGGCCTGCACCTCCCCATGTGATGCCTGCATGGCCTGTCTGAGCTCCGGGAACCCCTGCGTGGGGCAGTCCTCGTGGAGGCGCAGCCAGGGGCCGGCACTGGGCACGTGGCAGGGCTCACGACAGCCAGGCCCCGTGCGGACCGGGGCTACGACCCAGTAGCTCCTCCCTGGCAGAGGAACCACAGCCCTCTCCCCCGGAACATAAT
>NW_006435764.1:2908721-2923320 GCF_000325575.1 Pteropus alecto
CCGTGGCTGGCCCTGAGACTCCGCCCCACTGAGCCACAGGCCCAGGCCCTCTCGTTGGGGACTCCCGATCATCCTAGGAGGTGTGTGCTGTATCGTCATCTCCGTTTTGCTGACAAAAAAAAAAAAAACCAGTTCAGAGAGGTGACACATCTGCTCGAGGTCACACATCGCTGGGTCTTCCTGGTTGGGGAGCACAGCCCAGGTGACACAGGGCTGGGGGCACGTTGGCTCTGACCACTGTGTGAACAGGACAGTTGCTTTGCCCCTCTGAGCCTGTTTTTCCTCAAAAACGGGGGTGCCCCTTCGTGTCCCCCACCCCCATAGGGAACCTGTGAACCAGGCAGTGCGAGACCCTTGGGTGAGAAGGTGTTTGGGTCTCTAGGGCAGGCAGACCTCATAGGTCATTGGCTCGAGAGGGGCTGGGCTGACTCCCGGGGGAGCTGGCCCACTCTGGGAGTCTGGGTCCTGTAGCAGATGCTGCTGAGGGGACGAGGCCGGGCTCCGGTCCTGGTCAGAAGAGGTGACCCCTTGTCACTGGAGAAAACTCGCCACTGTCCATGCCAGCCCTCCTCTCTGTGCCCCACCCTGGGGACGGCTCTGTCCCCAAGCCTGGTGCTGTGTGGTGGCCGTGTGCCAGGCTGCTGCCAGCAGCAGGTGGTGCTGACTGCTGATGATGGAGAGAGCTACCTGGGGTCCCCTGTGCTCCCCACCTGCCTCCTCCTCACCTCCTCCCTCAGGTACCAACCTCCTGGGTGCAGCCCCGCCCGGGCCCGGGCAGAGAGAGGGCACAGCCCACTCTGTGGAGGCCCCTGAGCGACAGATGAGGGGCAGGTAGCTACTTTCAGATGTGTGAGTGCTTTGCATTTCATGAGGCCAGCCTTGGGGTGGACGAGAGGGCGAGGGGGTGGGGGAGCAGGTGACACTCTGGTCAAGAAGATACGTCTGGGGAGGTGACATCCAAGCTGAGACGTGAGTGACGAGAAGGAGCCAGTGGCCGGCAATTGCAGTGTCCCTGGCCGGTGGGGAGAGTCCCAGCCCCAGCCCCGAGCAGCCAGGCCGGCTGGCGGCCCCCTAGAGCGGGGTGGAGGGGTGTGAGGTGGGGTGGGCGGGGCCCTGCTGGGGACTCAGCATTTTGCTCTGAGGGTGCTCGGCGGCCGATTCTGGGGCGGGGCCCCTCTGAGCCTCCAGGGAGGACCTGGCCTTTGGCCCGCCCTGGGAAAGAGAGCCCCCTGCTCCAAAGGGCTGCCTGTGCCACCCTGTAGCTGCGACCCCACCCCCCACCAAGGTCTTCACTCCCACCCAGCCAGACCCTCCCCCGATCTGCAGCTGCCAGGGACCGCGACTCCCCGCACGGCCTTGCCTTCCAAATCCCCAGCACCCAGCCACTCAGAAGCTCAGCAGCGAGTACCACGAAGTGACAACCCGAGCGAGAGAGAGAACAGGTGTGTCACTCAGACTTCTAGGGAAACTGTCAAGACCTCAAAAGATAGAGGCCTGGAGGAGAGAGCACCCACAGCAGAGCAGCTCCTGGCGGCTGTCGTGGCACCGGAATAAACGCCGAGAATCACTTCAGAACCAGCCGGGTCATCAAAGCAAGGCGAGTCTGAGAAACTGTCACGGCTGAAAGAGGTTATGGTGCTAGATGGGATGTGGTGTCCTGGACGGGGTCCCAGGACCGAGGAGGGGAAGCAGGGGGAAGCTAAGGGAATCTGCTCAGAGCACAGTCACTAGTGAATAATAATGTGTCTATACTGGTTCGTTAATTGTAAAAAATGTACCACGCGAGTGCCTGATGTTAACGGTAGGGGAAAAGCAGCATGGGATACACAGGAACTCTCTGTACGATCTCTGTAGCTTTTCTAGAAATCCAAAACTATTATAAAATTAAAAGTTTATTAACAAATAAATAGAAGTCTAGTATTGTCACTTGCCTGTCAAATTAGTAAGGACTAGCAGGAAACAAAACAAAACAAAAATAAATCACCCGGTGCCGGTGAGGATGTGGTTAAATGAACAACCTGCAACACACTGCCATCAGCATGAACTGGTGAATTCACAGCCTACAATTCTTGGCCTGAATCCAGAGATTCTGCTTCTGAAGAGCACATCCCAAATAGAGAAAAAAAAAAAAATGTTTATGCTCAAAGATGTTCATCACAGCATTGTTTATAATAGAAAAGGGAAAAACTAAGAAACCACCTAATATTAGAAACGGAGCAGAGTGGTTAAATAAACCATGATGTATCTGTCCTCTCTGCAGAAGTCATGACATCAACAAACCACATAATGGTGTGGGAAGACCGAGGCTGTATTTACTTAGCAAAAACAAAAAAAACGTGTTGTGAAACGGTTCATTCATTCATCTGTTCATTCGAGGCCTTGGCCGTGCCAGGCGGCCCCTACAGTTAGGAACTCGGGTGTTTCAGAAGGAGTGGAGCCAGGTGTCACCACCCCCTGGGGCAAGAGTGAGGATGAAGGTGGCCGGGCTGGGGCCCGGGGCTGGGAGGGGCTTCTAATGCCTCCTGGGGGTCTGGATAGCTCTCTGAAGGTGAGCTGCCTTTGCAGCCATCCTCAGCCTCGCAGAGAAGGTGGAATGGGCTTTCCAGGGGGAGCACAGAGGCCAGGTTGTCCGTCTGGGTGGGTGCCGGGCAGGGTGACCAGGCCTGGGGGCACAGCCAAGGCCATCGGATCTTTTCCTTTGGGCACGGGGAGCCACGGAGGGTTAAAGAGGCAGCGGCCGGATCAGATTGCTTCCCGGCGTCTCTCAGGAGCCAGCACCAGGGCCCTGGCCCCCGGCGGGCCACCCCGCATTGTGGCGGGCCCACTCACCGTGACCGCGCCCTCGGCCAGAGGAAGCGGCCCCTCCCCTCGGGGCCTATCTGGAGCCTCCATCTCCAGGGGCCTTTCTGCTGCCGGATTCCTGGCCCCGGGCGGTTGGGTCGGGCCGAGGCCGGGCCCCTTCCGAGCGCACGGTCACTGCTTCTGGCGTGTCCACATCCCCTGCCCCCTGAGACCACAATGGCTCGTGAGAAACCAAACATCCCGGAGCTGACGCCATGGCCACCCTCGGCCAACCCCCGGGTCCTGGGAAGCACAGTCAGGAGGCCCGGGGCGCGACTGAGGACGGCGAGCAGCCCGTTTCGCCCGGACCAGAGGCACCTGTGCCCGAGGGGAACCGGGCCGGCCGCGGGGCTCCGGTGCAGGACCCGGCCGCCAGCCGAGGAGCAGATCGCCACCGGCCTTGCATAGGGGTCTCGCCTTCCTCACCCACATTCTTGCTGAGTTCCCACCACCAGCCTAGGAGGGGACCAGGGCTCAGAGAGGGTGAGTGACTGGCCCGCTGTCACGCAGCAAGGGATTAGCAGAGTGGAGTTCCCCAGAGGTCTCCCGGGGACATGCCCACATCCCTACGAAGCCACAGCGGCTGCGTTTGTCCCCAAGCCCGACTGGGACCATCGTCCTCGAAAGGGCAATGAGGAAATTAACCAAGCTGTAAAGCACACGATGGTGAGGCAGGAACGCAAAAGCAGAGCTGAACGCGCCCACGAAAACTGCTTCGGAAAGACTGGGTGAGGACGGCCGACTGAACCCCGATGCTGTTAGATGGGGGGCAGGGCCCCAGAGGGGGCGGGGCCCCAGGCCAGGATGAGGGGAAATCACGAGCTGCTAGGATTCTGAGCTCCGATTTCTTTGTGATGTCTTAAGACGGTTTGTCCTGAACTATCCTGCCTGACTTATGGGGCGGGAGGGGTTTGGGTTCCCTCTGCGGGTTTTGATTATTTACGTTGTATTTATGTCACTGTGCCTTGTTTCAGGGAGGCCCGTCTCGCCTGCCTGGTCTCAAGCGTCGCGGTTTGCATGTGCCCGGCCTCCGTGCCTCAGCTCCCTCCTCTGCTTCCACGAGCTGTCGCGAGGTCCACGCACGACAAGGAATAACGCCCATCGTGCGACCTCGGTGACAGTCGTCATGATACGGCGCCTGTTAGTGCTGCCCTCGGCTTCTGTGAGCCCCCGGATGCCTGCGACAGTGCCTTTAACCTCGGGGCCACAGAGGCAGAATGGCCACTCTCGGAGATTCAGAGGTAGGAGGCGGGCGGGCCGTGAACGGGGGCCCCATGACCGCTGCGTCCCCCAGGGCCAGCCCACCGCCTGTTCCGGAAAATGGAGTCATTTACGTGTTGTCTGTGGCTGAGCTAAGCAGTGGGGACAGAGGCTGTGTGGCCCCCAAAACTGCAGATGTAGCCTATCTGCCTCCCTCCAGACCGGGGTGCCCCCTGCAGACGGATGGGTGGAGCCATCCCTGGCTGTAATTGTCCAATCGCCTCTCTGCTCTCAAGGTAAAAATGCCTCCCGCAGGCTCCCCACCTGTGCCCGAGCCCCCTTCCCTACGGGGCATCCACACAGCCACTTTTCGGCTCCTCCAATACGCCATGCAGCGCAGGCAGGCCCTGGCTGGCCATTGGGTTGCACGGGTCAAGGATGAACTGCAATGCGCACTGAACCCTTGGGTCCCAGTGGGGGCAGGGACAGGGCTGATGGCCGTCAGAGGGCCGGAACCCGCCACGAGCTTGGTTTGATGTCGGGTAGAGACTTTCTGCTGCCCCATGCCTGGCCCTGTGCTGGCAGCTGGGACCTGAGCCTTAGCCGCACGCAGAGGCGCTCATAGCCCACAGAGCCCCCCGCCTTTAGCACGAAGCCCTGCGCCCCCCTGGGCTGCCTGCCCTTTCCCCAGAGGCCCCCTGCGTCTCAGCTTCAGGCCTTGCCCGTGCCGTCCTCTCTCTCCACCCCACTCCTGTCCGAGCTTTGGGTCAGGCAGGTGCTTCCCCCCCATCCTACCCACAGGACTGCTGGCCCACCCTTCCGAAGCCTCACCCGTGGGTAACGCCTTGCTCAGTGTCTGCTTCTCCCCACGAAGTGGCGGCTCCACCTCTGCCCTGTCCCTGTGCCCGGAACAGAGCCCGTGCATGCAGAAGCACAGGCAACGTTTGTTGAATGACTTACTGGGCTTCGGAGTAGGCCAAGTGCTCCCTGCGCTCCAGGCCTGACATCACAGGGCCCTGCGCCCAGGTCGGAATGTGAGGAGGGGGCGGCCGAGACGGGTAAGATGGTCAGTGAAGGCCCTCGGGCTGGCGGGAGGGTCCCGCTGAGGTTAGTGGATGGCCTGCGCTCCGGGTACCAGGTGGCAGGTTACACATTGGCGACTTGATGTCTTGGGAGGAAGGCCCGATATCTTCGGCCAAATGTGGAGCAGCATTGCTTCGTTGGAATTCTTTTCTGTTTTTGTTTGTTTGTTTGTTTGTTTTTAACGTTTCTCCAGTTATTATATGCATATGACATTAAAGGACCAAAACCATTTAGGCGAGCAAAGGGCTTGCCCGTCCCCCCACCACTCCTGGCAGTGACAATGTGGGGGGGGCGGGGGCGGGGCTTGTCGATCAGAGACGGTTTTTCAGGAACTCGGCGACAGCGAGGGCGCCTGGGACCCGGGGCGATTCTCCGAAACACGTTTCTGAGCAGGACGCTTTCCTCCCGGGGGGCGCGTCGGTGGGGTGGCCCCCGGAACTGGAGCCAGCTGGGTCTGCTGGCTCTGCCTCTGATTCTCTCGGGCATCCGGCCGCCTCCTGCTGCTGGCCCCCGTGATTTCACAGAGAAAACAGCGTTTGTGAAACTGGACCTCGGGGAACTGGCCAGATTTTATTTCGATTTTGGCCCCGCATTTGCTGCGGGGGTTTGGGTGGGGCCTTCGTCGCAGCTCCACCTGCCGGGGTCCGGGCTGGACTGGAACGAGCTGCTGGGGAAGAGCCTGTGCCGAGATGACCTGGTTCTCAGGGACTGACCTCTGGGCCGGGAGCATCTATTTTAAAGGTGGCTGCCATTTGGTCTTTGCCAAAATAGTTGAAAGAAGACCCCAGAATAGCAGGCTGGGGCTGCCCCGGCTTAGAAGCCGCATCCCGGGCTCGGAGGCAGGCGCGTGGGACATCAACGAGCGGGCGGCGAAGGCAGAGAAAGGCCACTTGTCACTGAGGCCAGAGACCCAGGAATGGCCTTCTGGCTGCCTCTGAGGGCCAGCATCCCTGGGCTCGAAGCGACAGGGGAGTCCCAGGGGGTGACGTCACTGGCGGGGCTGGTTCCCGAGGGCCATCGTGGGTGGAGAGGCTGCTCCTTCAGGCATTAACTCGCCTCATCATTACCCATTTTACAGACGGGAAGACTGAGGGTACGAATCTGCCCGAGGCCTCGCAGCCCCGAGGGTGGGCCGTGTGAGCCCGTGTGGCTCCGCCACCGGTGGCAGCAGCCGGGACAATGCAGGTGAGCGCACAGCCATAGCTTCCCTGCTGCAGTGACGCTGTTGAGCCCTGAGGGTCCCTTGTCCCTCCCTGTGGGGGCTCTGCTCAGCACCCCCAGTGGAGTAGGAGACTAGTATGTAACAGGGGGTGTCTTTCATCCACCATGGACCCTAAAAGCAAGCCGGGGGCGACCATCTAGGATGCGGCCGATGATGATGACACGGGAGAAATGGCCTCCCAGGACCCGAGGCAGGGCTGGCTTCTGGAAGGACTCTTCCAGGAGGCACTCGGCTCAGGGATGGTTTGCTTTGCCCACGCTGACTGTGGACCCCCATGTAAGATACAGCTCAGTGGACCACGAGAACCTGGGACGTACGTCACTGCCCTCTGGGCCCTAGGTCCCTCGGTGGTGAAAGCCATTGATGACACCTGCCCACCTCTGGGTTCTTGAGGAGCCAACGGGAAACGAGCCCCATGGGGTGGGGGGCACAGCCAGCCGGAAGCTCTGCCACCTTCCACAGTCACCCTTGACTCCTGCCCTTGATTCAGCCTGTTCCCCTGGGTCACTCTCATGATGAGTCAAATGAAGTCCTCTAAGCCGCCAGCGTGGTAGCCAGCACCCCAGCCGGCCCAGAAGAATCGGATGCACTGAGTCCTCCCAGGGCACCGGGCTCCCCGCCAGGGAGGCCAACCCCAGGCTGCTCTCGGGAACTCACAGCGCTGGGTAGGGGGCAGGGGACAGGGGACAGGGACGATGATGCGTGTCCCGTCTGCCCAGAACTGCCCAGGTGTGCACCTTGGGTCCCAGTGCTGTAATGAAGAGCATCGTCTTTCTGGATCAAAAGTCCTGAGCTGCACTTTCCTATGGTCATCCCGTGATGGGGGTTGGACTAAAAGGTCAAGGGTGAGCTGAGGTCTGAAAGGTGTGTAGCTACCTGGGCAAGAAGGGGAAGAAATACCTATTCAAGCCTCCGCCTCCATCCCCCCATCTCCCACGCCCCAACCCCCTGGCCCCCCGATCAGAAGGAACAGATGACCCGCTGCCAAATGTGTGGTTTCCTGGGCTGGACCGCTCCCTGAGAAGGCGCCAGGCCCCAGGGGGCTCCCCTCGCCCCCTCACACTGGTCTCTCTCCCACTTTACAAAAGAAAAGCTCAGCTCTGCGCCCGGCCGGGGACTGTCCTTAGCTGCAAAAGCCTCCAGGCAGCTAACGAAGGCATAAGGTGACACACCAGGTGACACTCCTTCCAGCTCTCCGGGACCTGGAAGCAGCCCCTGCTAGGGTGAAGCGGGGCTGCAGACGGAGGGCAGTTTGGTCCCTACGGGGAGCTGTGAATGCAGAGGCCTGGGGAGGGGCGGGCTGGCGGCGTGACAGTGACCTCGTCTCTCAGACCCCACGCGGCCGGCGTTTCTCCTGAGAGGCCAGGAGAGCAAGCAAAGATGGTGGCAGCCCCCGAGGCCCGCTGGCACCAGCTCTCACCCCTCCTCTCTGCTGAGGGATGTCTTTGCCCACCTGCCACCTCTCTCGGAGTTAGGGGCCGGAAGTAGAGAGTCTGCTGTAGAGACGCAAATCAAATCGACTGTCAGCGTGGAAAGATGCGGTCAGATGTCTCCTGTTTGGAACCCGCCCCGGCCTCTCGCTCTGCGTCCTGACTGCCGATGACGCCGTCGCGTGGGAGTCGACGTTTTCTGTCCGTCGGATGAATGAAGTCTGTAGCTCCCGGATTCGGACAGAAATATATGTAAAACACAAGATGCGTTAGAAGCGGTTTATGGCCGTGGCGTCGTCGCCCAGGACATATAGGAATCAGCAATTGTCCGACGCTCACCCCTTTTTCCTCCAAGCAAAAGAGTGACTGGCGTAATAATCGCTCTTTCACACGTTTCGGTGAAAAGACCTTTGGGTCCACTTCCCAGAAGCTGAAAAAGTGCGTGAGATAAACAAACCCTTTGCCGACCTGGCGGCTTCTGGGTCTTTGCTGTCGACACATTTGAGAAAGATCTAGTGAGATGTCAGCAGACGGAACAGGAAAAAACATTCGGATGATAACTCGTGTGTGATTTCGAACATACCCCTTGATAGATGTTCGGATCCCTAAGTGACGTCACCGTAACTTAGGTAACTTCCACTCTGTCTCCTCGTTTCTGTGAACGAGGCTTGTCAGTTTTCATACCGACGGCGATAGAATATGAGAATAAAGCTGAGGCCAATCCCATATTATTCCAGCAATTAGTCATAATGATCACGAAATAATCGGGGGCGAGGGGAGAGAAAACCCCAGCTGAAAAATTCATTTCTAATGGAACTTTATTTGTATTTTTCACTTGTCCATTATTTGATATTATAGTCGTGCTATGTTGATTGACTATGTGTTAATGATAATTGTGGTGAAAACAAAATCTGGGACGAGAATATTGGATGCTCGTTGTCGCGAGAAATTTATTTTTTAAATATTTCAATTCACAGAAATAGTTTGGTTCCGGAGAATTATGATAGGATGATCGAAAAATATTTCCGAGGTTAAGATTACCTTAAATTTGGGTAAAATTGGTGGGGGAAATAGAGTGGAAATACAAATGCAAAGAAAAAAGGCTAGGATTTATTATTTGGGGAGATTGGAGTAAAGCTCATTCGTGGCATTTTTTAAAAAAAATAAAA
Organism: Pteropus alecto; assembly: GCF_000325575.1. NCBI lineage: Eukaryota > Metazoa > Chordata > Mammalia > Chiroptera > Pteropodidae > Pteropus > Pteropus alecto. The sequence goes on from NW_006435764.1 coordinate 2,917,667, forward strand.
GATGGTAGACATCGAAACATTTCGGTTTTTTAGATGTCATTGGATACATTTAAAAGAGTAACGGAAGAATTTTATTTTAAAATAGTAATATTTAAAGTACCCTGGAGATTATGTTCTTGTAACGATTTAGGATAAATTTTGGATTTCAACTCAAAGAAGCACGAGTTCATGCCCATGCGAACAAAGCTGGCCCTGAGGACGGTGGGCTGGAACAGAAAAGGAGCTGGGGTCCCTGGTGGACACCTGTCACCTGTGAAGGAAAGCAGCCTGGGCTGAAGAGGCCACTGTGGGCAGGCTGCCCAACCTGAGTGGGGCCTGAGACACCCTGGCCCCTCCCCACCGAGGTCAATATATATCCAGATTTGCAAGGGGGAGGTTATCCGTTCCTTCAGGGGTACACTCCTGTGGTCCCTAAACAGACTGAAGCGTCTTGTGCAGGTGACACCACAAAGGTCAGAGGAGACCTGACCCCTGTGTGAACGAGATGGAGGGAGCCTCAGAGCTGGAGGCTCGTTTTTGCCAGAGACCCTCGGAGCCACCTCCCACCCTAGTGAGAAAATGCCCGGCCTCAATAGAATGCCCCTGTCCAGGTGCCATAGCAGACACCTGCCCAGGGTCCCCCACCTCTGGAGCCCTCGGCAGTGCCTCTCCCAGGGAGGGGCTGGAAGCCCGGGGCAGAAGGCAGAGAGGCCCAGCCGAGTGTCCACCGGCCTCTGCAGGGAGAAGACAGGCCAGGCCGGCGCTTCTGCCTCTCAGCCTGGGCGCTGCGGTCTGGCTGTGGGAACCCACCCTCTCAGAGAACCCAGGGCCTCCCCTCGCCCCCCCTGCGGTTTTTGCTCGGTTTTATTCGAACAGAAGAGTTTCGCCCACACAGTTGGGTTCAGATCCCTAACATCCCCAGGAGCCCAGGAACTCCCTTTTCACCGAAGGGGAAACTGAGGCAGGGAGCAGTGCGGCCGGGAGCCCGGATGTGGCGTCCGGCTCTGGGTTTGAGTTCTGGCTCTGTGACCTTGAGTGAGCCGCTGGGGCCGAGCTGGTTAATTCTTCCGTGAAACGGTGCTGATAAGCAGGGCCCCACCTACCCGGGCTGAACAGGGCAGCCAGGGATCAGCCCTGCAGAGCCCGGCCCCGCAGGAAGCCCGGCCCCGCCCGCCTGGGGAGAGGGGCTGGCGGTCCCCGATGGGTCACAGTTGCAGATAGCCCACCAGCACTGCACACGTCCAATTCTAATTCTCTGCACAGAGCGCGAACATAGATACTGGGCACTGAGGGGCTGACCCCCAGCCTGCGGTCACACGGCCAGTGAGGCAGGGCTGGGACGTGTGCCCGGCCCGGCTCCCCCAGCTCAGGCTGGGCACCACTGCTCCCAAGAGAACAGCGGCCGCGTCGGTGCTGGTCGGTGTGTGCCCAGCTGTCTAGGCGCCAAACATCTGGATGAATTCCCCAGGTGCCCTCCGAAGTGAGAACTCTGGGTTCTCCATTTACAGATGGGGAAACTGAGGCACATATTCTCTCCAGTTCTCCTGGGCTTGAGTATCTAAGAGGTGCAGAGGTCCACATACCCGTGCCTCCACGTGGTGAACCCCTGAATTGACTGAAAAAACACCCCTGCCTCTGAAATCGCACCGGGCTGGGTCAGTTTCCAGGCAAAAGAGAAACGGGAAGAGTAATCAGAGGGGGGGCAATCAGGTGGGCAGAGCCCCCTCCGGGCAGCCTTCTGTCCACCCAGGACACCTCCGTGGGCCAAGAAAGACCCGCTGTCCTGTTTCCTTGCCTCACGGTCAAGGTGACTTAAAAAAAAAACTGGAAAACAGTTTGGCAGTTCCTGAAAAATTTAAATGTAGCTTTAGCATATGAGCCCAACATTCCACCTCTGGGTATAGACCGCCAAGAGCTGGAAGCAGGGTCTTGAAGGGGTTTGTGCCCCGCATGCTCGGAGCAGCATTTTCACGACGGCCAAGGGGGGACAGCGGCCCGAGCGCCCACCGACGGATGGCAGGCAAGCCAAATGTGCAACATCACTCAGCCCCCAAAAGGAAAGAATCGTGACAACATGGATGCACCTTGAGGACATCGTGCCGAGTGAAATAATCCAATCACAAAGGACAAATACTGTGTGATTCTACTTCTGTGACCATCTGGAAAAGTCAAGTCACAGAGACAGAAAGCGGAATGGTGGGGGAGGGGGCGAGAGTGAGTGTGTAATGGGGACGGAGGGTCCGTTTGGGAAGACGGAGACGTCCTGGGGATGGAGGTGGTGACGGCCGCACCACCACATAACAAGCTAGTGCCCCGAATCAAATACTTAAAAACGGTTAAATGACAAAAAGTATGTTATGTGTATTTTACCACAATTTTTAAAAAGCTACCAAAAAATTAGCTGAATCTCTTCCTTTCTTCGGGCGTTCTGAAGAAAAGTGGAAAGAAAAAAAAACAAAACAAAACACTTTACGGTGTTTCGGCTCTGTGCAGATGGGTCTAGACCAATGGCCTTGACTTTGCAGAAAGCTGCTACTGTATCTTCTCTGGAGGCCAAGAAAAGGAAGTTGAGTAAAGCAGACAGTTCAGGCATTTGCAAAGTTTCCTCATGGGAAGCTGCCCCAGGCTCCTCCCGCCCATCCGCCCTGGGGACTACAATTGAATTTCTATGCAGCACTTTTTTATTATTATTATTACTATGAAGCCACATAAGTTCGTAACAGCTGGGCTGGCAGTTCTGAGAAGTCCTGTCACTCCTTTACGGGAGAAGAAACCATTTGTGTGTGATTTTCTTTGTAGGTTAAAAAAGGTCACCATCGAGAGGGCGTGCAGACCCCGGGACTGGCCTGCTTCAGTCTGAAACTTTGTCCCCTCTCCTCAGTCATCTGATGAAAACACGGGTTTGTTTATGTCACAAACGCCCAGCATCTCTTAGCCGGGCCTTGTCTGGACCACCTCCCTAGGGCTTGTGTTAGGGTTAATGACTCCTAAAAGCAGTCGCTGTTGTGCCCATTTTATAGATGGAGAAACTGAGCGTGATCGGAGTGAAACAGCCTCCCATCATGCAGCTCACAGGGATGGAGCCTGACCGTGAACCCGCAGCGGGAGACTAGAGCCCAGGCCCTCCGTGCAGCCCTGGGGGCTTCTTCGCACCCCAGATTCCTGGTAAACTGAGCTCCCCGGGGTGCATAGGGCCTCGAGGGAGCGGGGAAAATTAGTCACCTTGGTCCAACTATTCTTTTCAAACAAAAGGAAAAAACAAAACAAACCGAAAGCCAGTGAGGAGCTTTTGGTTGGGGGAGGGGACAGCCGGACGGGGAAGCCCCGGGCACAGTGTGGGGGGCGCTGGCACTGCACCTTGAATCTGAGGGTCTGCAGGCTGAGGGGCTGCGAGCTGCACTTACCCAGGCAGCCATGGCTCACAAACACCAGCTGAGCGCCCCTGTGTGCCAGGCACCTCTGGAGGCACGGGGACCCCGCTGGGAACCAGACAGACCCAAGCTCGCTCCATGGAGGTGACAGTCTCATGGACTGGAGGGGCAGCAAGTAAGTGAACAAGGTCCCTTAAGGTTTGTGGACGGAAGGGTGCCAGGAGGCTGCCCTTGGGGGCGGGGCACGCGGGAGGTCCCCCGGGGGGCTGGTATTCGAGGGAAGGAAAGAGATGAGTGTGGCTGCTGTGCCAAGGAAGCGTGTGGGCGCCCAGGGGCCAGGGGGCGGCCGGGAGATGGGGTCAGAAGCCCTGGGAGCTCCCTGTCGCATCCTTCACCTGCGAGTGCAGGATCGGCCCTCACGGTGCTTCCGCTGGCTCCGTAGGGCAGGTGAGGGCTCCGAGGGCTGCGGACGTCAGGATGGGCGCAGGGACTGCGGTGAGTCACGATGAGGTGGGAGCCGGGCCTCAGGTCCGTGTGCCTGAAAATTCTCGGCTCCTAACACCCCTGCTGGCTGTCAGCCCTTCCAAGGACAGTCGCTAAGAGCACCTACTGTATGCGGTGGGTGGGAGTTCTGGGAGACGACCAGCTGCCGGGGTCCTTCCTCGAACTCACCAGCAAACAGGAGAGACAGGGAGGGAGGTCCCTGTGGGCATCCTGGGGAGGGAGGCCCACATTCGGCCCGGAGCCGGGGAAGACATCAGAGGGCCTGGGTCCCCCTCCACCGAGGAGGTGCCCACCTGGACTTGGACTGATGTAGGGGAGCCCACCTTTCATGCTGTTTTGCAAATGGGAGTCAGTGACCCCTTCGCACTGAGACGGAAAGGACTTGCCAGGGCCACACAGAGGGCAGCGATGGGCAGGGCCGGGGCGAGTCCCAGGCCTCTGGCGTTTGAATCCCGGCCAGAATCGTCTTCTTGGCGTCAGAGCCACAGGCCCACCTGACGGGGGAAGCAGGTGCCCAGCCGCAGCCGTGAGCCAACAGCCCAGGACAGCCCTGGCCTGGGCGAGCTCTGGTCAGGCGGGCCGCAGGCCCAGAGAGCGGGGCAAAGAGCCTCGTGGAGGAGCCTGGAGACCCGTGAGGCATCTGCTCTCTGGCCCTAGGACACATATCTCAAACCTCCAGTCCCGTCCAGGGTGCAGAGGTCCCGTCCAAGGGCTCCTCGGGCAGGAATGTGGTGGGAGATGAGGGAGGCCGAGGTGGCCTGGGGATGTCTCTGGTCAGAGGTGTCATGGCAGCAGAGCGGGGTGGGCTCCAAGCCCCCTGTAGCTGTGGGTGGGCGGGACTGCTGGGAGGCTCCTCAGGGACCACGGAGAACAGGATTTTCACACCTAGGTGAGCCAGCACCTAGCGGGGCCTCTGGCCAGTCCCGCCCCCATCGGGCCATTACGGTCCCAGTGGGGATGAGGATACCGGGTGGGGGAGGGGAGCCTTCCTGCGCCCTGGCCTGGGTTCCCACTAGGTCGGCAGCTCTGGCTAAGGCACTTGACTGTCCCTGGGAAGGAGGCAGTGAATGTCCCCTATGGCCCTGCACCTTGCCACCTGTCCTTGCGTGGAGCCGGGTATGGGTAGGGGGTGTGGACGCGGTGGCCTGACCTGGATGCACCCCACCTGCCTTCCCTTAGCGCCAAACACCCAACGGCCCCTGCTCAGGTGACGCCTCCCCCTGGGACACAGACTCCGTCCCGGAATCCACCAGAGGACAGAGGGCAGAGGGCAGAGGGCAGAGGGCAGGGCCCAGAGCCTTGCCTGCCTGCAGCCCGCAGCGCCGGGCTCTTCCCCGCCTGCCCTCCTGCGGCTTACCGCCCTTTCCCACCTGTCGTTCCCAGGCCGGGCACATGGCTCCCAAAAAAGCCCCAGGCTCCTGGGAGCCCCTGAGAGGCAGGGCCTAAGGAGCGGCCCCACGGAGCTGAGGGAGCCCGCGAGGGCGGCACCGGGCCGCTCTAGCAGCGGGAGACGGGACAGGCAGGGACAAAGTGGGAGAGGCAGAACTTCGGCTGGAGGCAGGAGCGGAGGCGATGAGAGGGGCGGGGCGGACAGGTCGGTGAGCCGGGAGAAGCCAGGGGTGGGGGCCCGGACCCTCCAGGTGGCACTCGCGGCGCTCGTCCCCGGCCGCCTCCCCTCCCCCAGTTCTGATTGGCAGGCGGCCTGCGACCGGCCGCGAGCGCCACAGCGCCCCGGGCGCCCAGGCGAACGCGAACGGCCCCCCGCAGGAGTAGGAGGGGGCGCCCGGCTATATATAGCGG
>NW_006435764.1:2923811-2931669 GCF_000325575.1 Pteropus alecto
CCACCTGCTGGGCATCAAGCGGCTGCGGCGGCTCTACTGCAACGTGGGCATCGGCTTCCACCTCCAGGTGCTCCGCGACGGACGCATCGGCGGCGTGCACGCGGACACCGGCGACAGTGAGTGGGGCGGGCCGGGCGGGAAGGGTTGGCGGCCCCGGGGCAGCGGCCGCCCCTTCCGACTCGCCCAAACGCGCACGGACGCCCCGGGCTGACACCTGCTCGCGGGCTCCGGGCGCCCGGGCGGGCTGAAGTTCCGGACCCTCTCGTGCGCGGACGCGGGGACGCAAACACTCCCCGCTCCGGGCGTCGCCGCAGGAACCGGCTCTGCGCGCTCCGGCGGCCGAGCCCCGCCTCCCCGCCCTCGGAAGCCCGGGCTCAGGGCGCCGAATTCCAGCGACTTCGCCCGTGGGCACAGGGCACAGGGCGCGAGGCGCAGCCAGCAGCACCCACGGGGCCCCGGGACTCGCGCTCGGGTCGGGGCCGAGCTGGGGACCGCCGGGACGGCCACGGTCCTGCTGTCCGGGACTGGGCGCGGCCGCCGAAGGGCCGGGACCGGAGGAGAGCGAGTCCACGCCCGTGCACACTGGGCTTCGGGGTGGCCTGCGAGAGGGAACCCGGTCCCTTTACACCCCGGGGTCCCGGAGGCGCGCGGGCCGAGGAGGGGGCCGGTGCGGGCGGCGCGGGCCAAGGGTCCCCTGCCCCGGAATGACCCGCGCCCCTCCCCCAGGCCTGCTGGAGCTCTCGCCCGTGGAGCGGGGTGTGGTGAGCATCTTCGGCGTGGCCAGTCGGTTCTTCGTGGCCATGAGCAACAAGGGCAAGCTGTACGGCTCGGTAAGTAGGGCGGGGGCCGGTCGAGTCCCGGCCGGGGAGCGCGGGCGGGATCCTTAACCCCTCCTGGCGGAGGGAACTGCGGGGCCGGACCAACTGGCAGCGCCTGTCCCCCCACCCTGTGCCCTAGAGCAGTGCCTGCGACCAGGGTCCGCCTAGACGGGAGGTGCAGCCCCAAGACAAATAATGAAGTTTGTCCCATCCCGGAGTGGGGGGCTCTTAGTCCGCCAAAGGGTGACATCGGGAGCCCTTCTCTGAGCCCCTGCGGTGAGTCCCAGCCGCAGGACTGCTGCCTTTAAGGTGGACGCCGCTTGACTGCCAGGTGCCAGGCAGGTGGCTGGAGCACCAGCTGCTGTGGGCTCCGCCACGTTTCTCTTCTCACCCTGGGAGGGTCTTGGCACCTGACCTGTCAGCCCCCAGCGGGGCTGGGACCAAAAGGAGCCCCCGGACCACTGGCCTCCAGGGTCACTTGGCCTGGAGGAAGTCCGTCCTAAGACTGTGCTGCCTTCCTCCCAGCCTTTCTTCACTGACGAGTGCAAGTTCAAGGAGATACTTCTCCCCAACAACTACAACGCCTACGAGTGCTACAGGAACCCCGGCATGTTCGTCGCCCTGAGCAAGAACGGGAAGACCAAGAAGGGGAACCGAGTGTCCCCCACCATGAAGGTCACCCACTTCCTCCCCAGATTGTGACCCTCGGAGCGGGGACGCCTTGGTGCACTTCGGATGGACAGTTTAACGCAAGAGTAGCTGTAAGATATTTAAGTTAATTATTTAAATATGTATATATTGCCACCAAATTATTTATGGTTCTGTGGGTGTGTTTTGTATTTTTCTGAAAAACCAAACCAAACAAAAAACCAAAAAAAAAAAAAAACAAAAGAAAATCCCGATTTTTTTTTTTTTCCTGGTAAAACAGTGGAGAGCCTTCCAGTGGATTTATTTAACTTATCAGGAAGTTGTCACCAATGCGCTGCTATTCTGTGTTTTAAAACCCAGTGACATCGGACTCCCGACATCAGCCCGCTCTGCACGGCCCGGCCCCGTAGTTTGTGGGGGGGGCTTCTCTGTGTCTGGAAAGGCCCTCCCGGGGCTTTAGAAGCCAGCGAAGGACGCTCCCAGCCTCGCTCCCTCCGGCGCCCACTCCCTCTGGGCCCTGTTGCTATTAATTGGGGCGGATCGGTTTACTTCGGGCACAGAAAGTGCGCCGAGTCCTCCGCTGCCACTCCGTTTTTAGATCTGCCAAGACTGACCTTTGACCTCTGCTGTAGTCAATCTTCCCCCATCTACCAGATGGGAGAGACCTTTAGACAACTTTATAAACTCCTGTTTTCCTTTTTTGGATCAGCCACAGCCATATTTCTGTGGCCACGGTGGGGGGGGGGGGGAAAGGGGGGTTGCAGGCAAAAAACAGCTATTTTGTAAATCTGATGAAAATGCATCAATATCCCAGCGCATGGCTGGAAATGGACAAGGCGGGCGTATCGACAGCCACAACCTGAACGCTAGCGATGAAATACAATTTCCGATAGCAGATACTTCTGATAAGTAATAGAATAGAAACAGAGTTCAAAGCTTCCCTGGGAAGCTCCGGGCTAGTCCTAGCTATGAATTTTAGGTAGAATGGCCTCGTAATTGTACAAAAACACTTAATGCAGAGTTTGTGTGCAGGAAGATGCTGCTTCTCTCCGTTGCATTCCCTGATTAAGTGGATTTAACATCTACCTCGAAAGCCTTTAAACCGCTCACTCATCTGGCAAAACCTGCAGAAAGCCAGAGCTGGAGCAGGAGTTCGCCATCCCAAGTGGGATTTTTTTTTTTTTCCCCCATATGCAGCCAAAAAGGATTGCAGATAGCGTCGGTGCGTCCCTTTCGAACCTTGTCACGTTTGAGCTATCTTTACCCCGTGATTTACTTTTAGTAAGGATAATCATGGTGAAAATATTTGCAGACAGCTGTTAGAGTGCGCTATATGGTCACCAAGTAACCTTATATTTTTCTTTATATATTTTACGAATGTAACCCCTGTCGTTGGAGCAAAGATGGAAGCAGCGGGGTCGAGGGTGTTTAAAAAAAGTTCCGAGGTGATGGCAAACATTTAATTTTAATGAATGACTTTTTCAAGTTTATACAAAATGACCTTAGCTTGCTACCAGAAATGTTCCGGATGTCTCCCGCAGACTAGATGTTTCTGAACCCGTCTCCCAAATTAACTTTATGGGAGTCTACAGACAGCGAGACTGGAAAATCTGATTGGAGTTTTTGTCTTTCACATTCCTTTTAAAAAACTCTTTGTTCGAATGCTAATCATCTATTTTAAATACCGTGCTTAAACAAACGGGAGGCCTGGAAGAAAGAAGCCACTTGCAAAGCCACGAGACAGGACCACACATCTCAAAACTGCTGTTCGCGTGTGTTGCTCCGTGATGAAACGTTCTGGGTTTTTTTTGTTTTTTTCTGGTTTTTTTTTTAACTGTTCATTTTTTACACGACCTAAACGCTAGGAGTGTGCAGGAGAGAATGATGCTCGTTGCGGGGAAGGGACGGGGGTAGAATTTTGGTCATTCTGTATTTGATGTAGCCACCTCGTAACAAACGGCAACCGCCTTAGATGCCTTAAATTATTGCACGATGTCTTGTCTTGGAGCCTAATCCCGTTGTCAGGAATTCGGCCAGTCTGAAGTGCAGAATTCGGCCATCCTTGACCTCGCGTATATATGTTTGGCGAATCACGTGCGACGCCTTTGGAGATGTAATCGGACCTTTGAGATCCCGTCGAGTGTTTGCATTGCTGTGACGGGGGCTCGCGGTTTCTGCAGCCTCCGCTGTCCTAGTCGCAAACAGGTGCCCACCCGCATTGTGATGTGTGTGCTGTGCACACTGAGATGCCGAATGAATGGAAGACGTTTATCATGTAAAAGAGAACCCCACTGGACCTGATGCAAATAATTGGGGAAGGTATTGAAAACGATTAAAACCTGCCTCGAAATGCCAAGACGGGGCTCTCTTCCCCCTGTCTCCCGGTGTCTATTTGAGGCCTTGAGCCCCACGTGGCTGGGGGTGGGGGTGAGGGTGGGGGTGGGGGAGATGAATTTTAGCCAGCTGTGTCCACACGAATGTGGCCTTGAAGACAGAAAGGGCCTGAGGTGTGTGTGTCACAGAGTTTTGCGGCGACTCTCAACCCTGCAGTTTATCCTCACGATGGCGAGGTCCACGCCATTCCCACACTGGAACGGACCGGAGCTCCCCCGCTCGAGCGCCTTGGCCCAGGCCATCTAAAGCAGTTTGTGCTTTCGCGGGGTGGGGAGCCAAGTCCCCAGAGCTGGTCCCCGGAAGAGTGACTCGAGCATAGTTTTCAAACTTGAGTAGATCCCTCCGGTGAATCTTGAAATCAATATATTATGAACTCCAATGAGTCTTTTGTAAAAGGGGAATGGAATAAAATCATAGAGAAGAAAAAATTCAGAGCGTGTCCATCACAGTAAAAGTAGAGACTGTCCTCTGACCATTGTGTATACTATATATAACTAGTCTCTGCTAGGGCGGGCTATAGATGTGTTTATCACTGTGGATTGCAATAAAAATAAGCATTGACCTAACGTGCCTAGACCCTGGGGTTCCCCTCCCCCCACAAAGTATATCCAATCACTCAAAGACCTAAAAAGGCATTCCAGGCTTTGGGGTCCTTAATTGTACCTATTTTGCTCTCTAAGACATCACCGCTTTCCCTTCTGTTTGACACCCATTGTCTAGGTATGACAAATATATGAGCAGTGTTATGGGTTCAACTGGGTGCCCCCAAAAGATGGGGTTCTAAGGTCCAGTACCTAGAATATGGTTTATTTGGAAATAGGATCTCTACAGAGGTAATTGGTTTAAAAGGAGGTCTTCAGGGCGGGCTCTAATTCTCTGTGACTGGTGTCCTTGCAAAAGGAAGGTCGTATGGGGAGGCAGACGAGGGAGAAGGCCATGGGGTGGAGTAGCGATGTAGCTACAGGCCAAGGAATGCCAAAGGAGGCCCCCCACCACCCGCAGCTGGGGACAGGCCTGGACCGGACTCCCCTGCACAGCCTCCAAGGGAACTGACCTGCCGACACCTTGATCGCGGACTTCTGGCGTCTAAAACAGGCCATAAATTCCTGTTTCAAGCCCCCTCGTTTGTGGCGCTGTGTTGCCACAGCCCTACAGAAAGGAATATGGGGAGTTACCATATTCACTGGGGTGTGTGGCGGGGCGGGGAGGGGAGCCCGGACCGCTGTCCAGCCTTGGTTTTTTTTTCTGCTGGCCCGTGGTCTCCATCCTGGCCAAACAATGGCCTTATCTAGCTTGTGGGGTAAAGACCTTCCGGCCTCCAGTGTAGGCAGACGATGGGTTTAAAGAGAACTCATTCGCTTAACACGTATATGTTGCGTGCCTACTGTGTGCCAGGCACCCTAAGAGCTCAGGATACTCAAGTGTCAGGAAAATGACAATCCCTCCCTGCCTGGCCGGGGCTTTCATTATGATGACAGGTGACACGCGGAGGACATCTCGTCTGGCAAGGGGGGGCGGTGCTGGCGGTTTGGGAAGAAGGAAACAGGGCAGGAAGGTACCAGCCCCGCCCCTCAACCTCACAGGGAAGGTGACGTTTGAGCAAAGACTCGAAGGTGCCGAGGGAGGAAGCCAAGCGGGGGGGAACAGCATTCCCAGCACGGGGAACAGCCAGTGCAAAGCCTCCGAGCGGGGAGCCCACCTGTCCCTTGGAGGAGCCCTAGGGGGCCGGCCAGCAAGGCTGGCGTCCTGGGAGGGAGGAGGCAAGGTCAGCGAAGGCTGAGCCCGGGGGCCATCTTGAAGCCCTGGGGGCTGAGCAGAGAAGGGCCACGGCTGATCACGCTGGAGCGGGTGTCGGTCAGGGTTGGCACGGCGGTCAGGGTTGGCACGGCGGCAGGAGTGCCCACAGCACCTACTTCTCTGTTACGTTTCGGCGGTCAGGGTTGGCACGGCGGCAGAGTGCCCACAGCACCTACTTCTCTGTTACGTTTCCCACTGCTCTCCTTAGTAACCGAGGGCACAGCCCCAGCCTCACTGCCTCCGAGCTGGGTGACCTTGGGCAAATCAGGTGACTTCTCTGTGCCTGCAGCTCCCGAGGGTCCCCGCCTCATGGGCCTGGCGTGAGGATTGAGGAGATGATGTGTGTAAAGTGCTCGGCTCAGCAAACAAGAACTATTGCCTATTGTTATTGTCATCCTCCTAAGAGACTTAATTATAGTCTTAATGTCCCCAAATCCTTTTTATCTCTGTGCTGATGGGACCTTCACCTTCCCAGGGCTGGGAGTCACTGTCATGCAGAGCACATGGGTGTGGCCGTCTCCACTGAGGGCAGGGTCCCTGGGACCCTGCACTGGCTGACCTGCCCCTGGTTGCCGAGGCCACTCCTGTTGTGTGACACTCCTGGAACACTCCTTCCCCCGCACAGGTCCCCAGGATCTGGTCTGATATGTGACAGTCCAGGACTCCGAGTTGAGTCTTTCTTCAATGCTGGTAATTTGTACTTGTTCTTGATTCATAAACTGAATCCTAAATTCTTTTTGAAAAAGAGTGGGGAGAGGGCCATGTCCGGGGTGGGGGGCCGGGGACCGAGGCCTGCACGGGAAGCACCGGGAAGGGAACCTGGCAGCCGCAGGACACCCAGGGCCTCGGACGCTCTTGCCTGGCAATGCGATGTCATTTTGTGCCTCCCCTTGCTGAAAGTGCCGGCCGCCCCCCCCCCGCCCCGCCCATCATTAAACAGGAGTTCAGACGGGACCAGGCGGGTGATTCGTCTGCTTTTCATGGCATCAAAGGACTCCAGCTGTTGGGTAGGCTCGTGGGGAGGCCTAATTCTTACATGGCAACTCAGAACTCACAGGGAGAGTGCTCCGAGAGGCCCAAGGCTTCTTCAGGCCCAGCCTGGAGAGTTCCAGAACATGACTTCTGCCATCGGGCACGCGAACCCCAGAGCAGCCCAGATTCCAGGGGAGACCGCAGAGGCCCTGTGTGCTCGGCCCCTGCCCGCCCCACCCCAGGCCCCCCGCCCCCCTCCGCATCCCCGTCTGGTCCCTGCTCCCGTCATGCCGACTTTCCCTCAGGGCCGAAAAGCACCATCTCCGCAGCCACCGGGCCTTTGCATCTGCTGTCCTCCCAGCCCGGGATCATCTTCCCTCACCCCAAGTCTTCATCCCAGCGTATCAGCGTCCCCGGGCTGCCCTAACCGTGACCATGAAGCTAGTCTGGACGGCAGGCTGAAATCTAGGTGTGGCAGGCTGTGCTCTCTACGGAGGCTCCAGGGGAGGGTCCCTCCTGCCTCTTCCAGCTTCTGGGGGGTCCAGGCGCTCCCCGGGCTGGCGGCGCATCCCTCCCGCCTCTGCCTCGTCCTCACAGGCCTTCTCTCCGCCTCTGCCAGATTTCCCTCCTCTAGGAAGACCAGTCATCAGGTGTAGGGCCCACTCGAAGCCAGTGTGACCTGATCCTCATCAACTGCATCCGCAGAGACCCTGCTTTAAATGAGGTCACGTTCACAGGTCCTGGGTGGACTTGATTTTGGGGGGAGGCAATAATAAACCTAGGTTATCAGCCGATTCCGATGCGTTATTGTAATCACTGCCCAGAGGTCATTTGCTGTACAGACGGAAGAAACGCACACCCGTCAAGAGTTTGGACGGTAAAGGGCCTGGCGTGCAGCGGGCGTCTCTTGGCTTAGCTGGTACTGCCTTCCCCCAGCCCCCTCTGCCCCACACAGTCACAGGGCCCACCCCCGCCACCGCCCCACTGTACCTTCATCGGGTTCCCCAGAAGTCAACCGCACGATGGAGATTCCTGAGCGAGGGGCTTATCAAGGGAGGGGCTCCCGGAAAACCCCGAAGTTTCGAAAGGAAGGAGGCCGGGCGGGGCCAGGAAAAGAGAGAAACCAGGACTTGACCCCAGAGAAATCTGGCCCGGCCTGCCCGCCGTGGCGTGCTCTGGGCGTGATCGTGATCGGCAGCAGGGGAGGCAGGATGGCTGGGGGGCGGCGG
>NW_006435764.1:2931692-2933571 GCF_000325575.1 Pteropus alecto
GGAGGCGCCCATGCCTGCTGTCAGTTTTGAGCCATGAGACTGAACCTCGCCGAGTCCCATTCCTTCACCCGCGAGATGGAGATCATGGCACTAAATAATTTTGTTTTAAAACTTTATAGCACCAACTCAATGGAAAAACATTGCTTTCTATGCGCCAAAGGTGACCCATGAAAAGATACACAAAATAATGCTAAAAAAAATCTTACAAGATACAATTGCCTGTCCTGAGCTCGGAGCCTGGAGCTTGCTCTCTCTCTCTTTTGAGATCTGCAAGTGTTGGACGTGTGTTAAGAACATATGGTCACCAAGCAGACACAGTCTCCTGTTGATTTCTCGCTGGGAGATCCCCAATGACTCAAGGCCACCCTGGTCCCACCTAAGATCACCTCTCCTGCCGGGGGCGAGTGGGACACTGGGCACTTGGATAACGCCCTGGTAAGACACAGAAAGAGTGAAAGCCGCCGAGACTCGGTGGACGGGGGGCCAGGCCCCAGACCACCCTCTCCGCGAGGCCCAGTGGGCCCCTGCCTCTCGGTGCAGGTCACCAGCCTCTTGGATAAAAGGGTGGACAACACTCTGTGAGGCTGAAAAATTGGCCATGACTTCTTTGACTCCCCTGCCTCCCGTTGAGATATCTCTGGCCCCTCTCGTCCAGACTGGGTGGGCTCCTGACCGCTCCTGGCAGTGGACGAGGCGCTGCGCCCTCCGAGGCTGGGCTGTGAGAGCCAGTACAGCTTCTCGTTGCCTGCACCCCTCGCGCGTGCAGCCCTGGGCCGCCACGTGGGAAGCCCGACCACCGGGGCTGCCCTGCCGGGAGGGAGCCCGAGCTGCGAGAAGAGGCCACATGTTCCTACTCTCCAGCCACGGAGCTTGCTGGGGCTGGAGTTCACGTCACGCCAGGCCAGGCACCAGGCGTGTGGAGAAGCCTCCGGATGATGTCAGCTCCCAGCCGCTTGAATTTTCTGAGCTGGGGCTCCAGATACCGTGGAACAGAGCTGGACAAGCCATCCTGTGTGTCCTGCCCGAGTTCCTTACAACGCAATCGGCCAACCCAATAAAATGGTTGTTGCCTGTGCCTCTGAGTTTGGGGGGGACTTGGTTATACGGCCAGAGATAATGAGAACAGGTGCTGCCGGAGGGGCAGGGAAGATGGGACGAGGCCCACATCCAGCTGTCTTTGCAGCTCATTTGCTCCCCGGGACTACGGGAGACCCAGGGCAGGCCAGCCGGCCGGCATTTTGCTTCCTGGATGTCGTGGAATGGTGGAGAATAAGGCTTGCTTGTCTCAGAGGCTTCTGGAAGAATCCAGGATTGCCCTGTGCCCGGAGGGAACTCCAGCATCAAGGGCCAGTGCGATTCCTTGACGGTGCCCCCTGAGCTCTGAGGGCCAGGAGTGGGCCACTCGAGGGGATGAGCTGTCCCCGGCCTCCTCGGGAACTGGCAAGGGGCTGCCACTTACACCTGGGGCCCAGGAGCCCGAAGCCCGTCCCCCTGGATGGTCACCTTCTTCCCATCCACACTCGGGCAGAGGCTGCTGGGCCCTGCACAGCCCCCTGTCGCCCTGTGCTGTTCAGCCAGAGCAGGTGTGGGGGGCGGGGGGAAGTTCAGGGGAGACAAACTCACGAGCAGATTAAAAAAAGGAAAAGAAAAATGACGCTTTGTCCGAGGGGCCTCAGTCGCCTGGGAGGAAGATGCTGCCAGCGAGTGACGGAGACGCGGACGGAAATGCCGGCCAAGGACACGAAAGGACATTTCTGCAAGAGACGGAGCGAAACACGCGGAACGATTCATTTTAAAAGTGAGTTTCAAGTGTCCGATAGTGGAATTTTTTTTTTAAAGGACGGTGTCTGCATCTGAGATCTGGCAGACCCTCCAGGAG
>NW_006435764.1:2933653-2960523 GCF_000325575.1 Pteropus alecto
CCCCCGCTCGGCCTGGGGTGGCCGACACCACTTTCCCCTGTCAGCTGGGGGACACCAGCTCTCACAGACCACACCGGATGGGGCACCCTCCCAGCCGCTCTCCCTGTGGCACCCGCGCTGTCTGAGATGGCCGTGTTTGTTCGTTTTGGCCCATATTTGCAATCTGTCCGCCTCGGCAGTGAGCTCCTGGGTCAGGGCTGTACCCCACACGGGGGGTACACGCAGGGGCGCCTCGGCGTGTGCTTGCTGAATGACTGAGTGAACATGTGGCATTTGAACATCTGGTGATCATGGACGGAACGTATCACATACCGCTAAGGACAGATCTTTGAGACGGAAGAACCCACTTTAAGGGGGTGTGAAGAGCCGTTTGGACCGATGCTGTGAACCCATTCTAGTGCGAGTCTTTTTCTGTGGGTCTCCTGGTGTCCCCACGCTCCACGGCAAACCGGCAAGTCTTGGGGAAATGTGGGAGGCGCTCTGGCCTTGAGACGGCCCCGTTTCCCCCCGGGCAGATGGAGAAGGGGAAGGGGTTCGCTGTGCCACCAACTAGTTCAGTGCCACCCGGCGCTGTGCCTGTGACATGTCTGTGGCACAACTGTTTCCTAAACCAGCAGGTGTCCGCGGCCCACGGCGAAACGGGAGTAGAGCCCTCACATCCGCCAAGACATGAAGGACGCGCACGCGAGGCATCTGTCGACGAGAGAAAGCGCCGGACTCGCGAGAAAGGGTATCCCGGGGTCCCCGCTCCACAGAACACTCTCGTGGGGGCCCTGCGCATCCGCCACGAAGAAAGCTGCGTAAATCCCCGCCCCCCATTATAACGTAATGAGACAATAAGGAAACAACGCTAAGATGAGTTTTAAAACGTCTACCACTTGGAAAGTTGGAAAAGACTGGTAGATAGATGGCTAGAAGGATCACGAATTCTTCCCGTTCCTGCAGCGGGCTCCCCTGGGAACGCGACTCCGCAGTGGTCCCGGGAAGGGGCGGGCCCTGCCTCGGCTCCCTGACTCTGGGCTCGGCCACGTGACTCGCCGTGGGCGGCGGGACAGTGGGCGGCCGTGATGCGGGCAGAGGCTCGCGCGTCGGTCGGAGCTTGCTTTTCCTTACTGCTCTTGGGAACTTTGTGGCTCTCATGACCGAGAAGCCGAGCCGAGCCTCCCTGCGGACGAGACGCATGGCCCGGTTATGCGTCCCTGTCCCTTCTCCCAACTCTCCCATGAGTGAGGCCACCTTCAGCCCTCGGCGCGAATACACCAGCAGGTCTCCGGCTGGGAAGGACGTGTCTGGCCCCCAGACACTCCGTGGGTGGGCAGATGGTCTCTCTCCTCCTCCTCTGTGTCCCCAGACACACTCACAGTTCTCAGGGAGGCCCCGGCCTCTTTGCAGCTCCTTGACACCAGCCGGGGAGTTTGGGGGTTCGAGAGAGGAGCAAACAGAGCCTGGGGAAAGCCCCAGAACCGGCCAAGCCCCGTGGCCCTTTGAAACCTGCTCCGGGGCCTGATTTGTACTTCAGAGCTAATGTGATTAGGGTACGTTTGTCACCAGAATATGTTAATGGCTCAATCAGCCCCCGCCGCCCATCCCCTTCCCAGGGTGCTGCCCCAGCCCCAGAGCTCAGAGTTTTGCTGAGATCCTTGCTTTGGGGTCCCTTGAGGAACCCTGCAGCCCCTGTGAGGTGGCTGCTGGGGTCACCTTATTTCACAGGTGAGGGAAGTCAGGCTAAGGGCAAGTTACCTGCCTAAGTTGACCTGGCTGCTGTGCGGGGTGGGGACCCACTTGATCCCCAGATCCCTTTAAGCCTGGACTCTCCTTAGGCCCCTTCTCCCAGTGAGAGAGGCTCAGGGGACGGTCCAGGAAAGATGAGGGGTTCACAGGTATTCGGGCCTTATTTCTACCCGTCAGGTCAAAGAGAGGTCAAGGGAGGTACTGAGCGTCCTGGGCTGCTGTAACGGAGGATGACACCCGGGGTGGCTTAAAACAGTGGACGTTTAGCCTCTCCCAGTTCCAAGGCCAGGAGTCTGACATCCAAGTGCCACAGGGCCGAGCTCTCCCCAGAGGCCCTCGTGGAGGGTCCTTCTGCCTCTTCTGGCTTCTGGGGGCTCCGGCCGTTCCTGGGCTGTGGCTGTGTCCCTCCGACCTCTGCCGCCAGGGTCCCCTGGCCTTCTGCGTTCTGTCTCTGTTTCTGTTCTGAAGACACCTGTCATTACAGTTAGAATCCATTCTAAGTCTAAGATGGTCCCGTGTCAATATCCTTGCCTTGATTACATCTGCGAAGACTCCTTTTCCGGGTAAGGTCACAGTCGCAGGTCCCGGGGGTTAGGTTGTGGACAGATCTTTACGTGGTGGGGGTTGGTGTGGCGTTCCATCCATCACACGTCGGGAGGAACACGCCCCACCGCCGTCGGCCAGTCTGACTGGGCTGTGGACCAGCCTCCTGGGCTCTGGACGGAAGAGAGAGCGGGCTCGCCTGGCTGACTCCTTCCAATGCCACAGCCCGGCCACGGCTGGCAAAGGAGCAGACCCGGGAGCAGGCGGCCTGTGCCCATGGAGCAGAGGTCGACTCTGGAGGGAGGCAGGTCCGGCCCAGCACCGTCCCCCAGCCCCTAGTGGCCTCGCCACCTCCCCAGCTCACCTTGTACCCTGTTGTCCCCCATTCTCTTCCTGGACCATGTCAAACCAACCAGCCCCCGGGCCTTTGCACGCACTCCCTGGGCCTGCAGTGTTCTTGCTCCAGATCTTCACGGGCTGGCTCCTGCCTGACCTTAGGAAAGCTCCCTCCACACACAGCTGGGACCCTGGGGCCTTCCCAGCCCCTGTGAACAGCTCGTCCATCAAGTTCGTAACTGCCGTGTGTCCCCACGCTCTGAGCCCCCTGAGAGCAGGTCCTGTCTGTCTTGTTGGTTTCTGTCACCCCTGCATCCCCGGCACGTAGAAGGACATACAGCCTGTGCAGCAAGGATAGGACGAGGTTTGTTGAGTGAAAGGCTGAGCACAGAGGCCTCGGCAGCTACGGCTGAGGCTCCCCCACAGCCCTGAGGTCTGCCCCCAGGCAGCTTCATGAGAGGGCCCTACCCTTCCGGTCCTTCCTGTCCTCCTTGGGGGTCCTGGGGATATTTGGGGACTTCAGGATCCTGGCTCCCTGCAGGCTCGTTCCAGCCAGGTCTGACGAGCCAGGCAGACCCCTGGGAGGGGCCAGCCACCTCCACATCTGCGGACAGGATAGGCCTGGCTACTTGCTAGAATCTGTGGTGCCGACTGACTTGAAGCCTTTTGGTGAGAAATGTGCATTTTTTGTGGGCAAAATGGCTTCAGGAAATCTCCACCTATTCATGTGCAAATGTCGGGCCTCTGGGGCTTTGACAAGCTAGGGTAGGTGGGAGTGAGGGGCAGAGGGGCAGAGGGGCCGGGAGTCAAGGCCAGGCAGACGCACAGGCTGGAGAGTCCAGGGGGGTCCTGCGTGGCAGCCCCTCCCCCGTGGAGCCCTCGCCCTCCTGGGTGTGGGGGTGAGGCCGCCGCAGCTCCTGCCTCTGGTCCCTGCCACACTAGACCTTGGTCCACGCTGGCTCCAAGCAGGGGGCTTGTGCAAAGGCAGCAGGGAGTTCAGATGGCGGCCAGTCAGCCCACGGCCCGGCCTGTGACATGGGATTCGATGTCTTCTGCTTTCTGTTTTCGGTCCCGAAAAATCTTAGGATTCCAGGACCTCCATCTCTCGCACAGTACAGAATCCTTCCCCCTTATTCCTTGAATACTCCCAGTGATGGGGTGCTCACTCTCGAGGCCATGTGGGCGCATTCATTGGAGAGAGCATGGCTGGATGCTCTGCTGCTCACTCTGGCTCTGACACGTGCCCTCTGGGGACGCACATGGGCTCCCGAGCTGTCACCTCTGGGACTGTCAAATGAAATCCAGGATGCCCAGATAAATCTGAGTTTCAAATGGACAAATAACTTTTTAGGGTAAGCCTGCCCCAAAGATTACACGGGACATATTTATACTGAATTCGGGATGATACGCTAACAAATTATTTGCTATTTCCCTGAAATTCACCTTTCCCTCGCTCTCTGTTTTCACGTGCTACGTCCGACCGCCCTAATTCCCAGCTGTCTTTCTGGGGCCTCGAGGCCTCGTTGGCACCCCTTTTCCAGGGCAGGTCTCACAGAGGGACTGTGACCCTCAAGGCCAGGACGGGAGGGATGAAGTCCAGCCGTGGCTTCGGGATCGGCCGACTCGCTGGGGCCCCACACCTGGGCGGGCACTTCATGTCTCTCTCCCACGGGACAAACGTGTTTCTCAAGGACTGTGCTGCGGGTCCCCTGGGACCTCAGACGCCTGGTGCTAGGGGCATAGCAAAGTGTCCCGAGGGTTCGCCTTCTTCTCTCTGTCTGCCTCTCCCCCGGGACCACCTGCACAGGCTGCCTCTCTGCCCTCTCATCTCCTGGAGTCTTGTCTCTGGCTAGACTACCACCCTCCAAACCTTGGTGCGGGGGACAAGCCAACTGGTCACCCACTGTGCCGTCCTGCCTGCCCCAGGGCGTTTGGGGTCTGGCTCCAGCCCAGAATCTCTGTTTTATCCCTGGGGACCTCGCGGGCTCATGACTCTGATCAAAGCACCCCACAGCCGCCTCCGGGAGAGTAACACATCCAGGACGTCCTCGTCCTCGGGGTGCCTGTCAGTTCTTGGCTCGGAGGGGCCACGTGGCCCTCAAGATTGGGCAAGTGTCTCCTGCAGCCCGTGATGTGCCGGGCACTGTTCTAGAGAAGGAGCAAATTTCCTGGTCCGCGGAGCTTACGTCTCAGCTTGGGGGACAGGAAACGAACAAAACAGACATAACGCCACGGCCTCTGACCCAGGAGGCGAGGAGGGGTGAGCCAAGGAGGGAGCGGGAGGGGCCCAGGCCACGCCGCCGTGTGCAGGGTCGTGTGCAGGGTCGGAGAGGGGGCTGTGAGTTTATCCATGTGGTCGGGAAAGGCCTGGCAGAGCAAGAGAGTGGACTTCGCGTAGGTAGACCAGGTGAGGGTGAGCCAGGTGGAGGGGAGCACTGGGGCGAAGGCCAGGCTGGTGGCTGCCGGGGTCAGGGGTCAGGGGTTAGGGAAGGGCAGGTGAGGCGAGCGAGGGACCCGACTTCTACTTGGCGTGAAATCGGAGCCACGGGGCACTTTTGGGGGCAGTTTGGGGAGCCTGCGGGATGCTCTGGCCATGGGGCTGAGAGCAGACCGTCCCGGGATGAGAAGCAGAGACCGGGCGTGAGGCTCCTGACATCACCCAGGCAGCAGACGGGTGCCTGGGACCACGGGGAGCGCACAGGCGGGAGAGGGGGGTGGGCGGAGCAGGGAGCCAGTCCTTTGCGAGCGCCATGCTGGCTCAGCTCGCTGGAACGGTCAGGCTGCCTCCCCGTCCACGACTTGGATGACCACTGGCCCTTCGGATTGCAAATGCATTTGTTTTTCTCTTTTTCAGTGACTGATTTATTTTCCGGTTTATAAAATGCACCCACAACACTTGCTCATGAGCTCACAGACCCAGAGAAAGAACGTGAAGAATTTCTCAGCAGGACAGGGGCCGGTCTCACCCCCTCCCCACAGCCAGGCATCTCTGCCCAGCCCCCTCATCCCTGCCAGGCCCTGTGCCCAGAGGCCCCAAGCCAGTGGCAGCCCTGTGGGGCCCCACAGGCCCCGTGGGAGCAGATTCCAGGCCCAAAGATCCACCCTCGCCCTCAGCCACCACATCCCGGAAAGGTCGGTCCCCTTGCCTGGCTCACTGTGGGCTGGCTGCTGCCTAGCAGCGGGCAGCGTGGATTTCCAGGGGCTGCGGGCCGTCGGCGGAGTGCTCAGGGCCCAGCTGAACAAGACCCAACAGGAAGAGGGAGAAGGCAGCAGGCGGAGGCCGGGGAGGGGTGTCCCTGCTGCGCTGTGCGTCTTGGACAAATCACTTAATCCCTCTGTCCCGTATCCCATCCAGCTGCAAAACAGCGCTTAGGAGGCTGGGCGCAGGGAGCCTTAATTAAGCCGGGCTTGCAAAGGCCTCCAAACACATGAAAGTGTCTATTGAAGTACAAAGTGTTGTCTCCGGTGACACTCTCCGTCCCTGGCAGGAGTGGAAAACCCTGGAAGGGGAAGGGCAGGCGGCCAAGGTCATCTGGCTCCCGGCGCCCACCAGGCCTGCCCCGAGGTGAGCCTGGGCCCCGCGGCCGCATGGCTGAGTCTGGGCAGGGGCTCTCTCCTGTCCCCTCGCTGCCCCTCAATGAGCGACACTCCGGGCCCTGTGGCCTTGGCCTTCCATGCAGGCCGTCCTCAGGGCAGAGCGAGGGGACATAACGCAGCAGATGCTGCCGGACGCCGGCCCTCTGTCCTCAAAAGGGGCCACCGCCTCCCTGTTCTTGTCCCACCTCCACCCTGTTCTTGTCCCACCCCACTGGCCCCTCCTCTCCTCCCCCCTAATTTCTGCTCGTCCTTCGGGGCCTACCTGCGGAGACACCGAAGTCGTGGCACTTGTGCTGGAGGGGATGCAGAAAGGGGCCGTCATGGTTGGGTGGGTCGTCAATAAGTCGACCAGAGTTACCATGTGACCCAGTGATTCCAACCCCAGATACACGCCCCAAATGACTGAAAACATACGTCCACTCGAAACCTCGTACACAGATGTCCATCCAACGCTATTTATAGTCATCGAAGGTTAGAAACGACCCAAACGCTCAAATGGTGAACACAAGGCCGTCCACCCACACGACAGAACATGACTCAGCCCGGAAAAGGAACGGAGCCCTGACACACGCTGTGATGCAGACGGGCGTGGAGACGTTCTGCCCCGTGGATGCAACCGGACAAAAGGTGACACAGAGTCTGGTCCCATCGACAGGCAAATCCATAGACACAGAAAGCAGACGGGTGGTGGCCAGGGCCCGGGGGAGCCGAGGAGTGGCTGCTGATGGGGTTACTGATTCCTCGGGGGCGAGGACAACGTCCTGGAATTAAAGAGTGGCAATGTTTGCACTCCGCCCTGGGTGTACGCACAGCACTGGAGTGTGCACTTCGAAAATGGTTGCAGCGGTGAACCGTGGGTCACCTGTGTTTCCCACAAGAAGAGAAATCATTACACTCGGAAAACAGAAACAAAATCCCGGAGGTGACGCTGAGGTCACGGTCCCCGAGCTGCCCCGAGCTGTTCCGTGGAACGAGCAGGTCGGCAGCGGTCTGGAGAGAGGTGTTTGGGAGACACGGCCGCACGCGATCACGCGCAGAGGTCGGAAGGGCGGACGCTGTGACCGACGCCCGCCTCCGTGGTCCCTCCGTGGTGGATGCTGGCAGGCTTCCGTGCGTGTGTGTCCGTGGGTGCGCGGTTGCTTCTAGAATGTCCACAGCAAACATTCGTGACCTGAAAACATTTCGGAGGTGGGGAAAATAAAGAGACAGTGTCACGAGTTCTGTGAAAAGTTCCTCCAGCCCGTCCCGGGGTACGGAGGCGTCGGCACGTGCCAGCCCTCCGGCCCTCTTCTCAGTCCCTGGGGGCCGCTGGCGAGGAGGGAGCGGTCAGGGAAGCCCCTCCCCAGTCCAGGTGGCCTGTGCGTCTCCCAGTCACTGTCCCTTCCTGCCAAGGATGGCCAGAAGCAGAGGAGGGGTTCGGGAACACGGAAGGAAAGGCCCAGGGAAGACCAATGAATTTCTTCTGTGGGCCAGTGGTGTGGCATGCATGCATGCATTCATTCATTCATTCATGCCTCTGTTGGGTCTAACACTTGCTGAGTGCCTGCTCAGGTGGGGGTCTGAAATACCCAGAGGGCTTTTTGAGGAGCGGAGGATGCAGGAAGGGAAGGGAGGATGTCAGGCACGCTTCAGCCCTTTGCTCCAGCCCATGAATGCCTGGCAGAGCTCTGACCTCCCTGGTGGTAGCAGAGGACCCGGCTGCCCACCTGGCTGTGTCGCCTCGGAGGGGAGACCTAGGCCTTTCCAAACCAGCTACGTCCTGTTCCCCAAACAGCTTGGAGAATACCCCTAGGCCCACTGGCCCCCTTGCAGGGGACCTGACCTTAATCTGGTTACGCCAACAAGCAACGAGGCCCTACTGTGTGCCAGGCCCAGGGCTTGGTGCTGGGGCTTCACGTGAGAGTCGTACCCCAACCCTTCTGGGAGCTCCCGCTCTGATGGCATTTTCCGGGGAAGCCGTCTGAGAAACGATGCTCACACGTAATCCGCATAAATCCCGAGTCACACTCCAACCCCAAACCTCCCGTGGTGCCCAGCACAGAACGAGGGCCACGCGTCCTGTGGGACTGGCCCCCCCATGCTCTCCACTCCCTGTGCCCCCGGTCCCACCTCACTCGCTGCCCTCCGGCCGCACTGCCCTGCTGGGCTATTTCTCCAATGCTCCAAGCCCTTTTGCCCCCAGGCCTTTGCGCTACCCCGAACGCTTGCTATTCTCATCACTTGCACAGAGTAGATGCTCGATCTGTATTTGCCGGGTGCACGACTGATGAGGAAAACGGGGATTGCTGACCCCCCACATACCGCCCAGGCTCCTGCAGCAGGCTCCGATCGGCCAGTTCTCTGGTCTCGACTATGGGTATTTTTTTTTTTTTTTAGCTGTATGAGTATCTGCCATGATCACTGAGCTCAGCACTAATCCTGAATTAATGAGGCAACACTGGTTCTTTGGTGTTGATATTCTCTGAAGTTCCACTCGGAGAAAAACAAAAAGACACACCCCACCCCTCACCGCCGCCCCCCGCCCCCCACAACACACACACACCGCTCCACCCACCAAAGCAAGGCACAAGGGAACATCCTAGAGTTTGGGGCGAGTCAAAACGAAAGAAAAAAGCAGAACCTGGCCCCGGTGTTTGGCCCGGGCAGCCTTTGAGGGCCAGCTGTGCCCGGCGTGTTTGTAGTGCGGTGCGCAGCCTGCCAGATGTTCCCCAGAAGGACTGCCACTTCAAACGCTCCGGCTCACACCCATTACCTGCGCAGCTTTTGTGTATTTCAAAGGGGAAGCCAGTTGAACTTTCCCTGTAATCAGTAGGTTCCAACACGCCTTTCATGGACCATTAGGGGAGAGCTCTCCGATCATTACCAGGTTCTGATGGCCTTGGAGCCCACCTGGAGAGGCCTGCCAGCAGCCACCTGTAGCGTGAGCTCCTGCAGCGCCCGCTCCAGGGAGGCCAGGACTCTGTCCGGCCGCAGCGTGGGCTGGGAGTGCTGGGGTGTGCACAGCCTCGCCCACGGGGCATCGGGCCCTAGTCCTGGGGCAAGAATCCGACCCCCATCCCACCTGCCAGCTGGGACCCCCGGGGCAGCTCCCTGAGCTCAGTTGTCTTACGATCGTCAGTTTCAAATAATACCAGAGCCCACCTTGCTGGCTTGCTGGCAAGTGCCAGCATTTTATGAACAACAAAACGGCAAATGAATGTGTAGTTGGTTGACCAGTGTCCCCCCCACCGCCCAAATACATGTCTACCAGGAACCTCAGAATGAGACCTGATTTGGAAGAAGGGTCTCTGCAGATTAATTATGGTGAGGGTCAAGATGAGGTCACTCTGGATTAGGGTGGCCCTAAATCCAGTGACTAGTGTCCTTACAGGGGACAGAAGAGGAAGAGACACAGAAAGATCCACGTGAAGATGAAGGCAGAGGTTGGGGAGATGTGACCACAAGCCCACAAGCCCCCAGAGCCCCCAGAAGTGGGAGAGGCGAGGAAGGATCCTTCTCTAGAACCTTCAGACGGAGCGTGGCCCTGTGACACTTTGATTTCAGACTCTGCCCTCAAAACTGGGAGAGAATCCATTTCTGTCCTTATAAAGCCCCCAAGTTTGCAGTGGTGACCAAAAAACACAAGCTGTTGATTTTGTAGTTGCTGTTACTCTAAAAAAATCCTCTGTGCGACTGAAATGTCTCAACAGAAGCCCGGGCCTGACGTCCCGCAGTGACCTCTGCAGTGGGCAGCACCCTCTGCTTCCACAGCGAGTGGACAGGGAGGGAGCAGAGTGTAAGGAAAGAGGTTTGGGGTCGCCAGACCTGGGTTTAAACTGCGGTTCTGTGCCCCTGGGGCTCTGACGAGTCCTGGCTCCTCTCTGAACCTCCGTCTCCTCATCTGTGAAACGGGCGCCGTTATCCCCACGCTCAGGACCTCCGTGAGGACGAAACCACATCAGGGTGCAAGGCGTTCGGCGTGTAAGAAGTGTTCCGTGAATGGGAAGGGCGTCTGTGCTAGCTATCTATTGTCGCATGGCAAGCGACCTCAAAAGTCAGAGGGGGAACCGCAGGGAACACTTATCAGCTCACAGTGGGTTTTCCTCAGGAGTGTGGGAGAAGTTTTGCTCCGTGTCTCACATCGAGTTGGAGCCAAGCCATCAGCTGGGGCTGCGGTCTCATCTGAAGGCTCAGCAGGGGCCGGAGGGCGCACCCCCGAGCTGTTGCTCTCACACGGCTATCAGCATGAGGCCTCAGTCCCCTGCCGCGTGGACCTCTCTATAGGGCGTCTTGAGTGCCCTCACAGCATGGCTGCCAGCCTCCCCCAGACCAAGTGATCCAAGAGAGAACAAGGCAGCAGCAAACAATGCGTTGGAAGTCACACACTGTCACTCCCGCCACCGTCACACAGGGCGATGCGCTCCGACGTGGGAGGGGACTGTACAAGGGCAGAAGTCGCAGGAGGTGGAATCGTGGAGGCTATCTTAGAAGCTGGCTACTGTGGCGTGTAAGAAGATCAAGATGTTCTTGGGGACAGTGAAAGGCAGATGCCCACACTAACAGGTGGCTTCTTTCTCCAGACTTGCCTTTGGGTCCAGCCTCCTGGGAGCTGGCAGGCTCCTCTGGCTACATGCCCAGCAGCTGTGCTACAGTTTTATTTGTCTGAATCTTTCCCACGTCTTGCTGAGCCTCCCTCCTGCAAACATAGGGCCAGCCTTTGATTCCCCGGCTCATAGGGTCACAAAACTCGTTCTTACAGGACGGCAGCTCACGTGGGACCCCAGCCTAAAGATTAGAGGTGCACCAGGCTCGGGGCTCGGGAGACCCGAGACATCCCAGGGGCAGCAGGGCAAGTCTGAAGGCCTTGGACGCTGACCAGGGGCCGGACAGCAGCCCCGCTGGAACGTCCGCGTGAGTGTGCCTGTGTGAGTACGTAGCACGGTGTGCACCACACATGCATGTGAAGGTGTATTCAGGTACCAGTGTGTGCATGTGATTGACACAAATGCAAATAGAATCTGTCCAATCACGAACATTTCCACGTAGGTGTAAAGAATAGCAAAAAAACAAACACCCAGGCACCTGCCACCACGCTTAACATACAAAAGGCCACCAACAGTTGGGTACACCATGTGCCCGCTCCCCGCCAGAGGTGACCACGGTCTGGAATTTGGAGGCTTGCTTTTCTCGCTCGTTATTATGTGTGCAAGATTCATCCCTGCTGATGGCTAGAAGCTCAAACCACAGAACCGCCCTCCCACAGCGGACACTCAGGCCCACGCCTCTGCTTCTGGTCTAGCTGCTGCTACTCCCAGCCAAACCGTCTCCAGGGCATGACTTTGTCCAGGTGTCTATGCCTAGGGATTGAGTCACCAAGTGGAAGGGCGTGCACACCTTCACCGGTACCAGGTGACGTCAGATTGTGTTTCCAAATCAATCTGACAGTTTAAACTCCCATCGGGGTCTCTAAGAGTCTTGAAGGACGTACATTCTTAAGGCCCTCTCAGGGGCTGATACTTAGGTGGATAAATCTCACTCTGCTGTTTACCCGTCGCTCTCCCCTGGGGACAGTGAGTTACGGGTGAGTGTGGGTGTGGGATTGAGGTGGCTCGGGCTCCACATGCTGTGAGTCCTCAAGCAGGTGATGCCTCCTCTCTGAGCCTCATCCGAAAATGGGGAGGGCTGCTGGGGGCTAAGTGAGACAATCGAGCAGAGCTGAGCACAGCCCGGGACTCCCAGGCGGTTATCATCCTCGTGGCACCTGCAGGCTCCTCTTCATTCACTCATTCATTCATTCAGTCAGTCAGTCACTCATTCACTCATTTAACATTCATTTACTGAGCACCTACTATGTGGGGACACAGAAGTGAACAGACAGGCAGCAATCCCTGCCATGCCCGGAGATGACTTTCTGGTGGGGGAAGACAAATACAACAAATAAGGTGTTTGAAATGTACAGTCTATCGGATGGTGCTACATGCGGGAGAAAAAACGCACGGATCAGGACTCAGCGTGCGTTACTGCAACTTCAAATGCGAAATTTCATTTGAGGGTTTCGTGAGATAAAGAAACTACCCCTCTCCGACTTTTAGGCCCACGGTAAACCATGTGACCCAGGCCTCGCCAACCACTGCATTCCGTTCCTCCAGCCACAGTGATTGGTTCGGAGATGACACGTGACCCAAGCTCATCCAATCGGGGGAACCGGGGCTCGGCCCAGCGCTCTCCCGCAGTCCACTGGAGCTACGGGCTGTGTGAACGCACCACCGTTAGGAGGAGTGATCCTGGGGCAGAACCAGGAGATGGGGAGAGAGAAACTAGGTCTTGGTGATACCCTTTGAACTCCCAGAACGAGCCGGACCTGAAGGGAGCCTCCCTGGCTACTTCTTGGTTGCACGAATCAATAAACTCCCTCCATTTTTTCCCTGAGCGGTTTGGATTGAGTTTTCTTTCACTTAGCGTCTGAAAGGGCTCGCACTATTCACCCTGGGCCTTGGCCACCGGTGTGTCTTCTTAAAACTGCTCATGTCTCTCTCCAGTTTCCGTCCCTTGGGGGCCAACTTCTTTGCAGGATGAAGTCAAAATTGCATGGAGTGGGCTTCCAGCCGCACACATCTGGCAGCGTCCCCCACCGTGGCTCCTCCCACATGGGAGGCAGAGGGCGATGTACTGTTGAGAAGGTGGGATGCGGGCCCAAAGTACAAGCTGTCGGCCATGCAAACTGAAGATTCTTGCACACAAGTCCCAAACCACACATTATCTGCCGAACCTCTCATCCTGAGGGGGAATCTATGTGCCCTGCCCTTGAACCTGGACTGGCCTGCGACTTGCTAAGACCGAGAGAGTGTGGTGGAAGGGACCCTGGGCCACCTTCATGTCTGCCAGTTTCCACTATCCTCAGCCTGGAGTCTGAGCCACCATGTCACCAGGCCCAGCTACCCTGCAGAAAAAAACCAGCAGCGAGTGAGAGAGAGACAGATGCCTGAGCAGCCCTGAGCCTGTGCAGCCAGCCCAGCAGAGGCACCCCATATGTGGATGAAGCCATCTGGGGTGTTCCAGCCCTCATGAGCTCCCAGCAGGAGGGACCCACGGAAGAGGCCCAGCCCACCACGTGGAGTGAAAATGAGCCGTTTTGCCAAGCCCTGCCCACACTGCAGGAGGCTGAGCGACTTGATAGCGGGTGTTCTGAGCCCCTAAGCTTTGGGCCGGCTTGTGATGTAGTGAGAAATCACCGGAACATCAGCCATCCCGTGAAGACATCCGAAAGTTTGGTCAAGGGATCAAAGAAACGGTGATTTCGTCCTGCCCTGGACGCCACCGCTAAGCAGATTCGTCCCCTCCCCATCCCACTACCAACTTATCTGCAATCCTCCCATCCCCCACTGCCACAAGGCTCCTTTTGGTGGGTGGGGGGTGAGTGGGAGGAAAGCCACACTCGGGCAAGAAGCTGGTCCTAGATGCTGGCACGTGTCGTCTTCAAGGAAGGAGGCCTGAGAAGGCCCCTGGCAGGTGCCCCAGCCCGGGGTCCAAGATGGTGGCCTTTCCTTCTCAGACATTCCAGCCAGAGGAAAAGGAAGTGGTTCTGAGGAAAGCCCTGGAAAAGCCCCAGGAAGGGCCAGCAGAGCCCTGGGCGGGCTGAGGGGAGAATTTCTGCCGGAAAGGTCAGCGTCCTCTGCATTCTTCCCCGGCGCGCATGGCCGCCAGAGCATCTATGAAAGTCCTTATTCTTCTCCGGGCGCCACCCGAATAGTGGCTGCTGTAGCGGGGGGCGGACTCCGGGCGCGGGGACGGAGGAGGCCAGCTTCCCTTTCTTTTCCTCTCCCTGATGGATTTTGGGTGCTTGCACGGGGTTAGACAGGCACCGAGGTCGGGGCGTCCTGCTTCTGGAGGAAGTCTCGGAAGGTGGTGGCTCCCCCCAGGGAAGAGCTGGGAGAAAGCACAGGGACAGCAGCCCTGATGCCCCCAGGCCACGGAGAGGGGGGGACTGACGGCAGGGCCTGAACGCCCACGTCCTCCGGTAAAGTCACGGCTCCTCCCAGCGCTCAGATGCCCGCTGTGGCTCTCGAAATGTCTGCTCCCTGGAGGCGCAGCGCCTCCGAGGCTCACCCTCTCACGCTCTGCTCCTCCATTCCCTTTGGAGCTGAGACATTTGTGGGAGGTGCTGTGATGGTCAGACGCGGCCAGTGAGCCATGGGCCTGGGTCCCCTCAGTAGGTGCTTCACGAACACTCTGAGGCGGACACCACCGGGCACACATCCAGGGATCCACTGTCATGTCTCATGGTGGAGTCAGAGGCCCTGCCCCCAGTCCTGTCTTCCGCTTCCTCTCAGGTGTCCCGGGCAGGTCCTCTTGCTTTTCCGAGCCTCAGTTTCCTTACCTGTGGAATGGGCACTAGAGAGACTCAGGACGCTGTTTCCAGGTGTCTGCCGAAGCCAGAGATCCCAAGGTCCAATTAGCAGGCATCTCACCCCGAGAGCCACAGAGGCCCGGGCTGTCACAGGTGTCTGACACTTCGCCATCATTTAAATCAGAAAGTTTATTGCCGCCTGCAGCGGCTCAGGCCTGCCCCATGGGCTGGCCTGGGGGAGGGTCTTGCCCTTTGAAGAAGGTCTTTATGGTAATTGGTGGTAATGGTGAGCAACCTGGGGTGGAGGGAGGCAGGTAGGAAGCCCCCAGGAGATAATCGAATTAGCCTGGAAAACAAATGACTTTTAGCCCAAACAAATCACTTTCAAGCACAGAACAATTGATAAGACCCCAAGGCGGAGCCGCTGACAGCTTAAGGAGCAGGAGGGGCCGAGAGGACCCCGCTGGTCCCCAAGTGCTTAGGACAGAGGCTGACCACAAGCAGCGATGGGGATGGGCCCTGGGCCGAATGGGGGTGGCACTTCCTGGCTGAGCTGTGGTTTAACTGTTGACTGAGGTGTCCTGTCTACCCTCGGTCCCCAACCTTTTTGACACCAGGGACCAGCTCGCTCGCCCGCTGCTCACCTCCTGCTGTGTGGCCCGCTTTCTGCCAGGCCACAGACTGGAACCGGCCTGCAGCCTGCAGGTTGGGGACCCCCGCTCTCTACAAGCAGGATGTGCTGGGGTTCTCCCTCTCTCTGGACGTGGGTGTCTCCAGGACACTCAGGCACAGCCCAGGCGGCAAGTGCTTTGAGCCCTGGCTGCTGCCAGGGGAACACTGAAACTCACTGGTTATGTCACAACTGGGGTGACCAACTCGTCCCATGTCCAGGGACAGCTTGTCACCCGAGACAAAGTCACACGCTACAGAGTGGCAGAGCTGGGATGCGTCTGCTCTTTCTTCAAACACCAAGCCCATCTCTCACCCTCCCATTCATTCATTCACTCATTCATCCGTTCACTCAGAAGGCACCCCATGCACACCCACTGTGTACAAAGCCGGGCGCCAGGCTAGGCCAGGCTGGTGACACCATGTGACTCCTGTCACCAGGACCCTGAGGCGTGCAGGAGCCCACGTGGCCTGCATCTGCAGGATGTGGGTGGCGCAAGGAGCTTTACCCGTGGGTACCCTCCCCTCCCCGCATGGCCGGTGCTGGGGCATTCCAGGACGAGGACTGTTGTCCACATCCCTGGACATGGAGAGAGGCCGGGGGTCCCACCAGGAGCAAGGACACAGTGAGGGGGCAGGGGGAGCCACTGCGGTGGGGGGACCAGGGGACAGTCCCCCAGCCAGGAGAGTGACACCCAGTTGACACGCTGCCCTTTTTACTGCATGACCTTGAGCAAGTGACCCAACTTCTCTGAGCTGCAGCATCCTGGTCTGCAGAACCTTCTAGAATATTCTTTGCCATCATCCCTCCTCCCCTCCATCTCTCCCGGTAACCGTGATTGCCACGTCACAGAACACCGAGCCCTGGGAAGAAAACCTGCACGCACGGCCACTGTCCTGTCACCTCCTGCCCCTGGGCCCAAACCCTGGGTCTCCGAAACTGTGCCCGCCACCCTCAGGGGGCAGCCCCTTCCCTCACCCACCCCGCCTCCTCTCTCGCTGGGACATGGCTGCGTTTCTGTCCCCTTTGTCCAGGCCGTCCCACCAGCAGCAGATGCCCTCGGGGTCCCCCCCACCCCGTGTTCAGCACACACCAACCCTGCCGGATCGCTCACCTCAGCTCTGTTGAGCGAACTCGCCCGCCTGGCACCTGCACCACCCCCCACCACCCCACAGGCAGCCAGGCCAGCATCGCACACTCGCACACGCATTCACCCTCACGCTCACACGCGTTCGCACGCCAGAACCGAAGCTCCACGAGGGCGGGACCCCGCTTTGTCCCCGACATGCCCCCAGAGCCTGGGCGGGTCTGCACGTTGGCGAAGACACCCCGTGGCTACCCAGGTGACGGTGAGTGTGCAGTGCGGGGGGCGAGCGAGGCAGGTGGCGAGGCTCCTGGTGCTGTGAGCTCTGGGGAACGTGGCCGTCGGGACTCTGGTGGCCCTCGGGGCCCACAGTCAGCCTTCCGCAGCCGCAGGTGGCAGGGGGTGGGGTGGGCTGGGGTCCCAGGCTTCTCCAATGCCGGCGGCGGGCACCACCCACTCCACAGGCTGAGCCCCGTGACCAGCTCCAATGGCGGGACTTTGGCTGTGCTTCATGTGTCTCCTCGGCTCATCTTCTGCTTCTCTGACTCTCAAACGGTCCCTTAATTGGCCATTTGGCCCCTAAATTAGAGGCGATTAGGATCAATCCCCAAGCAGCATTTCAGATGGCGGCCAGGGGTCTGAAGCCCCTCTTCGGGTCCCAGGGTCCTTAGACTTGGTCACATAAAGGTCAGCCCTCTGGCTTGGCCTGGGTGCCTGGGCAACCTCTGACCTTCGGCTCTTAGACCTGCCCCGGAGACCGACCTGGGGCCACAGCGCAGACGGCACAGCGGGAATGGCACGGGCACAGTGACGGGCGCAGCGCTCAGAGGACTCTTGCGGGCCTGCAGCTTCCAGAACGTCCCGCCGGAGGTCGGCTGGCACCGTTTCCGTCTGCACCTCTGCATGTGTCAGCTGCTGGATGGACACGGACCCCGGCCGGAGCCACGGTGCCCTCTGCCATGGACGTGAGGCTCAGGGGGCCACGGCCAGGCGCTGTCACCGCCAGCGCCCGCTCGGTCCTGCTGTTTAGACCCAGACCTCAGACCTCCCAGGCCTCAGTCTCTGCGTCTCCAAAACAAGGGTAAGCTCCTTACTTTGTCGTGTTGCTCTGAGGGTCATGTGACACGATGGTTTGTTGCTCTCTCTACAGATGGGGGACAGGGAAACTCAGCTTCCTGGAGGGCGGGGCTGCAGCCACTGTGGCCCCCCAACCCCCCAGGATAAACGGACGCGCCGGGCAGGAGAGGCCGTGTTGGCTCAGGGGGCTGCTGAGGCCGCCATCACTCTGGTCCTTCATTCATGAGGTCACAGCCCCTTTGAGAATCTGACGAAAGCGACACGCAGGCTGCCCAGAGAAACGCACCCACGATGCACTCACACGCACACACACGCACGCACACACGGAGGGCACAACCTTGTGCTCAAGTCCAGGCAGGTTGGCCCGGAGCAGCTGGGCAGCTGGGCCCCGCACCGCACTCCTCCCAAGGTCCGGTCCACCCAGCGGCCAGCCAGGGGCAGGGTCGCGTGTGCCGGAGGGAGGGGCGTCTTCCCCTCGGTTGGCTCAGATGCTGGTGGGAGGAGGGGGCCTCGGGCTACAGCCCCACTCGGCCGCAGAGGAGATGCAGCCTCGGGCGAGCCAGGCTGGCGCTTTGGGCCTCGGTTTCCCCCTCAGGGACACGAGCTCACGAGGCTCCTGTTCCTTAACCATTAGGACAGCTGGGCTGCAGCGCACGGCCGGGGTCAGGCAGTGCTGGATATCTCTCTCCCTGTCGACTTGTCACACCTGGAAGGTGAAGGCGCTCGATGGGGTCCTTTTAAGTGTGTGCTCTGAATCTAAATCCCCCTTGCTATGGCCCGAGGAGCCCGGGCTCCAGCACCCGCGATGCCCCCCCCAACCCCGCCCCACAGGGCAGCGGTCCCCACACTGCTCTCAGAACCCCCATGACCCCCCCACTCTCCCGGAGTCGGGTCCTTGTTCACTCCCGAGGGCCATAGCCCTGAGGAATGCTGCACCTCTGAAGAGTCACAGCCCCCAGCGAACTGGCCACCGTTGTCCCTGAGGCCTCGCAGCTGCCTCCCACCTGGGGCAATTTATGGGGCCGGGGAACCACCTAGAGACTGCAATTCCCTGCCCTGGGGCCAGTTGGCCTCCAAAGCACTTTACAACCTGGTTATAGCACCGAGGAAGAGGGCAGGTCTCCTGGGGACGGCCGAAGCCCCCGGGGGCCCCACCATTTGGCACCCGGGCCAGGGCGCTCAGGGACACCTGCCACCCGGAGCCCCGGCCCGGCTGCTGTAGCGGTGCCCCTTATCCTGCTCGGCGTCTTTTTCAGGCTCCCTAGGTGTGAAAATAAAAATGACTCTTCAAGACTGTCGTGAGGATTAAATTAGTTAAATTAGATGACAGGCGTCGAGCGCTCAATCGCGTTATTATTTCATTAACGCGAGAGCGAAATCGTACAGGATCTCAGCTTCCGGAGATGAGCGGCCTCGACGCGGGGTCCTCGGAGCACCAAGGCACGGTTTTGCTGACGATTTTAAAGCAAAGACCCGCAGAACCAATAGCCTGGCAGCCGACAGACCTGCCCGCCGCACCCAGAACCCTCCCTCTTCCCCTGGGACCCCAGCCCGGCCTCCTGTCCCCGACGCAGGCACCATTCTGACTTTTGCGATAATAATTTCCTTCCTTCAGCCTCGATGTGCTTCTTCAAAGATGTCTTTTAGTCTCTCTCTGTGTCTTGCCTTTTCTCTCTTCCTTATGGTCTCTCTTCCTTTGTTTGTGTCGATGCGAGAACTTGTCGTTCGTTCATTTTTCTTTGCTGTATAATATTCCACTGGGTAAATGCGCTATGATGCCTTCATCCGTCCGCCTGTAGAAAGAGGCCATAGTTTTGGTTTAGGGCTGTAGGAACATAGCTGCTCAGAAAGAGATTGGTTACAAGGGAACCCCTGCCTGCCGGCAGAATGGGGAGTCGGCCTCACCCGCTGCTTCTTGAACCCTCGTGGGCAGGCCCTGGGGACGCTGGGCCAGCCCGGAGCTCGGCTCATCCCCACTGTCTCCTGTTCCATTCCTGACTTCATTCCTGCCACAATACTTACCGAGCAGCTACGATGCCCCGAGCACAGGGCCTGGGGCCGGAGAACAGCCGGATCCAGGGCGGGCCCGGTCCTTGCCCCGTGAGCTGTGTGCGGCGGGAAAATCCACGCTGAGCAAATAAACACACAGACGACGTCACGTGGTGCTCTGCTGGGACTCGAAGTTGGGCATTGTGGCGTCTGGTCCCTCCCCGCCTCTTTGGCTGAGCCCCCAGTTATCCAGACAGGACACGGGCCAGGTCCCTGCCCTGTGAGCTGTGTGCGGCGGGGAAAATCCACGCTGAGCAAATAAACACACGGTCGACGTCACGTGGTGCTGTGCTGAGACTCGAAGTTGGGCATCGTGGCGTCTGGTCCCTCCCCCACCCCACCTCTTTGGCTGAGCCCCCAGTTATCCAGACAGGACTGCCATCCAGTGTCACCCCAGGATCTGTGCAACTGTGCAGTATCAGCCTGTGCCACTGTGCACAGTGGCCTTGGTCCTCGCCCCCGATCATAGTGACCAGGGACCTGATAAACAAAGCCTCATAATGCCTGCCATCTCTCAGGCCACTCTTCCTAGAAGTGTCTGCGTCAGGGATGAAGCTGTCAGGTGGCCTGGCTGGGCAGCTGGGAGACACAACTAGGAAAAAGCAGCACCTACTGTGTGCCAGGCACTTTGCAGGGCATGTCCATGCGCCCTTTCATTTACTGCTTGGAGCAGCCCTGTTTTACAGAGGGGGAAACTGAGGCCAGGGAGTATCACGAGCAGGTCAGTGTCAGACCCAGGAGCACAGGGGCTTTGCCGGCCTCTGAGGAAGCTGGTCTCTGAACTGTAAAGGGGTTCCCCCCCCCCGCAGGAAAAGCCACAGGTGGCAGCCCCCAATTTGTTCCCTGCCATTAACAGCCCGACCTCTGAACCATACTGGGCGTCAAGGAGTTACAGCAGAGGTATGCCACCTTTTGGGAGCTGACACCCTTATTCTTATTTAATTCCGCCCCGCCTCCCTCGGTCCCTCCAAGTGTCAGCTGGCAAACATCTGTCCCGTAAATCAAAGAGCTCCGGACTCGCCAGGTTTGACGGGCCTCTGAGAATTTCATGGAGCCCCTTGGAGAAGGCACCACCGTGAGCTGCTACAGCATTTGGAAAATGAAAAGCCTCCTTGGCGAGCACGAAGTGGCCCAGAGAACCCACTCCACGAGGAGGTCCCAGCCTCAGGCGGCCAGCGCAAGTGCACCTCCGCGGACCCCGTGAGGAAGTATCTGGAAAGTTCCGGCTGCAGGAGCCTGAGTAGAGGCCATTGTGCAGGAGCCAGGGATTCGTTTGGGAGGAAGGTGACACTCTGGGATGCGTAGGAGGCGCTGTCTGTGCCCCTTTGACCACTGAAGCCGCGCGGCCGTCCCTGCATATGGTCACTCGCTGTGGACACAGCGTCTCAGTGACTGGAGCCACTCGACCATGCCACAGGAGCCCTTTGTCTGCGGGCCCCGAGCTAACGTCTAAAAATTACCTTCGGCCGATTTAATGGTTCATGTCGTGAGTGTAAAGGTGACCCGTTTCCAGTGTAGAGAACGTCGGAAAAAGCAGGGATGCATAAAAATAAGAAATAAAATAAAATAAAAACAAAAACGTAAAATAAAGTAAGAAATAAAATGACAGGAGTAAAAATAAAATGCTCTCACTTTTTTCAAACGTCCCTCCGCGCAGGGTTCTGTTCTTTCATTTTCCCCTTTGCTTTTACGAGACCACAGCGCTGCTGCGCATTCAGCCGGGTGCTGTGGTGACAGCCGTGGCTGGGGCACGAGTGGCCGGGTGCACCCCGCTCGCGTGACCCGTTCCTCATCGTCGCGCGTTAGCCCTTTTCAGTCGATCTTAGACTCACGGATGCTTAGGAAGCAAGGC
Organism: Pteropus alecto; assembly: GCF_000325575.1. Lineage (NCBI taxonomy): Eukaryota > Metazoa > Chordata > Mammalia > Chiroptera > Pteropodidae > Pteropus > Pteropus alecto. The sequence goes on from NW_006435764.1 coordinate 2,954,919, forward strand.
CCAGGGGCCACACTCGGTTGTCGTGATGGGGATGCGCAGTCGTGTGCCAGGGCCGAGGTCGGAGGGGGCTGGGGCCGGGGCTGTGCCAGCCTCGGGGGCCTCTGGGCCTGCTGGCTCTCTCCAAGCCTCCGCTGCCCAGAGGACCGCCACTACCCCTCCCTACACACACACGCACGCGCACACTCACATACACGCACATGCAAGTGCACACACATGCACGCATACACACATGCGCACACATATGCACACACATGCACGTGCATACGTGCATGCGCACACGTACACACATGCACGTGCACACACACGCACTCACACACACACACATGCACACACACCCCCGCATGCACACACCCGCACACACCCATGCACACTCACACGCGCACACACGCATGTGCATGCACACACACACCCGCACGCGCACACATGCAGGCACCCAGGCATGTGCACACGCATGCATGCATGCGCACACATGCACACACATGCATGCACACAGAGACACACCTGCACGTGCACACACACATGCATGCACACGGGCGTGTGCACACACATGCACACACATGTGCACATGCACACATGCACACACACACACGTGCGCACACAAGCTCCCCTGTCTCTGCTGGCGGGCACCGAGGAAGCAGCCACCCACTAGCCCTCTCTCAGGGCGAAGGAGGGGCTACCTCGGCTGGGGGTCAGAGTGCTATAGTGGGACAAGCATGGACCGATGGAGCCTGCGGGAGACCGAATGCAGCCCCCCCCCCGAGGTGCGCCCACCTGGAACCTTGGACGTGACCTCATTTGGAAAGAGTCTTTGCACATGTAATCAAGTTAAGCATCTTGAGGTGACATCGTGTTGCATTACCCAGGTGGCCCTCCATCCAGTGACGAGTGTTCTCACGAGACAAAGGAACAGGGCGATTGGGGACAGAGCAGGACACTGGGGAGACAGAGGCAGAGACCGCAGAAATGCGTCTACAAGCCAAGAAACGCCGGAGACGGCAGGCGCTGGAGGAGGCGAGGGAGGTCCCGCCTCAGAGTCTAGTAGGAACCTGCCCTGCCGACATCTCGACCGCGGGCTTCCGACCTCCACACTGTGGGGCAAGAGATTTCTGTTGTTTAACTGGCCCGGTTCGGGACTGTTTGTCATGGCCGCCCCAGGACACCAATGCCACGTCCTGCAGGTCTGTGTTCAAATCCCAGCCCCGCAACTTACAAGGTGGGTGGCCTTGGGCCAGAAACCGCTCCCTGCAGGTAGCTGTGAGGACTCGAGGTCACTCGGTAAAGCCTGGCACGCAGTAGGTGCCCAGGAAATGGTCGTTTCTGTTCTCATGGATGCTGACTGTCGGCGGGTGGGGGCCATTTAGAGCCCAAGAAAGACGAGTGCCACGTCCTGCTCCTCAGAAACCGTCCCGTGTACCTGGTGGGAGGCGGGTGGCAGGGCGGCCTGATGGGCAGGCGGTCTCTGGGCCCGTCAGGGGCTGCCAGCTGCCCTAGCTGCGGCCGCACCTGCCACAGGCCCCACGTCGGGAAGGGGCAGGGCACCAGGGCATGTCTGAGTCCCACCAGGGGCGTCACATAACTACATTTGGGGTCATTGGTCCCGAGTTCCAGAGGAAACGAGACTGCGAATCCAGCCGTCTTGTGAGGAAGCTTCTAGAAGGAACCTTTAAAACAAACAAAAATCATGGAAATCAGATCCTGAAGATGGAAGAAGAAACTCCACACACACACGCGTGCACACACACACGCGCGCGCACGAGCGTGCACACGCGCACACATGCACATATGCACACACGCACACATGCACGCACGCACACACACATGCACGCACACGAGGCTCCGTTGTCTACAAACGAGCACACACACACATGCACGTACGCACACACGCATACACATGCATGCACACACATACACATGCACGCACACACGCACGCACACATGCACGCACACATGCACGCACGCACGCACACATGCACGCACACGAGGCTCCGTTGTCTACACTGGTGACGTGGGGGACACATCCGCCCCGTGCAGGCCCCTCAGGGAGTCAGCCAGTCAGCGCCAGCCCAAGCGGCTCGGAAATGGCCGGACAGAAATCTGTATTCGTTCCCACCCATGACATGGACCTCAGAGAAAAAGCCCGCGGCTCTGCTCGCAGAGAGAGGAGCTACGGCCGTCACGGAGCCCCTGGACCCTGCGCCAGGGTCCAGCACTTAAATTCCCGACGAGAGATGGCTGAGCACGCGGTCGGGCCAGCGCCGGGCTGTGTGCCGTGGACCAGGGTGCCCGGCCGGGGCGGGAGAGGCTGACGCCTGGCCTGTCGGCCCCTCCCCAGAAAACTCCAGGTCTTGGGGTCCAGAGGTCCCCATGCAGGAACCAGAAATGACACGCTGATGTCCGCAGTAACACGGGGGTGATGTTAAGACTTGCGCAGGGATGGATTTCGTGGGACGGGGCTAGAACGGGGAGAGAAGGGGAGAGAGCTGGAGCGTGAGGGGGCGTGGGCCTGAGCCCCCCTGCCACCTCTGCTGGCGAGGGCCGGCGGACTGTCCCTATGACTCCGTCCCCGTCTGGCGAACGAACCTTGGGGACATCGAGCGAGGCCTGGGTCCTGAGACACTGAGCAAACGGTCTGGGGCAGCCCTGGACGGGGCTTTGGGAAGACGTCCCTTCTCGTCACAGCCTAAATGTAGCCGTGGTCTGTGTCAGGGCTACTGGGATTGCCTTCCAGAGGCACCCAGCACCGGCGTCCAACCCCTGCCGGCCTGGCCCACCCAAGGCCCCGGGAGCCTCCGGCTGCTTCCGGAGCCCCTGGATTCTGCAACGGCCTGGCCCCATTTCCTAGATGGGGAGCCTGGGTCAAGGGCTCGCCCGAGGCACACAGCCACACGCGGGAGCCTTAGAGGAATCTCCCGCCCCCCTGATCTGTGGCATGTGCGGCCAGAAACTCTAGCCAGAACTCAGCCCTGAGCATCTGTCTAAAAGCCTCAAAACGGAAATACCTCTGGTCAGCCCCAACCTGCGGGAAAGGCAGGGCTGGCGGCCTCGGAGGCCAAAGACGCGGCTGCTTCCCTCTGTCCTTCCCCCTCCCCCGCTACTCACCTCTCGCCGTTCGCAGACATTAACCGCCCAGTTACAGGACTGTGCTGGGACCAAGACCCCTACTCGCCCGCCACGGAACTGACACCCACCAGGCCCAGGGAAGTGCGGACGAACTGCAGAAATCGCCACCTTATGACGGTTGTGGTAAGCGCTGTGAAGGAGGCCACAGCCCTCTCTGAGCTCCCGTGTCCCCGCCCCTGAGTGGGGACAGCGCTTCAGAGCCCCTGAGGCAGCAGACGGGTCACATGTGAGTGCACGAGCACACACGCATTAGCACGCATGCACGCATACGCATGCATGCACTCAAACTCATGTACACGCTTATAAGAGTACACACACGCACACACACACTCACACATGCATGCACACACACGCATGCCTATGCACAAATGTACACTCACGGGCACACACATTCACACATGCGCACACATGCACATGCCCCCACATGTGCACATTCATGAGTGTACACATGCACACGCGCTCACAGGTGTGTGCGCACACGTGCATGTCCACGCACATGTGCACATTCACGGTGTAACACACTCATACACACATTCACACGTGTGCGCACGTGCCCCTGCACACATGCACAGTCACAGGTGCACAGACACATGCGCACACACGATGTCTGGCCCACAGTGGGCGCTCGGCCAGAGGGTGACTATCGTCGGTAATAACCAGTGCAGAACGCTCTGGAACCTTGGCTGGAGTTGGACTGCTCGAGATCTCTCTAGCCCTAAAAGGGCTGTCCCCTGCGACCTGGGCGCAGCTTTGCTTCTTACGTCAAACACGGGAGCAGCCACTTCAGATAGGGTACCGATCCCCAGACCGAACAAGACCCCATCGCCGAGTGTGCAAAAATTATTTCCCTTTAAAGAAAAAAGATTACATCCAACCAGAAGGACGCTACCAACTGACACCGAGTCACTATCGACTCGGACAGACCAGGCGAGGGAGAGAGTGTCCCCAGGGATGGCAAGATCTTGGGGTCTTCCCCAGGGAATGGCTGCTTCAGAAAAATGTCCTCTGCCTGTCAAGGATGTAACATGACTCTGTCTATCTAGGAGACACGCCCCGAGAAGACCCAGAATAGTCTGAGGTCTCCTCCACACTCCACGTGGTGCTGCCGTAGGCCTCCGCGCGGCCCTGGACAACGCGTTTGGTGACATCGTAAGGCATGCGTGCCACTCTGCTGAGTTCCAGCGGGAACGGGGCTGGGAACCCAGTCTGGGAACCCGGTCTGGGGGCCGCGAACCCGCTGCCCAGTGCCAGCCACTGGCACCGGCCACAAGCCATGAGCTGGTCCCAGGCAGGTGGGGTGAGTCTTTCGCGCTATTTTGTTATTTTTTAAAATTCCGACCCTCCAGAGAAGTTTCCAGAACAGGAGGAGGAACACCTCTGCCTTTCACCTCCGTCGCCGACATTTTCCACGTTTGCGTTCTCGCTCTCTGGCACACACGGACTTGTATTTTCCTGAACCTTTTGAAAGTCAGCCGTCTCAGGTCACTTCTAAACCCTTCGGCGTGCACCTCCTAGGGCCGAGGGCCCTCTCCACATAACCGGGGTGCAAGCGCCAAACCCAGGAGGTTGAACCGCCCTGCAGACGGTTCTCCAACGGACAGTCCAGAGGCCAATGTCCCCAAGCGCCCCGATGTCCCCTTTACGCTGGTTCCTTCCTCCTTGCATGTTTTTTCATTGAGGCGAGATTCTCATAATGTAAAATTCCGTGTGGCCTTTAGTACATTCACGACGGTCACTATTACCAAGTTTTAAAACATTTTCACTCTCCTGGAACAAACCCTTGCCCATTAAGCAGTCAGTCCCCAGGTCCCCCAGCCCCCCACCAATGGCCAATCCGCTTAGGCGGGTGTTTTTAACGAGGAATCTCAGTGTGTGGGTTTTTTCTCTTTCAAAAGACTTTTATTACAAATCAAATGTCCTACTACCCCGTGTGTGTGTGTGTGTGTCTGTGTGTGTGTCTGTGTCTGTGTGTGTCTGTGTGTGTGTGCATGTGTGTGTCTGTCTGTGTGTGTGTCTGTGCGTGTGTGTCTGTGTGTGTGTCTGTGTCTGTGTGTGTGTGCGTGTGTGTGTCTCTCTGTCTGTGTCTGTGTGTCTGTGTGTGTGTCTGTGTGTGTGTCTGTGTCTGTATGTGTGTATGTGTATGTGTGTCTGTCTGTGTCTGTGTGTGTATGTGTGTGTGTATGTGTGCATGTGATGCATTCTAAGTGGCCACACTAAATGTGCAAATCTAGCAGGCCCCCCTGAATTTCCTCCATAACTTTCTCTTCAAGGAACAATAGCCGCTCGCTGCTTAAGAAGTGTGCAGATTATTTGTATTGCCATCCAAGTCCTTTCATAACAGGAGTCTCAAATCGTATTAGCAAGTCTTTCTCCTATTGCATTACTATTGATGTCCAATATTCTAGAGCAGCAGCCTGCAAACTTTTTCAGTAAAGGGCCAGATAATAAATGTTTGGGCATTCTTAGGGAACCAGCACTGTTCTCC
>NW_006435764.1:2960824-2970837 GCF_000325575.1 Pteropus alecto
CTTCTTCTGCCATTTGGGAATGAGGGACTTCGAGGAAATCATCTTGAAGGTCCTGTCCAACACTAGCATTCTGGGTACATCCATCTCAGATGACCTGGAATAACAGTGCCCTGCCTGATGGCGTCGCCCAGTGTGGGGCAGCTGGGCACGGCGGGAGCAGGACTGTCCCTGAGCCCCTGGCTCCCAGGCGACCTACCTCATCCAGTCTCTTTCTTGGAGCCCAGCGGTGGCTCTTTCCTGCCAGCTGGCTTTGTGCCTTGGTCTCTCATCTATAAAATGGGCCAACAGCTGGCTCTCTGTGGCAGAAATCCCTCCAGATGACGGCCTTGTTAACGGCCGACCATTCTCCGGCGCTGAAGTCTTACAGGCGAGCCGAGGCGAGTGGACTGTGTCTGGCTCAGGACGACAGCCACCGTCCTAATGCCTGACACTGGTGGGTCTCTCTCCCAGCAACGTCGCTCCAAGAAGAATTCTGGGATCCCCAGGGTCACGGTGTCCAGAGCGCCCCCTGAAACGTAATTACGATGCAAGGGGCAGTGTCTGGGGAGTGTGGGCTTCTGGAGAAGGATCTCGTTCATGCCGCCAGCGCCCCCCGGCCCAGCCTACACCATCCTGAAACGCAGTTGCCAACCCCAGCCACGTGGGACATCGCTGGGCGCCCCAGGTGCGCCCGCCAGCCAGGTTGGCATTCTTGCCTCTGGGGTCTGGTTCATGAGGTCTGCCCCACCGGAAGTCCTCGGAAAGGGCCCAACCAACGTGGTGATGGAACCAGGACGGACAGACAGGATAAAGACACCGCCCGACGAACGGACGAGCACGCTGAGCTCACGGCCCACGAACACCTCCTGGTTCCTTTAAATGTCTCATGCAATCGTCCTGGATCACCGCCTACATGTCAGGCTCTGCGAAGCCACCGAGGGCCTGGCCGCTGACCGTGCAGGCAATCCCCCCACCCCCCACGCCCGAGGCTGCGTCTGGGTCGCAGACAGATGGCGGAGCACTAACTGCAGCAAGAAAGGACGGCAGATGTGACAGGAGTCGAGCCGACTGAACTGGGCCGCGTTTAGGAGGCGCCTCTCCCGCTGTCTTGCTGGACTCCCCGGGGGCACTTCGATGACCCCTCTGGGAAAACACGAGGGCGGGTGATGGGGCTGGGAAATCCGAGGTCGGGATCCTGACCCTAGCAAGGCTCCGAATGCGGGCAGGCCTCTCGACTTTCTGAAAGAGAGGCTGTTTCGGTTTTTCTTTTTCAAAAAATATAGAGTAATGATGAAGAGGTTTGTGGCCTGAGTTCAGACAGAACTGGTGCACATCTAAACTCTGAGCCTCACTTTCTCCATCTTTAAAGTGGGCGCTGGGAAAATTAAATGTGAAAACGTGAAGTGTCTGGAGCATGTTGTGGCATGTCCTAACAGCTTGATAAGTCTGCCATCTGCACAGTTGGCATCATCGTCACCATCGTCAACGTCGTCGTGACCAGCACAGCGTCCAGTACGTAACGAGCGCTCAGCCGATTGTGCTGGCCATGCCTGTCTCAGGCTTTCACTACGAACTTCGAAGGCAGAAAAAGAACCTGCACCGTGGATGTTTGGTTGTTTTGGAGAGAGGAAAAGAAATCGCTTTGTGTATCAAGTTTGAAGAGTAGTCGGCTTGTGGAGGCTCGGTCAGCAATCGCGGCCCGGGGGTTCTGGCACCTTCCAGTTTCAATATTTTAATCATACGATTTTTAGCCAGGCAGCTCTTGGCACTGTTCACGTTTCCTTGCTGTACTGACAGGTCGAAACGTCCCCCGTGGAAACCCATTTCTGCTTTGATGACGGAAGTCAGTGGGGAAAAAAAGAATTCACATGCAGGAATCCACAGAAATCGGCTTTACAGCCATGTTGGCAAGGAAAAATGCCAGCTCCTGTCATCACGCATGACGGAAGTACCACACAGCCACGCCGGGCCCTGCCCAACAGTGTGCATGCGTGGGGGGCGTGGGTGGCAGGGAGGACTTGGCCAGCGGGTGGGGCTCAGGCCCTGGGAGAGGGGAGGGCACCTGGCAGCGAAAGGGCCCCCAATCCCAGCTCCTGTGCCACACGGGCGACTGCTGGTGGCTGTGACTTCGACACGGTCTCCGATTGGCCGTAGAAGCCTGGGAGAAGCCGTGCGGACCTGCGTGCGGGCAGCTCCCCGAACTCCAGGGGCAGGCCGCCTCGTCTGCCCTGATCCGGGGTTCGCGTGTGGCCAGGGCCTACCTGGGGAAGAGGCCACGGGCCCAGGAATTCTCCCTTACAGGGAGGACAGGTGCGAGGGGTGTCCCCAGGATGTCTGTGACGTGATGAGGGAGGGTCTGAAAGGGTCTACGCGTCCAGCACTGGGGGGCAGATCGCACACCCCGTGGATCCCTGCTCAGACCTGCTGCTGTCCAGGTGCCTCAGAGGGACGCTTAGTGCCGTGGGACCTGTTTGCAGCCATGTGGGGCGAGCGGGGACACAAGCCACACGCTGTTTGTTTGTTTGTTTGTTTTTTTAAGATATGTAAATTCTTTTTAAAAGTCTGAGGAAGAAATCCACCCATCGAGAAACTGCGGCTCATGATGCAGCCACGATACTTCAGGTTTTCAAGCTGTTTTGTTCTGCTTTTCCGGATTGTCCCAATTTTCGACCGTAAACGAGTGTGACTTCTGCAGTGACGATGCTCCAGGTCACCTCCACCGAGGTACAATTTAAAAGAAGATGAGCCCTAATCTCAAGGGCACCTCTCGATGAGTGTCGACAAATGTCACAGCCTGTTTATTCACGCCACAGTCGATTCAGCAACCCCTCCCCCCAAAGCTTCCTCTTGGCCTTTTACAGTTGATCCCCGCCCCCCAACTCCCGCCTCGGGCACCACCCATCAGCTTTCTGCACCAAACGTTAGATTCGTCCTTTTCTAGAGTTGTCATTAGATCTTAAAAATAAATAGTAACTATGGCAAAGACAGCCCGAGAGTAGCCTTTTCCCACCTCTATATGTTGGTCTCTACATAAATATTGATGTCTCGACCGATCATCGATTCTGATTCTTACATTAACCCTGAGAATCAGGCATCTTTTTTGCTATTTTACAAATAAAGAAACGCAGGCTCCGAGAAGTCGTCTTTTTCCCACTCTTCCAGGGCCCTGCCAATTTCCTGGCTAGCGGGAAGGCCTCTTTTTGGAACGATGACCATTCTAGAAGATTCTAGCAAAAATATAGGGCCCAGGCTCAGGAGTCCAGTGTCGGCTGGGCCACGAGCGAGCGGTGTGGCTCGTCCCTTCATCGGAGTCTTCACAACCCTTTGTGTCCCGAGCCGGACATTGCAGTTGTCATTTTCTGCTGTAGACTTGCACCAACGCCCCACCCCGAAGCCTCTGCAGTTACTTCTCGACCGTGGGGAGGGGCAGGGGACCTGGGGGTGGGGGCAGGGGACTGCTTAAGGCACATTCGTAAATTTCTAACCGTAGAGTGGGAAGAAAAGCGATTATTTTCATAATGGAAAGACTGGGCTGAAACCGAACCAGATTTTCTAACCTGGGTCAGAAATGACGAAACGTTCCTTGGCCACCGTCCGAAGGAGCACGCAGACGGACAAGCTCCAGTCAAAGGAGTGTGACCCCAGGGAAAGGATTTAGGGCAGTTCAAAAGATCCTAGCTGACCCCAAATCCAGAACAAAGCCACCCAGCCAAGCCCTTCCGGACCTCTGGGCCTGAGACGGGTGGGGCCCCGCCTGGGCTGCACTGGGCAGCTGTGGTGACCTGGACTCTGCTAACATTGCTCTCTCCACTCAGTAAATGAAATCTCACCCGGGCGGGTCCACTGGCCCAGCCACCTGGACCAAACCAAATGCAGCCTGAAAAATAAAAATCAGCCCAACCCAGCTCATTGGGGGCTGTAGGGGTCCCGGGCGCACAGACTTGGGAGAGGTCTTCACATACGGGCGACTAGGCAGCTCTCACCTGGTCAGCCTTAGCCGCAGCGCCCCCTGCTGGCCAAGGCTGCCTTTCCTCTGCCCCTTTCGGCTTCCTCCAATCACACAGACCACAGGTACCGGCGAACCTGCCCAGGCCCGGGTGCCCCGCCCACCTGGGTGCAAAACCTCCCCGGCTGCCTGGCCAACTCTGTCAATCTCCGCCTTTGCACGTGTAGCACGGATTAATCACCTAAACTCTCAGAGCACTGCTGCGGCTGTGAAATGTCCAGCACACCGCGGACAGACCGTTGGTGGCTGGCCTTCATTCATCACCAGCTACGCCCCAGGCGCTTTATGTCCACTCTCCCATATGACCCCAGCAGAAGGCCGGCAGCAGGCAAGAGGAGGCAACAGGCCTGGCAGGTTCATGGCCTGCCCAGGGAGTGGCCCAGCGTGGACCTGTGCTGCAGAGGGTCTGACCCTGTCACCCCCGCCGCCCCCACAGCAGGCCACACCACGTCCCCCAACACAGCATGGCCAGGATTTACAAGCCTGACGGCCTGGGTTCAAATTCCAGGTCCGTCATTTACAGGTTGTGCAGCCTTGGGTCACTCTGCCATTTTTCTAGGCCCCTCCATCTGTTCAATTGGGACCGCAGAATGTCATGGGCTTTCTCGTGGGGAGTTAGCCGAGAACACCTAAAAAGTGCTCAGAACAGAATGGAAAGCTGCGGCCTTTGCCATGCGCCTCAGCCCCCAGGTCACAGGCCTCTCTCTTCCCACCGTGGCCCCAAGAAGGGCAGCTGAGGAAGGGGTAGAGCCAGAAGCCGGCGTCCCCCCTTCTCCCGCCACCCCCCCAGGTCTGATTGGGGGCGCGTCCCCCGGTACAGCCCCTGCCATCCTCCTCAGGCCTTGCATTTATCCAGGATCTTTAAAAACGAAAGCTGCAGGGGAGGGTAATTAAGTTTAATAGAAGCCGCCGTCGATTTAAAGCCACAGGGGGGAAGTAATTAGATTTAACAGAAGCCACGGCTTTCTGAACCAAGACACACAGCGTGGGGGTCCCTGGTCTACAAAGCCTTTGAGATGATGTCTTTTTGTAAAGACTTTCCTGGTGACATTTTCTGCGCGCTCCGTCATTAACGCCAGTCACTGGCTGGGATATGGACATGGCCTTCGCTCATTGAAATTCATTAAGCTTGGCACTGCTTCCTCTCCCTGTGTCGCCACCGTTTGCCCTCCCATCGCCTCTGCGCCGAGCCACTGCGGCTCTTCCCCAAAACCGGCCTCCTGGGAGTGGGAGGTGGGGCTGGAAGAATAATGAAAAAGAATCGGTGTGGAGCCAAAGCCCCCTGGGAGGACCCCTCTCCTTCCCGCCTGGGCCTTCTCTGGATGCTGTTTCCATTTTCGGAGCATATTAAAGGCCTCTGGTTTGCAGGAGCCACTTCGCTGAGCGGCCCCTATTTCTCCCCTCTCCCCGGGTGCCAGCTCGACCCCCGCTGCGCGCGTTAAGTGCCCCCCTGCCCCTATCCACCAGGTAAGAGGCTCCCCGCCTCTCAGACCGCACTGCGCTCAGGGACCCCAGGACTGGCCCAAAGACAAAAGGCATCTCGGAAACAGAGGCGCGCCCGGGCCTGAGCTGGTAAATCAGTTTCCCAGTCTGCACTTTGCAAGCAGCTCTGCCCGCAAAGGCCCCCTCACAACGACCGCCCAGCCAGGCTCCAGCGCCGGGGTGCGCCGCGGGTGGGGCGGCGCGTGAGCCGAAATCCGGGCTTAAGCGCCATCTAGCGGCGCCCGCGCAACGCGCCCATTGTTTCTCCGAGAGCGAGACTGCGCCCGGCCCCCCGTCGGGGTACAATTTACCCGGATAAAAGGGGCCGGGGTCGGAGTGGGGGCAGGGACCGCGAGAACACAAGGTGGGAGAACGTGAGAGGGTCCGAGCTGCAGGGGAAATTCTAATGGACGACTTCACGTCCGCGGACTGGAGGCCGGGCGGGAGCGGATGGGGCTTTGGAGGGGAGACGTTTTTCCAGACAGGCTCGAGCACAGGCCGCTGCAGGCTCAGCAGCCACACTGAGACCACAAGGGATGCAAAGCTCAGCGCCCCTCAATCTCTGGTCCCGGGATTCCTGCCTCCGCCCCTGCTAGCGCCCCGGGACGAGCGCATTTCCTGGGGAGCCGTGGCCTGGGGGCGGGGTTCCGTTGTCTCCTTTATTGCTTTATAAAAATCAAACTCGCCCAACCTAGAACGACCTGGCCGCCGGCGCCGCCACTTCGCGGCGGGTTGGAGCGCCCCCACCTCCCCGCCCCCGAACCCTCCCGCAAAGCGGGGCCTCCTCCTCCTCCTCCCCTCCTCCCCCAGATCCAGGCGGCCTGGGCGGGGTCACCCAGACGCAGCCCAGAGAGGGGGCTGGGGCCGGAGGCGGGGTGTGAGTGGGTGTGTGCGGGGGCGGGGGCCTGATGCAATTCCGATAAGAAATGCTCGGTGTCGCGGGCACCCACCCGCCGGGAGGGTAAGACGTGCTATATAAGGCCGCCGGCCTCAAGTCGCCGCGCCGTCGGAGCAGCAGCGCACTAGGGGTGCACGGCTGTCTCGAGGGCTGCGGCCACCTCCACCACCTCGGCACGCACAGTCTCGCGTCCCGGCTGCCTCCCGCACCCCAGCCGCCGTAGCTGCACCCGGAGCTCGAGAGAGGTGCCATGCGGAGCCCGTGCGCTGTAGCCCGCGCCTTGGTCCTGGCCGGCCTCTGGCTGGCCTCAGCTGCGGGCCCCCTCGCCCTCTCGGACGCGGGGCCGCACGTGCACTACGGCTGGGGCGAGGCCATCCGCCTGCGGCACCTGTACACCGCCGGCCCCCACGGCCCCTCCAGCTGCTTCCTGCGCATCCGCGCGGATGGGGCGGTGGACTGCGCGCGGGGCCAGAGCGCGCACAGTGAGTGCCCGCCGCGTCCCTCTCCTGCCCAGCGCCCCTTCTTTTTACCTTCTTCGGCTCCCGCGGGGCTTCCCATCCCGAGATCGCCAGTTTGGGCACATCCGAGTTCGCCCTCCCTGGCTCCCGGGACAGCGCGAGGCGCTGGGGGAGGGTGAAACGTGTGCGTGGACCTACCGCGCCATGCGTTACTCTCCCTTCACCCCTGTCCCCCTCACCCCCGGCTCCGCGGACCCCTCACTCCTGGGAACCCTAGGCTTTGACACCTCGGCGTTCCACTCCCCCCACCCCGAGTCCCCAGACAGCGCGGGGAGCTGGGGGAATGGGAGAGGGGCGCGGGCCCCTGCTCCGACCGCACCCACATGGTGCGGGCCCCCGGGTCCCGGCTGTAGCTTTTTGCTTCCCTTGCACCAGGTTTGGTGGAAATCCGGGCTGTCGCCCTGCGGAACGTGGCTATCAAGGGCGTGCACAGCGTCCGATACCTCTGCATGGGAGCCGACGGCAGGATGCTAGGGCTGGTAGGTGTCACCACCAGGCGGGACGCGCTGGGACGCGGAACTTACGCCTGTCCCCGGACAGGGCCTACAGGGAAAGGGGGTCGCGCTGAATCGAATCCAGAGTTCCCTGGCTTCCTCCGCTGGGGCCGGCATGGAGCTCCCAAGGGAGTTCGACAAAGGCCGGATGAAGGAAACTAACGTTCGACTTTTTTCTACAGAAGTTTAGGGTCCCGGCCAGTGGCCAGAGAATGGGTGAGAATCGCCTTTGCGTTTCACGTTGAGCCAAAGGCCGTCTCAGTCGGACATTGGAAAACCCATTACTCGGCTCTGGTTTTAACCAGGAGGACGCACCTCGGGCCTTTTCAGCTGGGCCAGCTCGTGGGTGGTCCTCGCCTCCGTGCCCCTCCCCGGCAGTATTAAAAAAAAGAAGAAAGAAAGAAAACGGGTATATCCACAACTGAGATCTTTATTTTAAACGGTAAATCTTCAAACAAGTTAGAAAAAAAGCCACATTTGGGATAGGGTAGGTTTTTTAAATTAATTTTTATCGACTAGAAAAACTGGTTTTTGCCGACGCGTAAGAATAATATTCCAGTGCGTTCTCATCCTCATGTCCCCCTCACCTGTGCTGCAAATGCCTTCGGGGAGGCGGGGGGATCTGGCCGTGGGCTGGGATGGCCCAGGTATCCACCGGGGACTCAGGGCAGGGAGCGTTCCGCTGCTGGGTCTCTGGTCTCGGGGAACAAAGGCTGGGAGTTCAAAGGGAACCCTTGCCCCTCCCGCCGGGGCACACAGAGCAGGCTGTGTGAGGTCCAGGCGGGGTGCAGGGCCTCAATACAGCCCCGCTGGGCCAGGGGCTCCGTTGGAGGGGACAGTGTGTGTGTGTGTGTGTGGAGACTGAGACTTTGCCTGGGGGGGTGCCCCCCAAAAGCTGCAGATACGGTCCTCCCCCCGCAGCGCAAGTCTTTTTGGTGTCTCAAGATCGTGCTGTGGCCCTGACGCGTTTATTCCGTTTATCCAGAGAGCCTTTTTCAGGTTTTATGGCGGGGTCCTATGTGAAGGGATAGGAGTGGAGGCTAAGAACCGAGGTGGTCAGCTGGCTGAAAGCTGACACCCAAAGCCGCTCTAACCCGCAGTTGCAACTTTTGTTATTGTGATTGGGGTTGGGGGTGGATGTCTACCTAAAATCCAGTTCTGCCTCTTGATCTCCCTGGGCTGGGTTAGCAAAAATGGAGGGGGTTTTTTTGTTTTTTTTTTTTAATAAAAAAACCAGAATCCACATTCTCCTAGAAACCTGAAATGATTTAATTTTTCTGTATAGAGAAGAAAATGAGATGCCCATTTGTCCTAAAGACCCAGCAGAGTACCATAGTCTATCATTTGGCTTTACTTCTCTTGTTTGTCAGTTTGTGGCTTTATCCCGTGCCTGGGCTGCAGGCCTTATCAGGGCCTTATCAACACAGCGCTCACCCACCTGCAGTTCAGCGACCTTTGTAGGCTTGGGCAGAAAAGTGACTGGGTGCCTCCTGGGGTTGTTTACCGCCCAACCCTCCTGGCTCCCTGCCTTGGGCTGTCCTCTGTGTCCCCGAGGGGTAATGACTCTCTAATTGTAGACAGAACTTACTCGCTGGCACCTCTCAATCAACTATGAATGGTCTGGGTCCAGGCGCTGGTTTCCCCCTTCTCCGAGCATTTCCGGCCCTCCCTGCTGGGTGCAGGCGCTGTCCTGGGCCTGGGGGAGGGGGCTGCCTTTATCCAGAAGATCCTGGCAGGCTGCCTGGAGGGCTCTCTGAGCAGAGGGAGTGAGGGCCTCGGAGGGGGCTGTCGGTTCTCACAGGGCACCAGACAATAAGGCCTGAGAATGACTGGGTTATTTGGGTCTGAATGGGAACTAGATTCTTTAATCTGGGCTCCAGATCGAATTACGTGTGATTCTTAATTAAAGGACAGTTGTTTAGCCTTGTTTTCCAAAGTGAAATTTGTCCTAAACTGGATAAAGTTTAGCCAGTGGAATATAGGGGGCGGGGGGAGGGGAACTCGACATTTTAATGTCAATATTTCAGGGTGAGGGAAGCTCATGTGCGTGTGCCTCTGGTTTTATGGATGTTGTTGCTCAGAACAAGACTAAGTTTAAAAAGTGACATGATGTCTTGAAAAATATAAAGGGTCAATGTAAACTATATGTAGATGTTGGGTCGTATACTTGAAATACGTGGAATAAATACCCGAGTGTGTAGTTAATGGTTATAAAATATCAAGGTGTACGAAGTATATGTAAATTTCTGTAAATGTTGCATAAAGTATATTTAATATATACGCCTAATGTTATATTTAACATTTACTATAAATGTTAAGATATGACAGAGGAAATATATTCATTCGGTGTAATAACTGGTGTCAGAGGCACCAGACCTGAGGGGATCACTTTGTGACGTCTATGGATGTCTCATCACGACGCTGTGTGCCTGAAACTAACACGGTCAGTGTCAGCTGTAATTGGAAAATTAAAAAATGAAACGGTAAAAACATTTCACATATTATAATGTAATATATGTTCAGTGCGTACGTGTAATACTTTCTATGTACTTCATACGTGAACATACGTTATGCTAAATATGTTTTATATTTAGAAAACATTTTATAAATGTTTTATAAACTTAAATTTATAAATA
>NW_006435764.1:2970932-2982642 GCF_000325575.1 Pteropus alecto
AATTTAAATTTATAAATATGTTTTATAAATTTAAATTTATAAATCATACTTTAAATATCTTTATATTTTATTGTGTACTTTATAACCTTTAACCGTGCGTGCGCACTCACACGCACGCACACACACACACACAAACACACACACAGTGTGGATCAGGTGGCTGCACATAACGCCGCTGCCCGCCCACCTGTGCAGGCCTCCGCCTCCCGTGGCGGCCCGCCGGGAGGGGGCGCCCGCCCGCTGGCGCTCACAGGCTGTCTGTCCCCTTTCTCCGCAGCTTCAGTACTCCGCTGACGACTGCGCCTTCGAGGAGGAGATCCGCCCGGACGGCTACAACGTGTACCACTCCAAGAAGCACCACCTCCCCGTCTCTCTGAGCAGTGCCAAGCAGAGGCAACTGTACAAGGACAGGGGATTCCTGCCCCTGTCCCATTTCCTCCCCATGCTGCCCAGGAGCCCGACGGAGCCCGAGAACTTCGAAGACCACTTGGAGGCCGACACGTTTTCCTCGCCCCTGGAGACAGACGACATGGACCCTTTTGGGATCGCCAGTAAATTGGGGCTGGAGGAAAGTCCCAGCTTCCAGAAGTAACAGGAGGCTCTGGCCGCCCCCAGCCCTAGAGGCCAGGGCCCCAGGCCCGGCTCTGGCCGCGCTTCTCCAAGTAGCAATCCCGGGCCCATGTCTTATTTAGCTTTAGGAAGAAACCTCTAGAACTTGTATATAGACACTTTGACATTGGCCGTTTCTAGCGGGTAGACTCGTATGATCATGAAACGGTAAGCTCTCCACCTACCCAGGTGCTATCCCAACTATCCCAGCTCCCTACCCCACGCCCTGGTCATTCGTTGCTGGACACGTGCTGTCCACGTGCTGCCCCAGTTCTGCTTGAATGCCTCCACCGAAGGGGACCTGCCATCTTGGGGAGAGCGGGTGCCACGCTGAAATTTCTCTGCCCTTGTCCCCCGTCGTTTCCAGCAGGGACAGCCAGAAGTCACTGCGAAACTTTACAGGTGATCGGCCCTGTGAAATGACAGGTGAATTCGACTCAACCGCATATGAGAACTGACCCAGATCTCGACTCCAGTGGGGACTGCTGACCTTCCCTGAGCCTTCGCAGGACAGGACAGGACAGAACGGACGGTGTGGGCGTGGCCCAGCAGGCTTCCGAAGCAGGGGGCACCCAGCACCCCCTGCAGCCTGGGGAAATGGTGAGGCTCCCCCTGATGGCTGGTTCTGGGGTCAGTAACATCCACCATCCTACTTGGCGGTACACCCAGGGCAAATCGGGCAGTTGACCTACTGCCCTCAGCCCTCTCCTGACAGCCAGCACCCTGCACACAGCCAACACTCGCCTGGCCTCAGCCTGGCTCCCCCAAAGAGAATGGCCATTCTGCCATCTGCTCAGAGGGACAGGACAGACAGCCGGTCCCAAACACCCTTCCTCGCACGGTGACGCAAGGTTCCGGGGAATCCAATTAGCTCAAGTAGTAGGGGTGTCCCGTGAGGGCGGTTGAGAAGGAACCCCGCCAGCCTGTCCCCTCCTAGTCGTCCTTGTCACGTTGGCACGCTGGCTTCTCCTTGGAATGCTACGGATATTGACGAGAGAAAAACAGATGCAGAAGCCACGTCCGCTTCCCGCCCCTGCCCCTGGCACCACGTCATTCTGAGCCTGGGGAATGGACAGTTCCCACCTTCGGTCGACCGGCACGTTTCACTCAAAAGCCAGAAAAAACGATTCGAAAGCCCCAGCCCTTGCCAGGAAGTGAAAGCAGGGACCGAGTTTTCCAGCACTTAGTCACCAACGTGCTATTTATGACTAATTTATTTTGTTTGATATGCACATCTCTCTTTATTTTCCTACTTTATTTATGCCCCCACGTAGTATTTATGTGTGCACGTGAGTTTGGTTTTCTACATTAAAGTGGCATTTGTATCATATTCACTGCCTGACAGAAGTTCCTGGTTGTCGTACCCCTCTCCCCAAGCTGAGACTCGGGTGGGTTAAATCCTAGGTTTAGGGGAACCAGTGAGCGGTGGAGGCTGGCATGGGCCCAGCTTCTTCATGCCCCCTCTGCCAGAAGGCCGGGTGCCCGGGAGGGCATCCGCGTCAGGACTGTTGCCAGCTGCAGGAAACAAACCCCAACTAACAGCGGCCTAACTTGGGGTGTCACCGTTGACACTTGGAGCCACATGATTCCTCGTTAGGGACAGGTTCTCTGTCCTCTGCTCACTAGACATCGGTAACACTCGTTGCGACAACCGAATACGTCTTCGTGTCCTCCGGGGGCAAAGTCACCCCGAGAACCACTGGCCTGAACAAATGGGGCTCCCTTTTCCCAGCACCACACCCAGAGGTAGCGCGTTTACTCACTGCCCAGAGACGCCCGGCCTGTGTTCTCTGTGACTCTCTTGGTGTCTCCAGTCATGTGGCCTCAGGGTGGCTGCTGAGCATTCAGTGGTCTGTGCTCAAGTCTGGGGAGGAAGGACTCATTGCCACATTGACCTTAGGGCCTGCCGGCAGCTTCTGATCACATTCTCTGAGCCAGGATTGGTGGCAGGGCCACCCCCGGCTCAAGGCGGGCTGGGAAAATGAGTATTAAGAGGGACCCATCGCCCCTCTGATCAAACGGGGCATCTGTGAGGAAGAAACGGGGGGCAGGGGATGATGTGGGGGGTGACTACCGACCTGCATCCTGCATGCAGTATCGAGCACAGGTGTGGCCCTAAGCAGTGGCAGGCGGGAAGCCTCGGGTGGGTCAGTTCTGCATCTTAGTGGCGGCGGCTGCATCTAACCGACACGTGATAACGTGACAGCTACACACACACACACACGGGACCAACGACTCTCTGGTTCAGATCAGATTCTACAGTCACTTAAGGTGTAACCAGTGGGGGAAGCTGGGTGACAAGGACCCAGAACCTCCTGGTATTTTTTTTGCAACTTCCTGTGAATTTACAATTACTTTAAAATAGAAAGTAGGGGGAAAAAATCTTCTCCGATACCATAAAAACCACAAATATTTGCTCCTCAAGCCTGTGGCAAGACAGAGCTTGAGGAGCTGTCTGGGGGACTCGCCCCATCTCCCACTTACAAGCTATTCATCCTGGAGCAATCCGCCGAGTCCTCTGAGCCTCAGTGTCCTCTGCATGAGGGACGAGGACGGGCCGAGAATGGAACACCTGTGCAGTGCCTGGCGGGGACATGTGTCCTGTTTGCTCATTCGCCAGGAAGTTAGCCGGGTGCCCATGTCGGCCTGCTACAGTCGAAATGATTGTTCGAGTCTGTGAAAGCCATTCCACGAGGCGCCTCCCACCCCGCAGCAAGTGGTCCCCACTCTCTAAACCATCTGTCACATTGATGACACGCCTGGGTGCCCAGAGCCGGCCCCTTGCCATTTGCCCACCGAGATGCTCCTCAGTTTTTAACGCCCTCACCATGTGACTGCTAATTTGAGACCTGGGTGGGCAGGACTGGATCATGCATCCTGACACAGCATCTCGTACCCCTCTTTTTATGGATAAGGGAGTGGGGGACCAGAGAGGGGAAGGCACCCACCCAAAGCTGCACAGCCGTACGCAGCGCAGCAGACGGGCTGTGGGGTCAGGCTGAGCGGGTAATGAATCCCTGGGCGGTTAACCTGCTGTGTCCCCTTGAATAAGTCACATCGCCTGAGCCTGGATCCTCATGCAGACAGTCAGATTAAAAATGTCTACACCGCAGGACTGTTGGGTGAATCGAATGGAGTTATGTCTGCAAGAAGCTTGGGACAGAGTGGGCTGCTAGCCGACAGCAGCCCTCCCTGGGACTAGAACCCTCAGCCCTGAACCGTTATTTCCACTGGTTCTCGAATGTGGCTGCACATTGGAACCCCAGGTGGGGGGAATCCGACAGCTGGGCCCCACCCCGGAGGTCTGGTTTAACTGGACTGGGTATGGCCCGGACAACTAAAGAGCTCCGCCGCGGTTCAAACACGCTGCCCAGGACCCACAGGAAGAAAGTTTACATTCAAACCTTCGTGCTCTGGAAAAACGGAGCACCTCCCTCCCTCGCTGGAGTCTACTGGCCTGGTCCCAAGCAGCACCTGTCCCGTCCCCTGTCCCCGCCCTCTCCTCTTCGGTAGGGACATAGTTCCATCTGCCCGGAGCGATCTTGCCCCAGACTTTGCTGGGCTGGCTGCCTCGCTCGAACGCAGTCCTTCCGTGACCACGCCAAGCGAGCCAGCCCGCCCGGTCCTGCGCAGGGTTCCGGCCCGCGGACGGACACGCTCTGGGCCCCACGATGCTCGCCCCCTGACCGACCACGCTCTAGAGATGCTCTTGCACACATCCGTCTGTGCACATCGCCAAGCATCTTTCGAGGGTGCTGTATCGGCTTTCTAGCTGCCAAAACAAACTTTCAGGAATTGGGTGGCTTAAAATGAGAGAGATCGATTCACAGATCCGGAGGCCCAGAGTCTGAAACAAGGAGTCCCAGGGCCGTGCTTCCTCTGGAGGCTCCAGGGAGGGTCCTTCCTGCCTCTTCCAGCTTCTGGGGGCTCCAGGGGCTCCTGGGCTGGTGGCCACGCCCCTCCAGTCTCTGCCTCTGGCTTCACAGGGCCTTACCCCCTGTGTGTGGCCCCTTCTGCGCTCCAACACTCGTCGCTGGGATTAGGGCCCGTGTGGGTAGTCCAGCGTGATCTCATCTCAAGACCCTTATATCTGCAAAGACGCTTTTTCCAGGGAAGGTCACGTTCACAGGTTCTGGGGCTTAGGGTTTGGACAGATCTTTTGGGGTCCGTCATTTGACCCACCGCGGAGGGACAGACCTCAGAGGACTTGCCACGTTGACGGGGTATGCACGTTTACAATCTTTCCAGAGGCTGCTGTGTTGTGCTCTCAGTTAATCCAGGGACAAGTTAATGTACGCTCGGGCACAGAATCAGACTCATCAGTAACCACTGCAACTCAGTTTACTTTAGGGGAGACTGGGGACGGAGGGTCATGGTGCCAGGCACAGAGTTTCACCGTCCACCGACAGCAGCCCAGGCTGGGAGCCCCCTGTCTCAGGGAGCCCTGACTTCCTCCTACACCGGGGCTGGCGGGGTCCTCCTGGGACGTGGGCGAGGCCTGAGGCAGGCTGGAGGTTTGGGGGGGGCGGGCCACCAACTTTGTCAGTTGGCTTGCCCTGTGGCCCTGGACTCTGGGTAGCGTAGGGGGACCCCAAACCCAGCTGAAGCCTGGACCCTGACACCGGCCCTGAATGAGGAGTCTGAGAGTTTGGGGGGCAGCAGGACCCCGCCTCAAGCAGGCTGGGGGGCGAAACACCAGAACCTGAGTGTTCTGGAGACGTGGAGCCGGGCTCCATGATCCTGCTTCTCGGGTCAGAACTGGGTTACCTGTCACCGGCCCACATTTCCGTCTCCCCACATGTGACATTTGCTGGCTCTGAGAGGGACAGGGCAAGGGGTAGGGCCTCCTGATCAGCTTCCAGTGAGGGCTGGATGGGCTGAGGCTGGGCGGATGTAACCTAGGGTGCCCTGCACCTGGGTGCTCAGCCCCAGGGCTGGCTTTGCCACTTGCTCCTTAGGAGCCAGAAGCCCCCCCACCCAGAGGCCCAGTGAGTAATGCTGGAGAAGTCCATCTCCGAAGCTTGTGTTTAAGAACCACAAGTGATAAGTAAAAACGGGTCTGACGCACAGTGGGTCCCTAGCCTCGTTATTATCGTCCGAATGCGGAACTGGAGATTTGGGAGAAGAATGTTCTAGCACCCGCAGTCCGGCATCAAGGGGGAGGGACCGAGCCCCGGCTGCTGGGCGGAGGCCGGAGCGGGTCCGCAGCGCAATGGCGCCCCCTGGTGGCGGGCGCGCGAGCGGCTCAGGGCGCGGGCTCCGTGCTCTGGGGACCCGGCGGGTCCGCAGCGCCCGCCCCCGGGCGCGGGCTCATCTGGCGGTCGATCAGCTGCCGCCCACCCGCCGGTTCGGGCAGACGAGCCCCCCCCAGGGGCCCAGGGCGAGTGCGACGGGACGGGAAGGCTCCGTCCCTCTGCAACCCGACATTAAAAATGCCTCCGGAATTTACTCCATTTATAACACTTATTAACATCGTCACTCTATGTCCCGCGTGTCGGGCCCTCATCCGCGACGTGGGTGTTTGCAGCCCAGACGGGCCGACCGGGGACTCGAGGGAGCCCCTGCCCGGCCCTCCGGATGTCGCCCGCCCCTTGGGGAGGGGGCCGTTCCGGGCCGGAGGAGGAAGCGGCTAAGCCGGCTCCTCCGGTCTCTGGGCTCAGGGGAAGGAGCCCAGCAGGCATCTCTCTCCACAAAGGGAAAGGAGGGCGCTCCCCCGGGCTGGGGGCGGGGATGGGGGCGCCGGGAGAGGGGCGGGGAAGCCCACAGAGGGGTCCGGGCCAGAGAGGTCACAGCCCTGGGAAGGCGGACGCTGGAGGCCCTGAGCTGAGGCCTCTCTGAAGAAAGGAAGCGGGGTGCGCCGAGTGGGGACCCTCTGGAGCCTCCGTTAAGGGGTCACGAGGCCACACTCGTTCCCCTCCCCCATAGAGAGGGAGGGCGCGTGGGGAAGGAGCAGAGCTGGGTCCTGCCCGGAGGAAGGCCAGCCAGGCCGGGGCCATCGCTGTCCGCTCTGCGCTTCTGCTCCCGCAGATACAGACTTAGGGGAGCACCGAGCTCTGGGCCTCGTTTTCATAAAAGGACTTCGAGATCTGGAAAGAATACCCTTCACCTGGTCACCCTCCCTCTGGAGGTGACTGCGGGCTGTGGGCAAACAGCTCGTCCAAGGGCCACGCTGGCTTCGGGCCCCTCCTCGCTCCCAAGGCCCAGGGGTCTCTACGCCGCCACCTGCCGCCCGCGCCCTTTCACAGACTCTGCTGTGCAAAGTCAGTTTTGGTATCTGCAAATGTTCGGACATTCATATTTTCTTTCAAACTTTTATTTCGTTTGAAAATCATGGTTTCGGAGGAACTGCTGCCCGACTCAAAGTGAACTCTGCTTCGTTTGCCTCCTTTTCTCCTTCCTGCATTTGGAAGCGGTGGCTCTGACCCTGTGGCTCCCAGAGCAGTCGGGAAGGCGACGGGCTGGGATCGCAGGGACATCAGAGCTTGTCCCAGTCCGCACTGGCCTATGTCATTCAGCTCCCCCCCTTCCCTGCTGCCTGGGGGCTGCGCTGGGTGAAGGCTGACCCCTGCTGGCCAGGGCCCTAATGCAGGCAGGTGGTCAGACCTGGCCCCCACCCCGCCCTAAGTTCCCGGGAGGCGGGCAGAAAACGGCCCTACTAGGCAGGTGCCCAGAGCACAGAGGGGGAGCAGAGGAGAAGCCGCTGGAAAGCCTGCCGGGAACTCCCCTCTGATTTTGCCCCAGGGGATCAAACTGAGATTTAAAGCCTGAAAAAAATGTCTCTTTTCCCAATTGTGTTTTCATTTTTCCTGATAAATATAGAACGAGAGGAAGGTTTATTTCCTGGAAATGAGTTGTCATTAAATGACTTCCTTTTAAGACTTTGAAATCGCTTTTTTGTTTGCGTGTTTGTTTTGATTATGAAAGGTATCTGCTTCATGGTAAAAAAAAAAAAATTAAAAAAAATCAAACATACAAAGGAGAAAAATAAAGATTCCTCACGAGCTCATCAATCCCATCACCCAGTCTCCAAGACACGCACTCTAACTGTGGGGTAAGGATGGGGTCCCCATCCTTGCAGATGTATCATGTATTAAACATGTATCAAAATCTGTGGATTTGCTGGCAGGTTTCATCTTTAACCACCAGAGGGACAAATGCCACATTTTGTTTTTAAACTGTTTTTTTTTTTTTTGGTCCTAATAAAATGGATCTGTTTTCAGGTCAACAGCTAAAGATCTCTATGTCAGGTTCGGTTTGGTTAGTTTTGGAAGCTGCCTGGTATTTTGCTGCAAATATATTAAAGGTTTTAAAAAATCACTTCCAATAAGCAAACACTTTTCTATAGATTTTGATGAATTTTGTTTTATTATTTTATAGTGACCTGGTTCTCACTGAACTTGAACAAGAATATGTGAAACGTAGTTTTTAAAGTGTGTTTTATTTCTTAATAGAGTGAATCCCTGGAAGTTGGTTATATCATCCCCTTTTTACCTTTTGTTATAAATTAAATGTTCAATACTAGTGTTTCAAAACCACGAGAATAAATACAATTAAGGCCACTTTCGGAGATATGAAAAATTGAAGCTAACCTTTTTAGATAGATCGTTTTTACGTTAACCATACAAATTTATCGTTTCTTGTTCCATTCAAATAGGTGGAGAAATTTTATTTTATGGGATATACACAAGCAAATATCACCACTGTTTTCTCAAAAACCGACATATCTAGGAGAGATATTAATTCAGATTTTTCCTACCTACTTTTCATGAGTTCAGTTGCTAAAACAAATACTGAATTTGAAAGGTATACAAGGATTTTGAAATGAGTAATATTTGCCCTTTAAAACTCTGTCATTACTACCTTTAAGGCCCTGTTTTCAAAGTCTGGCTCTTATTTGAAAATAAAGCGATTTGTGGATACGATATTGGAAAATCCAAGATAACAAAATCAGAATTTCACCTTTTAATATTAAGACAATCTGAGTTCAGAACAATACTTAAACTTGACCACGTGAACCAACCGGTGGGAATTTCTTCAAAGCTTTATTTTCGAACTCATAGTTTGAATCCGTGGTGTTGAATTTTGTGGCACATATAATCTTTCAAAGCTTTATGCAATTTAAAAATTTTTGAAATTAAAAACTTGTGCACTGCTGTATGTAATAATAAAAGAACAGTTCCCTTATTTGGGACATATTCGTAACATAATAAGTGGGCAGGGGGAAGGACATAAAATTGTACGTATATTAAGATTATTCTTCTATGAAAATTCGAAGGAAAAAATGTAACAAAATGAGCAGAAATTAGTTGGTGGCCAGAGTGATGAGAAAGCGAATTTGTTTGCTTGCTTATTTTGCCCCTTTTCCAACGTTTCGGATGTGTCGTGATTTTGTTTGCTTATGAAAACAAGTCAACTAAAAACGAAAAGACGATAATACAAAGTCTATTTAATTTCATATTCCGAAATTAGATTTTATCGAGATTTTTATGCTAAGAGAAACACGGAATACTCAGAAAAAAAAATACGAAAAAGTCCTGTAATTCTAAAATCCAGATATAGTCACTGTTAACATGATGGCATACTTCATTCTTTTTAAAAGCATAATTGTTTAGTGCAATCAGAGGTGAAGTATATGTAGAGTTTCTTTTTTCTTTTTTCTTAAACATCAGGAGCATCTCCATTTTCCATGACATTCTTTTTTGTTTCAAACATGATTTTTGGCTGTAGCTTCAGAGTCTTCGGTTTGCATATCCTATGACAGTGATATTGATGCCGCCCACAGTGATGTCATTTTGTCACTGTAAGCTGCTTTCTCCTTCCGCCCTTTACAGATCACGCTGCACTGAACTTCAGTGTATAAAAAACTGTCACTTTTCTCTGACGATTCCTCGAGATGAGGTCACAGAAGTGAGATGACTGGGTCAAAAGTTAAAAACGTTAAAATATCCTCCTTATCTTTCCACACTGCTTAGCGGGTAGCTTTAATTTATGCATCTGTGGGCAATGATAGTATCTTGTCATTCTAAAAAAAAGAATTTCTTTTTAACTATTTGAAAAGATAAAAATTGTACCTCATTGTTCTTTCGATTAGCACTCCTTTGATTACTAATAAGGCTGTCTTTGCTTTACTTTTGTTTGCCAGCCTGTTCTTTTCTGTGAATTATATATTCAAGTCCCTGGCCCATTTTATTTTTCTGTTAGGATGCATTTATTGCTTACTCACTTGAATAAATTCTTTATAAACCAGAAATATTGTTCCTTTAGTTGTAATACTTATGATAAATATATCCCCAGATCGTTTCTCTGGTTTTTAATTTTATTACCACTTTCGACATGTACGCGTTGGTATTTTCATGTAGTATAAATTATACAGCTTTTCCCTTTGTGATTTTGGTATTTTCATGTACTATAAATTATACAGCTTTTCCCTTTGTGATTTCCTCCATGGCTTACCATGTATTAAAAATGCATCTCCAAACTCACCCGAATGTTCCACCTAGATTGTCAAATGTCCTTTTAAAAATAAAGTCTTTAAATCGTCTACAACTTTTTAAATAGG
The DNA here is from genome assembly GCF_000325575.1 of Pteropus alecto. Lineage (NCBI taxonomy): Eukaryota > Metazoa > Chordata > Mammalia > Chiroptera > Pteropodidae > Pteropus > Pteropus alecto. Next base: position 2,981,101 of record NW_006435764.1, read on the forward strand.
TGTGAGATATAAACGGAACTCGACTTTCCCCAACAGCCAGTTTTTTTCCATTATGGTGACTGATTAAAATTTCCTTTCCCCATTCACTTGTGGTTCTTTTCATTGTGTGAGGTTTTACATCTGCTCAGAATCCCCTTCCAGGCCATTCTACTCAATATCAGCCATCTGTCTCTTTTGAACCAACACCACGATATTTTCTCTGAAACTTTATCTTTTCATATCTGCTATGGGAAGTTCTCTGTGTCATTCTCTTTTTCAAAAACATCTTAGTTGTTCTCATTCACGCACATGAAATTTAGAATTTTGATGCTTTTCTCCCAGATCGCATAGAATTTTGGTTGCATTTGTGTCTATTCGGGATCATGATATCACTGTAATTTTCTTCATACAGATCCTGCTCAAATCTTGTTATTTCTAGGCAATTTACTGTGACTCTCGTAAAGTGAATTTCCCAGATCCTCCCTGCTCAGACTACTACTACCACTACTAAACATTGTTTAACAGTAAGCAAGTGCTTTTTTTTTTTTTTTTGGTGCTAAACTCTATTACCAATTCTAAATGCTTATTTTGGGGTTTGTAGATGGGCCATCATACCTACGAATAATGAGATTTTGGTGTCTTTTTTCTGATGCTTATACTTCTTGTTCCCGTTTCGTGTTTCATCGCATTGGTTAGGCCTTGCAGAAAATGTTTAATGGGCATGTGATAAAGGCATCCTCGTTTTAGTCTTATTTCAGTGAGAATGCTTCTGGTACTTCATGTCTATGTTCCATTGTCGCTGATAGAAGCACCTTTTTAAAAATTATGTTCTCTTGGTATCTCTCTGGGAAAGACAAACGGGAGAACTAAAACTAGATACAATTTAAAAGGGGGGGAGGCGGGGGAATGCTTCCAGCTGGAGTGGGAGACCTGATTGCTCTAAATCACAAACCCTCTGTACTGACTCTGCATGAATTATGAATTACTCTGCTTTTGCTTTTATTTCTGGTTTTTCGAATAACTCTTAAAATTTCAAGAGCGGATGCCAACATTTATTATTGCCTTTCCGGGCTGCTTCCCTGTCACCTGCCGCCGTTTCAGATTCCCGAGGGTCCAGTCAGCTTGCGTTTCTTGAACCAAGGCCCACAGTCCCTGGGTCACTGTTAACGTGGACTCGGTGGCAGTTTAGGCTGGAGTCTGAAGTCTAATGTCGTCCTGGAAAGTGGCCCCTGGCTGTGGGTCGGGGTCAGTGAGCGCGGGAGCCCAGCCTCCCCTCCTCTGGGTCCTGTCGCTACCCCCAGGAATTGCCCTTCCTGAGACTTTTCCGCCCCAAATCCCACGGGCAGAGCCTCCTGAGGCGTTGGTTCTTTGACAGCTTTTCCAGTTTTGTTCCCTGGTTCTTTCTTAGCCGTTTTTGGCAATTCGATTCCATCTGCTTGGTTTCGTAAAACTGAAAACCGGTCACACCCCTCGCCCGCGTGCAGGCGGACGCTGGGGGCCGGGACCGATGCGCCTATTGAGGGGGCGGAGGGCGTGACCGCGACCCCGCCCAGCTCGGCTCGG
>NW_006435764.1:2983311-2984669 GCF_000325575.1 Pteropus alecto
AGGACATACGGCAGCATTCATGGACGTGCTGATAAATGTGTCAGGCGTCATCCCTTTGCCCTCTGGGGAGTACCCAGAGCTATGACGAGGGGGACCTGCGAGTTGCTTTGTGCCTGAGACAGCAATAGATGTCGTTTCAGAGAGAACATTTAACAGTCGCTGACGTTTATTTGGAGCTTATCGTGAATCCAACACCGACTTAAGCGTTGGATCTCGTTGTTTATTTTAGTAGATCCTGTTATTCACCCGATCTCACATAGTGCCTGCTACACTGCCTCACTGGGGACTCCTGCAAACCCCTGTCCTCTCTGGCGACTGCAGGATAAGAGGGTGCCACTTCCACTGTTGAGCCCTGATGTGAATCCAACACCGACTTAAGCGTTGGATCCCGTTGTTTATTTTAGTAGATTTGCTATTCACCCGATCGCACACAGTGCCTGCTATACTGCCTCACTGGGCACTCCTGCAAACCCCTGTCCTCTCTGGCGACTGCTGGATAAGAGGGTGCCACTTCCACTGTTGAGCCCTGAAAGTCAGAACCTCCATTATACTCCAGGCACCACAGCCATCGTACAATTTGTGGTGATGTGATGGCGTTTCTCTCTGCTAGTCTACTGAGATGTGATGGAAAGCCCTGTATATGTTGCAGAGTTTTTCGAAGCAATCGATCAAGTAGTATATCTTATAGACTCATAGGACTTTGGCTTGCTAACCTGGCTGCAGACTAGAGTCACCTAGGATGTTTTGAGAAGTAGAATCTTGGGCCTTAGTCTGGTCTTACTGAATATCAGGGGGTGAGGCTCTCGAATATGTATCTCTGAAATTTTCCTGTGTGTTTCTGATATTCTTCCATGTTTAGGAATCACCAGGTAGCTCACCCTCCTTGTGGTAGAAAGGGCAGATTGAGCTTCAGGAGATAGAGATACAGGGACTTGCTGGAGGAGGAAGGGGTAGAGCTGAGACTGGATCCTAACTTTGAGAAGTAGAATCTTGGGCCTTAGTCTGGACTTACTGAATATCAGGGGGCGAGGCTCTCGAATATGTACCTCTGAAATTTTCCTGTGTGTTTCTGGTATTCTTCCATGTTTAGGAATCGCCAGGTAGCTCACCCTCCTCGTGGTAGAAAAGGCAGATTGAGCTTCAAGAGATAGAGATTTGCCGGAGGAGGAAGGGGTAGAGCTGAGACTGGATCCTAACTTTCCAACCTAAATTCTGTGCTTTTTCTAGGCATCTGCCATGCCTTGTCTGGCTAGGTCTGGGTAATGCGAGAGGGCAAAGTTCCAGGAACATTCCTCTCTCTTCTGTTTATTTGATCAAGCTTGCTGCTTCTCTGTTTCAGGTTTCATGGGGAAGGATAT
>NW_006435764.1:2984858-2988710 GCF_000325575.1 Pteropus alecto
TACATTGGAACATCATGGTGCTGCCTCGTGTCTGAAGCCAGCTGAATCCTTACCCAGAGGATGGGTGCTCTGTGTCACGTGAAATACTCATTTTCATTTACGTTGAAATTCCATAAAGTCCATAATTTTTCTCTTCTGCCCATCGGCCTAGGTCGACCCTCACAGACGACTGGCCCTAAATGCGAAGTGTGAGGCAGTCACGACTGTATTAGCGATCTGTTGCTGCAGAGTGAATCACCACAAAACGCATGGGCTTGAGACAGCAAACATTCTCTCCCCAGAGTCTGAGGGTCAGGAGTCCAGGAGCAGCTGAGCCGGCTGGTGCTGGCCCAGGGTCTCCTGACGGTGGGGTCGAGGTCGGCCAGGGCTGCAGTCGTGTGAAGGCTCGACTGGTGTGGAGAGAGCCACTGTAAGACGGCTCGCACGACTGTCCTCACCTTGCGGACCCCTCCTTGGGGCTGTTTCAGTGTCCTAGTGACCCTTGAGCCAGTGATCCAAGACAGCAAAGCACAAGTGACATCGTCTGTGATGCCTGGCCTCAGAAGCCATGTGCTGTCTCTTCCTCTCTGTTTTACTGGTTACACTGGCCGCCCTGAGACAGTTGGAGGGGACTGTCCAAGGCCACAGATACTGGGTGGAGTCCATCGGCCTTGGAGGCCGGCTACCCCGCTGGTGACTTGACCTCTTAACTTCTGTTTCCTGATGCTCGACACGCCCTTGCAGAGCAGCAGTGTAAGAAGCCACTGCTCTCCGCCCCTCCGTTTGTTTTGAGAGCTTGACAGGTAGATCAGGTGTGGCTAGTTGCTTATCAATTTCACTCCTGACTCTTGTTAATTCACACACAGGTCGGGTGCTACCAGGGCTTCGCTTTCGCTTGGAGAGGTCTCCTGCGCAGCCACGCCACCGGGAAAGACAGGTCAGGTTTGAGATTTCTTTCTTTTTCGGTGTATGGGCCAGGGGTTCTGGTTCCATAGCTTGCTGTGACCTCGGGCAGGTAGCGTCTCAGCGTCCTCATTGGAAAAGAGATGAAACAATCAGACCAAACTTGGATGCTTGTCATGCGACTTACAGGAAAAAATACAGTAATTCCTCTTATCTGCGGTTTCAGTCAACCGCAGTCTGAAAATATTAAATGGAATGTTCCAGAAACAAACAATTCATAAGTTTTAAATTGTGCACCATTGTGAGTAGCGTAATGCAGTCTTGTGCTGTCCTGTTCCATTCTGCCCAGGATGTGAATCGTCCCTTTGTCCAGCATCTCCATGCTGTAGACGCTCCCTGCCCATGAGTCACTCAGTAGCCGCCTTGGTGATCAGATCAGCTGTCATGGTGTCACAGCGCTTGTGTTCAAGTGACCCTCGTTGTACTTAGTGGCTGCAAGGCGCAGGTGTGGTGATGTTGGCGATTCAGATGCGCCAAAGAGAAGCCGCGAAGTGCTTCCTGTTAGTGAGAAGGTGTTTGTGTGCGTGGGGAACCAGTAGCCACCGGGCTTGGTCCTGTGCGGCGCTGGCCGTCCGCCCGGGCCCTGGAAGGCAGCCCCCGCAGGTGCCAGGCATGGTTTTGGTGTTTGATGAACACCGGTCATTACTATTTCTCAAGAGTTCTCATGTCCCCTTGGCTTTTTCCTGGTGGCATTAGAGCGCTGGGTGGCTTTTAGATATCCTGCCAATAAAATCATGTCGAAATTGATTACATCCGTTATCTTCCCCCTAAACTTCCAATAAACAGAGTACAGTAGTCTCGGTATGACTAGGGCTCAGAAATGGTGACTCCTTTGTCACCAGTGTTTTAATATAACCAGGTAGGTCTGTTAATGAGAACATACTTAGTGTGTTTGACACAGGTCTGGTACTCGGAAGCCCTGAGTGTGTGTTAGCGGTTACTGTAGCCTTTGGAAACTGTCCTGACTGTGCGCTGCCCGCGGAAGCCCCCGTCACCCTGTCTTCATTCTGAAGCTGGAAACGAATCCTCAAGTAAAAGGTCCACGTGGCCCGGCCGTGCTGCCGCTCGTGGGGACCGAAACAGCTGCGGCTGGCGCTCTGCATCCTGCTGATGCCCGGTGGCTTTGCCTAGCCCGAGAAGGGTGCGAAGGGAGTGGATGACAGAGCAGGGAAGGTGGCATTCTCCTGTCCTCGTGACTCGTCTTATTTGAAATATTTTGAATTTCTAGAATTTAGGCCCCCTGTATTCAGAGGCGTGAACGAAGATGCTTGTAGCTGAGTGCTGAGTATGGGTGCTTCCGAGTTGCCTGTCCCTGGCTTGTTTCTGTCACGGGGCCACTCATTTGCATGAATAGTTGGGAGCCGACTGAATTCGGGTATCTTCAGGAGGATTTTCCTCTGAGGACACAGCGGGATGGCCAGTGATCAGGTTGGAGTAGTGGCTGCAGTAGTGACATGCAGCTCATGGCTCCACCGGGTGGCAGTCGCAGTGGAGCTCGGCTCTCCACTCTGTGCACAGGGACGAGGAGAGGCGCTCTGGAAGTTTCCCCTCTCCCCACGCCAAGTCTGCCGGAGGAGCGCCGAGCCGTGCAGAGGCCCACAGCTGGGGGGCCAGCCCTCGCCCAGAGCAGGGGTTCCCTGGCTTCTCAAAGCCCTGCACTCCGTCTGCCTGTCGGAGCAGGAACAGTGGTGGTTGGCGCGGCCGGCGGAGGCCCGCAGCCACCTCCACGGCTCTTCCCCGCCAGCAGGGCCCGAGGCCTCGTTGAGCCTCATAAGCCTTTATCTTAGAGCTGTGGTTTGCCGACTTTGGACTTTATGTCAGCACAGTTTTTTAAAAAAAACAGTAGAAGGCTGACGGAGAGTCTTCTGCTTTTTCATGTTCCAAGTAAGGGTGTTAAAAGAAGACCCTTGCCATCTGCATCGCCCCTCAGGAAACCGAGGTTACGCTGGGAAGACCACGGGGCGCGCTAGCTCACGCTGGCCCTTTACGCTTGGTGATGGTACCTTTTCAGTAAGCTTGGAGGGGCCGCTTTGCCCCTTTGAGCAGCTGGGAGAAGCCGCACACAGGCTGGCGTTTGGCCAGGGCTGAGCTTGGGGGCCCTGGTGGCGCCATTTTTGTGACATCAGCCGTGAGTGGTTCACACCCTCCTGACGTGCACTGACTTTGCTGCGAACGATAAGTCGCCGCTTGCAGAGTTGGTAGTGGCTGTGAGTGGTTCACACCCTCCCGACGTGCACTGACTTTGCTGCATGAGTTCAGAGCAGCTTCACTGACCAGAGAACGATAAGTCGCCGCTTGCAGAGTTGGTAGTGGGGATGTTCTTTGCATCATGGTGGAATACAGCCGGTTCCCACGTCGGCATCTGCCCACGATCTCCCTGGAAACCGAGTGCTCTGCTGCTTTAATTAACGTGCTCTGACCTTTCACAGTTTCGCTCTTTCTCGGAGAGGGAGCCGTCATCGTCCTTGCGGACCGGTTTGCGGTTGGCAGATGCACTCACGTGTCTAAGGCCGGCAGACGCAGCCGGCACTCGCAGGTCTTAGGTGCTTTGAATGGCCGTGATCCATCCTAAGGATGTGTTCTTTGAAATTCCCACTCGTGACATGGCTGGCATGCTCCTGATGCCCAGAGGATCAGATGTGCTGATCAGGGCTCCTCGTGGCATATCACCCCGTGTGCACGTATGTGACTTGTACTTAATGCCCCTCCCCCACGTGAGCACCGGCCTCCAGCATCCGGCGGAAGCTTCCGTGAGGAAACGGCCGTGCGCTGAGCACCTGCTCTGTGCTGGGCTCTGTGCTCCCTGCTGGTGACTGATGCTCTAGGGCAGCGGTCCCCAACCTTTGTGGCACCACGGCCTGGGGCTCCCATGAGACTCTAACACCTGATGATGTCAGGTGGGGCTGAGGC
>NW_006435764.1:2990027-2997581 GCF_000325575.1 Pteropus alecto
TCCGCTGCCCCCGGGGCGGGGGCGGGGGGGGGTTCCTGTTTGGCCAGAGAAAGGGCCTCCTTCCCCAGATCTGCTGTGTTGCCTCGGCGTCCCCCACGGGGCCTCCGCACGGGCCTGTCCTTTGTTGCGCCCGGTCTGCTCTGTGGTCCGAAAGCCCTGTGAGGCACCCGCTCCTGGCCAGAGTCGGCTGGCCCCCGGATGCTTAGAAGGGCGCTGGCTCTGGGCAGACCCCCCGCCCCCCCCACACACACTGAGCCTGGACTCAGCGCTCAGAGGAACAGATCTGCAGAAAATGAGAGCGACGGGACCGGCGCGGAACGAGGGAGCACGGAGCAGGGACGCGTGCTCCGGCACTTACTCGACCTTAAGGCGCTCCCGAGCCGTGTCACGTGCCTCCCACGGCCCCTGTCATCCCTTGGGCAGCCCACGAGGTGGGGCATTCCCGTGTTAGAGATCAGGGGACTGAGACCCCGGCATCTGGCCGAGCAGAGGCCCGCCCCGGCCCAGGGAGCCTGGACGTGTCGCGGCTCAGGTGCGGGTGGGGCTCTGAGCGCTGAAACCCATCGAGGGGGGATTTGTGGAACAGGCCTCGGTGCTGGGCGCCACGCCGCCCACAGATGCTTCTGGAGCCGCAGCCACCATGCGTCCCTCGCCTCTGCATGCACTCGGGCCGCCGTGCACCCCGGGCCAGGCACGGGTCCCGGAGCGGCTGTTCCTCAGGCCGGCCCTCTCTCAGCTGGGCGGTCCTAGGCGTTTCTCTGCCACTTCACCGGTGACTGCAGTGTCCAGGGCGCCCAGGGCCGCTGGCCCCACCGCTCCCGTCAGAGCGTATCTGAAAGCAGGGAGTGGGGGGAATGAAGGGGTGAGCAGGAGTCCGCTCCAGTTTCCACAGCCCTTCCCAGCATCTTGGTAAACTGTCCTCGGGCTCGGGGACCCGAGGCTGGAGTCCCCGGGGAGCCGGGCCGGGCGTTCTCTTCCGTCAGTTGGCGGCCCTCACTGCATGAGTGTGGGTGTCGTCGCCTGCAGCCCCTCGGCTCCGGGGGCGGCTCGTGAGTGGGGCGTATGCGGGGCGCACTGCCTGGGCCTCTGCCTCCCCCACCGGTCGTTGGAGCGGGCACCACCCGGGCAGCCCTGGGCGGCGGGAGGCGGGGGCCGCCCAGCTTTCCTTGGTGGATGTTGGTGTTTTCTGTTATCTGTTCTGATAACGTGTTATTTTTATAATTGGAGCAAAAAATAAATAACATTTTAAAGCCAGAGGCCGTCTGGAACCATTTATAACGCGACATCCAGCCAGTCCCTCCTGGTGCGGGGCGGGGGCTCCGGGTGCAGAGAAGGGCGTGCGTGGTCACCACTCTGTCCACGTGTTTCATCAACACGCGCAGGAACCGCTACTGTGGAAGACGGTCCCCGCCAAGCTCAGGAAGGGGTCAGTTCCTGCGGACCCGGCCCCGCCATCTGTCAGCGGTTATTGATCCCGCCTGCCACTGCCCCCCGCCCCTCCCTCGGCCTCTCCCACACCAGGTGTTAGCGGAGCGACAGCCAGCCACTTCCTCTTCTCCTGTCACAGGGGGCCAGGCTGCCTCGTTGGTCTTCAGGGTCCCCGGACACTGGACGTGACCTTTGCCTGCCTACCTGCCTCCTAGACCCAGTTTCTAGGAACCGTTGGTCACCCCAGACCGGGATTCCAACAGGAGCGGAGCCCGCCTCACCCTGCACTCAACTCTGACGGCAGTGGGCGGCTCCTGGGCTCCTGGGCTTCTGGGCACACTGACACCGCTCCCCAGAGAGATGGCATCTGTGTGGGGAGCTGTCCCACGGGGACGCGACACCTGGAATTTCGAAGGCAGCTGTGCCCCAGCTCCGGACGCAGCCACCTCTGTGTGTGGCGGGGCAGAGAGCTGGGGAGAACTGGCCGCGAGGACACCTTCGAGCTGCGAGGTGTCCCAGCTACACGTGACGAGCTCATGTCGTCTCGCCGTTCGAGGCCGTCCGGGGCGGGCTTCCACTGCTGGCCGGCCCTCGCCCCTCCCCTCCGATCCCATGCTGTCCGCCCGGTTCTCTTGGATATTAACCTTTGTCCAGATCGGTCTTGAGTTCGGGTTGGACCTTGTCCCCTTTCTGGTGAGTTCGTGGTTTTCTCAAGGCTTTGGCCTGCGCCGTCCTTCCTCCTGGAAACCCCTCGCGTATTTCCTGCCACTTTGTCGGTCAGCCTGGGCGGGATCACAAGTGCCACAGCCACCTCCTGCCTCCCAGTCTGGAGGCTGGAGCCTCAGAGCCAGGTGTGGGCGGGCGGTTCCTCCCAGGGCCTCTCTCCTGGGCGTGTGGATGGCGTCTCCTCCCTGGGTCCCCACGTGGCCGTCCCTCTGTGTGTGCCTGGACCCCCATCTCCTCTTCTTAGGAGGACACCAGTCCTGTGGGGTGAGGGCCTACCTCATCTTACCTTGGTCACCTCTTTAAAGACCCCAGCTCCAAATGAGCCACATTTCGAAGTGCTGGAGTCGGGGTCACAACACAGGAAGCTCGGCCATCACAGGCACCGTCTGGCCACCTGGACAGACTGGTAACTTGGGATTTGGGAGAGAAGAAGGTCATCTCCCTTAAAAGGGGAAGTTCATTTTATTTTTCTAGCTTGGTAGTAAGCAGGTTAATCATCTCTCCACCGAAACCGAGCACCTGGAACACTCTGAGGCACCATGATGGCCGAAGGGAAGTGCCCCGCCGCTGGCCACGTCGCTGTCCTCAAAGAGGACCACGCGCCCTTGTTACTCATTTCACGTTCACCCCATTGTTCTTCTCCACCCAGTGGCGAGAAAAAAACGAAGAGATTTGGGGCAGGGCTGAGTCCGTACGACTTACCGAGTGGCCGCGGGGGCCAGCCTCACCGCCCTCGTGTCCCTGAATCGTCCGCTAACCCTGTGAGGCTGCTGCTCCCGCCGCTTCCAGGTGGACGCACAGGTGCCCAGTTGAGTCGAGTGACATGCCAGTAGTCACAGCGAGTGGTGGCCCTCAGGCTTGACCAAGCGCAGCAGGCGCGTGCGCGGTCAGCTTACATGGCTCTGAGCCGAAGGGAGCCTCTTTCTCCTGGTAATTCGCAGCCTGTCTCTGTAACCAGCCTGACATCTCGCGCATCGGGGCAAAGACACATGGATCATGGACAAGGACCCGTGCCGGCTGCTGTGAGAAAGCGACCGAACGGGCCCTCAGCTGCCCCGGACCCTGTGGGCGGGGTTCACTGAGGGATGCATGGGGCACGTGGGGAGTCTGGAGCCAGGGCGTTTCGCTCTGCCTGGGGAATAAGGGAATGGGAAGGAGGGAGGGGAAGGCTTCCTGGAGGAGGTGGCCATTGCACGACTCGCTTTGTGAGCTTCCATCTGACCCCAGCACCATGGAGAATGCCTGTTCCACTCCACCTGATAATTAACAGGCGAGGTCACCCTAAATCCCACAATTACTCAGGTCCTTAGTGAATGAAGTGAGAAACCGGTCTGCAGTCCAGGAGACTGAGTCACTGAACTAGCGTGAGTGACCAGAGAAAATGGGTCCTTTGTTTAATTTGCACAGGACATGAGAGTTCTGTTGTTGAGGGACCAGGCCCTGGAGGGTTCTGTGGCTTGTCCAAGCCAACGTGACTCAGTGGCTCCGCGGAGGCTGCGCAGATTAACTCTCTAAGAAGGAAAGTCACTCCTTGCTCGTGGACTCTTCCATAAATCTTTGTGGCTGTTTAAACTCCTTGCATCGAGGTCCTTGCCAGCCTGTCCCTGGGGGTCTCCGTGGGGACAGTGACTGGGCCATGACTCCCTGGTGCCCCTTACCAGCCCAGCTGGGGCCTGGGTCGTGGGGGCTGGAGGTTCTGCCCTGGGCGATGCCTGAGCATGATGCTCCTTCCTCCCACTCCAGAATGTGATGCGCCAGGGGAAGCCCAACCCCGTAGTGTCCGTGGAGCTGAGGACTTAGCGCAGGGCCATCCCCATCCTTCCAGAAGGGACATCTGGAACGTCTGCTGTTTCCGTTGGACGTGTGCCGCTGTGGTGACAGGTGCTGGTTGAACCCGCTCCTAGCTTTGCGAGCTCAGACACATCTGTTGTGGGTTGAATCGCATCCCCCTAAATGACACGCTGAAGCTCCCCCCCTCCCACCCCCCGAACCTGTGAATGTGACCGTTCTGGGAAATGGAGCCTTTGCAGATGGGGTTCAGGTGTAAGTTAGGGCGGGCCCGTCATCCGATACGACTGTGTCCTTGAAGAGGAGGAGACACAGGCAGGGCGAGCCACGGGCAGACGGACACACGGAGGAGGGAGGGCCACGCAAGGAGGGCGTGATGCAGCTGTGAGCCGAGGAGCCCCGGAGCGCCATCAGCCACCGGAAGCCGGGCGAGAGAGCACCGCCCCGTGGGCACCTGGATTTCAGACTTCCCGCCTCTGGAGCTGTAAGCGAGAGAGGAAACTTCCATTGGTCCAAGCCGCCCGGTCTGTGGTCATGTGTGACGACAGAGCCTGACGCGAGGTCCCTTTCCCTGTCTGCCCTGTAGTTTGCCCGCCTGCAGAGTGAGGCAGTGGACATACATGCAGTCCAGACCCTCCCTGGCCTGACAGGGGACTTCTCCAAGGGATTGGCCTCCGCTCCCCGGTCTTGGCTACTCTTGAGGAGCAGGTGGCAGGTGGCACCTATACCCCAGAAAGATGCTGTTATCTCAAGGCACAGGAGCCCCCTCGGCTTGCCTTCCGGGGTCTCTGCTGTCTCTGCACAGGGCCAAAACGGTGAGCCAGTGAACGCTGGCTCAGATCTGTCCCCTGGTCTCAGCCCCTGCAAGAGCTCAGCTCCCACTGTTTGCATCAGTAGTGTAGACGAACTCTGGGAAACAGAGAAGACTCACAAACACTGTGACAGTTAAGAATCTTTGGAAACCAAATGACAGTCCATATCAAACTGACTTAAAACGATAGGAACAGTGATTGTCTCCTGGAACCAGAGGGATGTGACTTCAGGAGAGGCTTGATCCCGGGGCTCTGCTACCTTGTCTGCTCTCCTTTGGGACCGGCCTCACGGCCAGGCTGCCCCCATGGTCCACAGCGGCGCTGGAAGGGGTCCTGGGGAAGAAAGAGGGGCGCGGTCTTTAACAGAAGCCCCAGAAAATGTCTTCCCTGGTCTCATTAGCTATTTGATTTCATACCCTACCTTGCATCCCGCCACCGTAATGGCTCTGAGCCCCCCAGCGCCTGTCCTGGAGCTGGGGATGGGGTCAATCCCACCCAAGCCACAGGGCTGAGAATGGGGGCTCTCCCAGAGCAAAGTCTGGGTGCCGTCAACACCAGGAGGAGGAAGGCTATCAGTGCCAGCACGAGACCACGAACTGTCCACTCTGTGAGCCAAAAGAGCGAAATAAGTGTGGCCTTGATGCCACCGCCTGGAGAGACACCCTGGCGTTTTGGGGTCTCCTTCCACACCTGGGTGGTGCGTTTCAGAATGACGAGAAGAGATGAGAAGGACGTTTACTGAGTGGTCCCTGCACCAGGCGCTGTGCTACACGCTTCAGACGCATTAAGCCATTTCATCCTCACGAGACCCCAAAAGGCATTCACTGAGCAGCCATCTGCTGAGCCCCGTTCTGTGCCAGGTGTCACGACAGATATTAAGGATACGCTAATGGGCGAAGACGCCCCGCCCTCCCCCGAGCTTCCCTCCTTGGAGGTGCGATTCTCCCCATTTTACAGGTGAGAAAATCAAGGCGCAGAGAGGGGCAGCCACACGCCTGAGCTGCAGAGCTGAGATCCAAACCCTGGGTCTTTTGCCCTAAAATATGTGTTTTTAACCTGAGCACGTCCACGCGTGACAGCTTTCTCTTTAAGACCAAGATCGGTCACTTCAGACGTCCTCTGCCAGCATGCCTGGCTACTCCTCCAGGCTAGCCGGTCAGGACACTGCCCTGACTGCAGGGACCGCTGACCTGAAGCCTTGGACTTGGGTAGACCTGACCTCACCCCTGGGCCTCCCGGCCAGCCAGGGCCCAGCGTGCGTGCACTGGCTTAAAATGCTCGCTGTCTGGCCCTTGTAGAAAAGCTTGCCAACCCTTGACCTGGAAGATGGAGACAGTCATCCCCGTGGGAACGTGGGATCCGGAGGGCCCCCTCGCCGGTGTGTCCCCTGCCTGTCACCTACCCCGGGGCGTTCCCAGATTTAGGGAGAAACTGTGTTCGACACTTAACACAGGCCTGGTGCCCAGTCCATGCTCTGAATGTGAGCGCCCATCCTCTGATGCTCTGGAGAAGGGAACCGCCCCAGCGTGGGGTCCGGAGCGCGGGGGTCCCCAGGGCAGATCACTCAGCACGCAGGAGACTGCAGTGGAGAGGGTTGTCAGCTGCCTTAACGGAGGTTTAAAGGGTTAATGGACGCTGTCGTCTTTGAGAGGCTCAAGGCCGTGGTCCTCTCCCCCACCCTCCTCGTGAGTGGCGGTGACAGTGCCCCCGGATGTGGGCCTCAAGGCCTGCGCCCGGAGCTGCCCGCCCACCGTCTCCTGGCTATTGTCTGCGTGGCTCAGGGCTGGGGGCAGGCCGCTGGGACTGTGGGAACGGATTAGTGGCCCTGGGCTTGCCTCCCCGTGGCAGAAACTCCTGATCAAAGACATTCCTGGGATGACAGAGTCCTGTGTGCTCAGGGGCTGCCCAGTGTGCAGGACGCACCCCCACCGCAGCCCAGCACATGCGTGCCCGCCGGGCCCACGCTGCAGCCGGGATCGGCCTTGTGATGTGATCACCGTCACCCACCAAGCGTGGAGCCGAGACGCACGGTGGCCAGGCTTCCAGGAGGCCCCGGGCAGATGGGCTCGGAGGAATGTGGGGAGCCAGGCACTGCAGCTGGGGCTCCCAGGGGCCCCCAGGGGCCCGGCGGCACCTACCTGTGGAGTTGCAGCTGCAGCTGCCTGCTCCGGGACCCCCACCGCTCCCCTCTGTGGTCCCGGCCTGGAACTGACTCCCCTGAGCGCACACCACAGGGCCCTGGGGCCTTTCTGCCTTGGCCAGGATGACGAGGTGCTGCCTGGGCTCCTGGGGAGCCTCCGCCCCCACCTCCTCACAACGCAGAGTCTGTCCCTGGTCCCCAGGTCAGTCAGGGCGGTCCCTGTCTCTCTGTAATGACCGAGGCGAGCTGGGTGACCTGTGGGAATGGCTCTCATCCCCTTGCGCTCAGCTCCCACGTTTCATACCCGCTGTTTGCCAGGCTGGACTCGGGGGGCAGAGCGGGTCAGCAAGTGTCTGTCCTAAGGGCTCACACCGGGGTGTAGTGATTCCCGGGCCTCCCGGGCCACCTGCCTGGGGCTGGGTGGGCAAAGCCTGCAGGGGTCCCACACGAGCCTGGAGGCAGAGGGGCGGGCGCTTCAGGCTGAGTCCGGTGTGCCCTGCGGTCCCACAGGCAGGCAGCGGGGCCAGAGGCTGGGGAGATGGAGGCGGGGGGAAAGGGGGGAAGATGGGGGGACTGGTCCCAGGGCCTGTGCTGGAGCCAGAGGGGCCAGAAGCCCCAGGAGGGTTTGGCACAGGTGCGGGGGCCACCAGGGGAAGGGAG
>NW_006435764.1:2998924-3008909 GCF_000325575.1 Pteropus alecto
GGGTGTTGGAGCCTCGGACAATCCCTTCCTTAGGTTTCTCGGGGCCCAATTTTACCCCTATCCCTTGCAGAGAGAGCATCGTTCACTCCAGGATCACCAGGGGACATCGGGCGGTGTCAGAGACATTTTTGTTTGTCACAACCGGAGACCTGTCATCTGGTGGGTAGAGGCCATGGATGCATCAGCACCCTCCCAGGAGGGCCTGGGAACTCTGCCTGTCACCCCGCCCCCCCCCAAGTCCAGGATACAGCAGCTTGGGCCCTGCACCCCAGGAAACAGGCAGACGCCACACTGGGGTTTTACCAATTTTATTTCTAGACTTTCCACGTTTGTATTTTGTTTTCTGCCGGAAACGTGCCAGTTACATGTCTGTGCTGGGAAGTGCTGCGGCGTGCAACCAGAAACACAGACCCGAGTGCCCGCCAGACCCTCGCAGGTGTGCTGGTCACAGGACAGGCTCCGCTGTGCACCCCGGGGCCCGCCACTGGCCTCTCAGCAGTGTCCACCCCCGCTAGGACAGACTGTCCCCTCACGGACCCGCTTTGGTTCAGACACAGACGCCGCAGCCAGAGGGGTTGAGGTAAGCGGAAGCAGTGTTTGGGCGGGGTGGGGCGCCGGGGCACACAGGCGACCCCCACTGCGGCCTCCAGGGGGGCAGATCCTTTTGGTTTGGCAGCGTGCTAGGTGACTCTAGGGGACTCGGGCACACAGCACTGTTAGCAGACCTCAGGGGCAGCCGGAGCCTCTTTAAAATGAGTATCATGCTGTCACGAACGGGGCGACAGATAGAACGCTAGAGTCAATGCACCCAAACTCTGACGACTCCAGAACCCGTTCCGATCATTCCGAGTGACCGATAGCACAGCACCACAGTGGCACGCTAAGACATACCTGTTACAATAATAACAATAATAATAATAATAATAATAATGCAACGTTCATAGCTACACGCAAAGAACAGTACAGCTGTGAAAACACTAGGGTGGTGGATGCCGGGTCAGAGGGTGGTCAGAGGGTGGTCAGAGGGTGGTCCAGCATAACAGGCGCGGGGGGGGACGGACACAGGCTGGTCCTCAGAGACGCCGGGGTGGCCGCCCGCACGCGGCCCGGAGCCCGTCCCCACCAGGCCTCTCTGGGATCTCGTCCGCGTGTGTCTGCCGGAGCGGGAGGCCGTGGGCCAGGCAGAGCCGGACGGCCTAGTCTGCACGTGGCTGAGTGAAGCATGAGGTATCATGGGACAGGAACCTTTTTGGAATAGAGCAGTAATCACATTAAGTCAAAACTGATCACATAAAAAAAAAAAATCTACAAAAAAAAAAAAGGGCATCCGTAATACATTTTTTTCTACGAGAAAATTAAAACGAGAACATAACATGGCAGTATATGACATTGTAAAACAAAAAAAAAAAACTGATTCTCCGATAGCAGCAAAACAATGTGAAAGACACGGAGATGCGATGCGAAGGTTTCCAGACTGGGCCGGGACGTCGTCGTCGGTAGCAGCGAATAAGCGGAGCCGCAGCCTGTCCCTCTGGGGTCCCCGCCCGCCTCCCCTCCGCACACTTCCTGCCCCACCTCCTCTCCCAGCACCAGCCTGGCGTCCTCGCCCCCTCCTTCCTATACTCCCTACAGCGTGATCACAAGGTCCATGGCCAAGATGTGCAAATCGTCTATTGGTCACTAACATTTTTTTTTAAAGGCGGGGGGGCAGGGGATCAGAGTATTCTGGAAATGAACTTGATTCAAGCACCCTAATTTTCCAGTTCTGATGCCTCCCCGATTGGATCACTTTGGGACACGCCAAACAGGCCGAATCAATGTCTTTGTGTGTTTTTTTTTTTTTTTACCCCTGGGGATTCTTTTCCCTCTCCTATAAAAGGACCTAACTTTATATAAACTGCGTTAACCCTGCAGCAGAGGCAGCACGTTGTGTGTACGCGTGTGTGTGTGTGTGTGTGTGGACATCGAGGAGATTGCATTACTTTATAAATCATACTGGCCTTACGAACATCCTCTGTAATAAATAGTCTTTTTTAGCCTTAACTATAAATTATATATTTTAGTGTTTAAAACCTTCCTAACCCTGAAGCTACACGTTCTCTAGGTAAACCTTTTAAGGCCCCTACCTTCAAATACCAGTTGGCACCAAAGGATTCCTAAACTTCAGCTTCTCTACAGAAAAAAGAACACGTCATCCTGGCAATGGGAGAATGAATGCACACTTTCTTCTCCTGGACTGGAACCTGGCCTTCGAAAATGCCCCCTTCCGCTAACACCGTAGCGACATGCACTGGCCTTGCCATCCTGTCTGCACGCAAGTACGTGAATATCCCAAACCATTCCACTAAAACCGTTGCCCACTCCACACGCAACACAGACGAGACCCCTCCTCTAACTACTGGACCGAAAGTGCTTTGAAATGGAATGGTTTTAGAATCTCGAGACGGAAACAGACAGACAGACAGACAGAGTTGTGGTTTTCACCCGGATGTGAGCAGGCTGCAGGTCTGTTGCGTGAACACCCAGCATCTCCTAAACGGGTAACTACAAAAATATGAAGATTATAAAAATAGAATCTATTACGTCGCCATCGCGGCTTTTCTTTATAGTAGCGCTCGCAAGGGGTCAGAGAGTTGGCTTTGCCGCTGCTCAGGTGGCCGGCGCCAGACACCCGCGCAGGAGCTGGGTCCACAGGCAGAAAGGATTAGCGCTAAGTGATGCTGAACTGCTCGCTACTCTAACCGACAGGTTACATCAGCCGTCGACAAGGCGAAGAGGTTACACACCGACCTACGAAATAAAATAAACACGCACAAACGACTTATAAAGTGACTACATGCATGAGCAAGCAAGGTACAGGACGCCTAGAACCGCCTTAAAGCTGTGCCCCTCGGGAAAAGCACAAGAATACGTTTTTCTACCTAAAAACCCTCTTCTACTTTAAAAATGGTTTGTGGAACTTTTCTATTTTTTTTTTTTAAGGATGTTTTTAAGCTTTTTTTTCTTTTTTTCTTTTTTTCCTTTAAACACATAAAGAATGAACTTTAACCCTCCCCTGCAGACTCCTTCCTTGTGTTAATGCCTATCCTTACAACACAGAGACGCAAACACGTTAATACAAAAACTAGTTAATTATGGGGTAGAAATCCTACTTTTGTGGCACAGCCCCCCCCTCCCCCAGGTTTGGGTTATGCAAATACTATTCTTTTTCCTCTCTCTTTTTTAAAGATAGTCTTGGGGTACTTTTTTTCTGTTGCTTAAGTCAGAGAGAGGGAGAAAGAGCAAAGGAAAAGCGAGAAGTTTCCCCTTCGGGGTCCTGCAGAGGAGTGGCTGAGTCGGGGCCCCTGGGCTGGCCCCTCGTCGCCGCGGGCGCCCTCAGATGTTCACGTCCCGCACGTCAGTGGGCGTGCAGGCCAGGTCGGCCTCCTCCTCCTCCTCCTCCTCCTCCTCCGCGGCCTTGGGGTCCAGGCTCTGCTGCTGGGCCTGGCGCAGGCTGGACTCCAGCAGGGCTTCGATCTGCTCCTGGCAGGCCCGGAGGCAGTCCTGGCCAGACGGGGCAGGGAGACGGGCTGTCAGGGGGAGGCCAGGCTCGAGCTGCGCCCCTCCCAGACCTGCTCCGAACCCCAGGACAGAGTGGCACGGGCTGCGTTTGGCCACCAGCCTCCCCTGACCTGAGGAGACCACACGCCATCTGGGCAGCGATGGCCCCGCTGAGGACTGAAGCGCGCAGGGCTGTGACTGCAGATGCGCCCACCTCCCCTCCCCTCCCCTGCCCGTCCCTGAGTCCCCAGCAGGGCCCCGATCTCCGGCCCGAGTCCCACTGGCCACGCCAGCCTCGCCGCTGCCCTCTGAGCCTGTTCTTTGGACTTAACCTCTGCCATGGCCGGCAAAAGCGGTAGGCTGTGCGTGACTGAGAATGAATTTCGGGTGGCCCAATGGGACCGGACCCTTCACCCCCTCGTCCTCTCGTCTGGCCTGCGTCCTGGGCTGTGCGCGGGCCTTGCGGTGCCTGCCCGCACCCCACTTCCTCTCTGTCAGCACCTCACATTGTCAGCGGGGAGGAGGAGGGATCCCGAGCCCAGGGGCTGCTCCTGTTCTCACCAGTGACAAACCTCCCAGCGGCTTGGGGTGGGCGCCGTTCGCAGCCCCGTGGCCTTAGCCCCCGGGGCCTGGCTAGAGGCTGGCTTCATTGGGGCCACCTGTCTTAGCTCCCAGGATGCCATACTTGGGGTTCTTTTCTTGAACCCAGTAGGAAAGGGTTCAGCCGCTTCTGCCCCAGGGAAGGTGCTTCTGGAACCCCAACCGGTGGGGCCGGAAGTGGGGCTCTGTTGCCCAAGCGTGGACCCAGGCCAGAGGGCTTCTGAGTGACCCCCGGGGATCATCCAGTTCCAGAGCTTCCGGCCTCTACACGGAGAGCTCCCCGCCCGCAGCAGTCAGCGCGGCAGCTCGGAAGGCAGGGGAGGCGCGAGCCACCCCATTTCAGTGATGCGGAACGGAGGCCCAGGTCTGCTGGGGAGCAGACTCCCCATGGCCGGTGCCGGCCTGGCCTCACGCCCAGCACCCACTGCAGCCTCAGCTCCGTTCCTGCAGCCCGACGGCTCGCACCCCCCAACCCGGCAGCTCTTGGGGCGATGGTTTCCCTGCCCCTGCTAACTTGGGGTTGGGGGCGCGTGCTGGGGCAGAGAGCAGAGGGGTGCAAGGAAGGGCCCCCCTTGGCCACCTGCGCTCATGCCCCAGCCCTGGAAAAGGGCAGACCTCCTGGGCCCCTGCCACCGAGGGCCTTCTGTGTCTGAACTGAGCGACGTTTGTCACCGGGTATCCAGACTAACAAATTTCAGCTTCAACCGGTTTCTCCCCGTCCGTCAGCTGTGAGGCATTTTGTTGCAGATCTAACGAAAAGGCCTCTACGCACAGAGGGGCGCGCGGTCACTTCCTGCCTGCGTCTGTGACGGCATTCTGGTGCTGGCCTTTCTGGTGAGGTGGTTGGTCCTCTCTCGGTGGCCGCCCGAGAGGAGTGATGGGAGCACTAGAGGCAGAGGGGACGCCCCTTCCAGGGGCTGCCCACGTCTCTGGGCGAGGATGCTTCTGGGGGGACACACCGGCCGGCAGCCGAGCACTGCTGGCCAGAGGACAAGCAGGTGTCTGTCTCAAGCCCTACCTTTCCTCAGTCGTATGGGTGAGGTGGCACCTGGCTGGGGTCTGCGGAGCCCCCCGAATGCTTCAGGGTGGGCTGCCAGAGGGCAGACTGGGACTGGGGTCAAGGCGGTCACTCCTTCCCGGGGGCAGACAGTGACCCCACCGGCCACTCGGTCTAATTTGTAGATGCCACAGACCCCAGTAATTGTTATTTTAATTCTTTCTTTAAGGAAAGAAAAATAGTTGGGAATCTACAATCTAAAACAATGGCATTTTTAAGAAGACACAATTGACTGGCTTTCACGGCAGCAGTCTCTCAGAGCCACAATGAAAGCATCTATCGGTCATCCACACTGTGGCCCAGACAAAGCTCCCCAGGGCCCCGGCTCCACACACCACCCCCCGGACCACTGTGGGGCCGCATCGTGGCGCCGCTTCCTAGAGGGCTCACGGGGGAGCTTTATGGTTGCCAGGAGTGCCAGGGGGGCTGAGGACCCTCGGGAGAGGTGGGCGACTGAGGTCCTGTGCCTCTGAACTCAGGCCCCTGCCCATCCCCCAGGTGGCCCCACACATGGTCATCTTTGGGGGCCTTGGGCACTGCAGCTTCAACGCCACAGACCCTGTGGATGCTTCCGGTGCCCAGGGCCAGGCAGGCCCCCCTGACAGCAGGGTGCACGCGGTCACCTACCGGGTCACACTTAATCACTTTGGAGAGGAATCGCGTGAGGCGGTGGTAGGACAGGAAGCTGCTGGAACTCCCCAGGTGCAGGCCTTGCACTGCAGCCACCACGCTCCCTGCGGCCACCATGGACGGCGGGTTGGAGATGAACTTCACATCTGCGGCAGAGAGGGACGCAAGGTGGCCATGAGCAGGGGTGGGGTGCTCCCCAGGGTCCCCGCGGCCTGGGCAGGCCAGAGCCTGTCGACCGAGGGGACGGCCGGCAAGCGCGAGGCCTCTGCAGAGGGAACGTCACACTTGTCCTTTTAGCATTAAGCCTTACGTAGCTTTCCCACAAAATGCCTGCGCGGCTGCGAGGACTTGCCCTGCAGGCCCCATCTGCCACTTCCCATGGGGCGGGGGCGGGGCGCAATCTGTGACTCACCCCAGGGGCAGGTGTTGCTTCATCGCTACATCCACCAGGTGGCAGCACACACTCCCCAAAACCGCAGGGAACTGTCCACTTAGTGAGGGGCGGGCGTGTCCCCTTGCTTGATGCCCGCCCCCCTCCCACCTTGAGCTAGGGGTGGGACCCTCAGCCTTTCCTGAGGGTGAGCCGCAGGGCCCTGCACAGCTTGTGGAAAGGAGAGATGCCTAAGGTCACTAAATGGCAATGGTGGCCCCCACGGGCTGTCTTTGTGAGGAATTGGGGGGGGGAAGCCCCGGATTTCAGCATCTTCATGGGGAACCTGGAGGGGGTCCTCAGCCTGGAGCTGGGTACCCACAAGGGCTGAGCGTGGCGTCTTCATTGACCCCATCACCTCACCTCCCACCATCATGCCCAGGAGTAGGGGGCTCGGGCGAGCTGAACGGGAGGGGACCGGGGCGCACAGCCCATCTGAGACTTCATCCCAGTGGCCTCGTTAAAGGGAACAGGCACCAGCCTGGGGGCTGGGGAGAAAGGCAGCTTCTGAGCCCAACAAGGCTCACCACCTCTCACCCTTTAAATGGGAGCAGGCCCACCCAGCCTGGGACCCGGGGCCTTGAATGAACAGCTTTGCACCCAGCCAGTGGGGGCTGCTTACGGGGGCGCTGCAGCCAGAGCACCAAGTCTGCAGAGCAGGACTCCAGACCCCCCCCTCCCCAAGTAGAGACAGATAATCGGCGGGGCTCGCTTCTGAAGCCCACCCCCTACCGAGGTGTGTGTGCGGTGGGGGGCTTATGTTGGGATAAGGAGCAATCCAGAAGCTCCAATACTTGTGCCTGTTCACTGCCCAGCTGTAAAGAGCCCAGTGGGACACGTTGGAGCTGTGACATTGCCGACCCTGTGACCCTCACAGAGACCCTTCACTGAGCTCCGAGGCGCGCATCTTCGGACCTCGTGACCGGCTGTGGTACCAGCAGCTCTGCCGTGTGGGTGACATGTGCACACAGCAGGCCCTCAGGAAGCCCGGCCTTGGGGCGCAGGGGAACCGGAGCCCCTTCACAGCACCCTTCAGTGGGATCTTTGCCATATGAGGGCCAAGGAAACTTCTGGGACCTCTGCTCACGTGCCCACCTCACACAGCCGGTTTATGCGCTTCAATTACGTCTCTCTCGTCTGGAGAGAGGTCTGCTTGCGACCAAGGGCACGGCTGCACCTGAGTTATGTCCGCGCGGTGCGGGCACGGGCAGGACCAGGACTTGGAGCGTCTTCTGGGGACCTGGAGGGCAGCGCTGCTCCCCAACTCCGGTCTGAGGCCCCACACAGGGCCCCCCTGGAGTTGATGTATGTGAAAACTGGGTTGCCCCAAGCGTGCCCAGTGCTCACAGCCTCTGCACCAGGCTCGCTCCCTCACCGTGCACCCCACTCTCCCTGGGGTTCTGGGAGAGGGGGAGCTCCAGGCCACCGCAGCTATCCTGCGGGGAGGGTGTGTAAGAACCACTCCTTGCATTATCTCCAGGAAACACTGTCGTGTCTCCAAACCACGTTCAGCTCCATAAAAGGCTGCCTAGAAGTCTCCAGAGGCGTCTCTGCTTGGAGGCGCCTCAGCCAGAGAAAGCTTCCCTGCCCATGGCCGGGGCTGACCCCTGAGGCTGAGGGGACTGCAGGGAGGCTGCCCACCCCCGCCCAAGGGCTAGAGCTGGAATGCCTGGAGAGGGGCGCCACCCCCAGACCCATCCGGGCCCACACCGGTTTCGGCTCCCCCATCTTTCCCTCGCGCCTCACTTGGAAGCACTTGGAGGGTAGGGAGGGCAGCGGGCTCTTTCCAGCTCGTGCCTAACCCAGAAATACCAGCCGCCAAAGCGCCCAGGTCAGCAGGGTTCAGCAAGATGCCAGGTTGCAAGACACCAACGTCCCCCTTTGATGAGGTGGCCCTCAGGTTTCCCGGAGTGAGCCCCGAACAGCTGTGATGGCTGAGGCCTGACGGGGCGGAGCTGGGCAGTCGAGGGCATGCGTCCCGGTGAGGGGCCCAGGTGAGGGGGCCATCCAGGTGAGGGGCCCAGCTCGCGTGATCAGAGCGGGCGAGGGAAGGGCCTGGTTGGGGAGGGCTGGGGGAGGCTGGAGGCATCGCTAGGGGGGTGTGTGTGTGTGTATGTGAGTGTGCACGTGCACGTGTGTGTGCGTGTGTACACTGGGGTTTGGAAGGCTGGCTGCCCAGGGCTGGGGCTGGGGCAAGGCCAAGGAGCGGCCTCCAGGGACCATCCAGAGCTGTGCTGGGGGGGGTGGGGGAGGGAGGGATGCCTCCGCTGCCAGCCACAGCAGCAGGCTGCTCCGAAGCCCCTCCCAGGGCTCAGCAGAGGCGCCCCTGGCGGGGCCTCAGGCAGCTGGGCTGCTCTGGTGGCCGCCCCCGCAGGAGGGCTGAGGCTGAAGCTGGCGGCCTGAGCACGTGGTGCAGGCACTGCAGGCCTGCACTCCCCGCCCCTGTAGGCGCCCCTGGCAGGTGGCCCAGCCAGGGAGAGGCCAGCAGGGGGCCCCAAAGCGCAGGCTCCTTGAGGACAGGGGAAAGGCCTGGGGTGGGGGTGGGGAGCAAAGCCCCGGAAGTGGACTTGGCAGGCCAGCCTATGGACCCCCAGGAGGACAGCACCCTCCTCCATCAGCCCGGCCAACAGCCCAGGCCCTCTGCTCATCAGAACCGGCAGAGAGAGCTCCGGGGGCCATTGGCTCGGATGGGGAAACTGAGGCAGAGGGCAAGCAGCTCTGCCAGGGGCACCCGGGGAGGCCGGGCCAGCAGGGCCCTGTGCCCTACCTGTGGCACAGAGGGCAACGAAGGTCTGCGCGTGTTTGCGTATGATCTGCTTGTTCTCCTCGGCCACCGGCATCTTAGAGAGGAAGTGTTCGATGAAATCGTGCGGGGTCATGGCAGCCAGGTTCCACTTGAGTTTGTTCACCAGCAGCAGTTCCATTTGCTGGGGAAATGGGGTGAACAAGCATAAAGAGGTGCAGGGGCGGCTCCTTGGTGGCAGGGCAGAGTGGGAGAGGGGCCTGGAGAGAAGGGATGGGAATGTTGGGGTCCAGGAAGTGGGGGACAGCATGCGATCCTGGAACAAAAGAGCGAAGGTGCCGCTCGAAAAGAATCCTGTTCGTTATTAAGAGGACACTTCTTAAGTGGTGACAAAAAAGACTCCCGCACTTGGAACGCACGCGAGGCCTTGTCGTTAGCGCGCGCCGCCGCCGCTAGAGGGCGCGCGCCGCCCACTTTTTGGCGCGCTGGGGGGCGCAGAGGCGGTGGGAGTCGGAGCGAAAGTGTGAGGTGGGGCGGCCCGGAGTAGGGGGTTGAGTCTCGCTGGGTCCACGGGAGGGGTGCTAGCAATATGGCCTCCCCTCGGGGCACAGGGTCTGTGGACGACCGGCCGGGGCCCCCTGCCCCTCCCCCACCCGGGGGTCCTTTGGCCGAGGGCGCGTCGGTGGGCAGTGGGTTACCAGCAGCTCGTCGGGCCGGATGGAGTTGTCAGTGTAGATGCACAGCTTCTCGGCCGTCAGGGGGATGGTCTCCTTCATCTTCGAGGCGACGAACATGCAGGTGGCCCCCAGCAGCTGCAGGCGGCTCTTTTTCACCGGCTCCAGAGACAGGAAGCGGTCCAGGTAGTTCATGGCCAGCGGGAAGACCTCCTCCTCGCACTTCTGCTCCTCGCAGACCTGCTGGCGCACCGGGGCCGTGACCGCGCCGCCGGGCCCCCTCCGCGGGCCCCCGCGCCCCCCAACCCCCT
>NW_006435764.1:3009223-3009792 GCF_000325575.1 Pteropus alecto
CGCCGCGCCCGCAGCGCCTGCGAGACACAAAGGTGGCGTCCCAGGCCGCCGCGCCGCATTTCCCCAGACGTCATCTTTTCAAAAAATATTTAAAAATATAAAAAAAATAACTGGGTACATAAAAAAAACCTGAAAATGACCCTCGGGCGGCCCTTTACCCAATCCAAGGGTCGAGAGCTCGTTGAAGGCTTCGGGGAGAGCCCCAGGAATTAAAATTCAGGGTGCCCCCTGTCCCCTGGGCGCGAGCGCCGTTTCACTCTCGCAAGGGCACCACGCTGCACTTTCAAAAATTATTTTAAAATACTTGCGGCCCCCCGGGCGCACACCGAGAGCCCGAAAATGTGACCCGAGCCCCTGGCTCGCTCCAGACAGGACCCTCAAGCCGAGACCCCTGCAGACGAGGGTCAATCCCCAGCGTCTTGGGGGCCACGCGACCTTGCAGCGCGGCGTGCTCTCTGGCCCAGGCTGGGTGTGCAGGGCGCCCCGGGACTCGCTGCTCGAACAAAGGGCCCCCCTTCCCGTGCGGGGTCCCCCCAAAACGACCCGCGCTCCGTCCCCGCGCCCCTCCC
>NW_006435764.1:3010070-3020368 GCF_000325575.1 Pteropus alecto
CGGCCCGCACCCTCGAGCTAATTGGGGTACGTCTGGCACTGCTTTTCCCCGAAGGGACCCCTTCCCGACCGCTCCGCCCCCCCCCTCAGGAAAGGGAATTTCTAACGCCCCCACCCCGTCCTCGTTCAAAAAAAATACCCACTACATCTATATATTTTAAAATCACGGCCCCTAGCAACGACCCCGGCAAACTTCAAAGTTAGGGTGGGGAAAGGGGAGCGAGATGAGCGGCAAAGAAATGTGAGTTAGGGCAACAAGTTGCAGGAAAAGCCTTTCGGAGAGCCTCCGGAAGCCCCGCACCTCCAGCATCCAGGTGGCCACGATCTTCCGCATGGACGGCAGGATCTCCTTCTGCACGCACTTGAAGTAGGACACCGAGGGCGCGCAGGTCTCCTCCGCCTTGAGCATGGCCCGGAGCACCCGGTCGTTGAGGAGGTTGGCATCGGGGTACGCCCGGCGGATGGTCTCCACCTCGCAGCACAGGAGCTGGTGTGCCATGGCTGGGGCTCTGCTGGGCGGCCTGGGGCAGACGGCGGGTCGGGACTCGGTCCGCGCTCGGCTTCGGCTGCTGCGCCCTGCGCTCCCTCGAGCTCTTCTGCCCCCTCTCTGGAGCGCGCGGACGCTGCTGCTCGCTGCTACAGCGCCGACAGCCCTCTGGAGGCTCCAGGACTTTGCAACTTCCAACAAAACTCCCCTGTAGTCCGTGTGACGTTACTGTTCAGCGGAGATCAAAGCCGGGCGGAGAATAGGAGGGGGGGCGGGCTCAGGGGGAGGGGGCGCGGGCGCCGAGCGCCGGGGAGCGACGAGGGGCAGAGCCCCGCGGTGGAGTGGCCCCCGGAGCCCGGTTTTCATAGAAATGCAAATCGCCCCGAGGCGGCCTTTCTCCCCGCCGTGGAAGAGGGGTGCGGGGGGGGCCTTTCTCTTGGAGTGGGTCCCCCGGTATTTGGGGGTGGGGTGGAGGTGACTGCAGAGGGGGACAACTAGGAGGGCGGGCAGGCCACACGCAGCTGGGGGGAGACCGCATGGAGGGGGGGACTCTCCGGACTTGGCGACACCCTATATTCGAGCCGGGAGAATGGGCGCGTTTCCGAGAACGCCACGAGGGCACCCACGGGCGGAGAGGCGGCCAAGGAACCCCAGCGTCTACATCTTTCATTTTCATTAACACGTGTAAATTTTAGGAACCATTTAACCTTCAGAGACGCGGGACAGAGCCCAGAACCCCGCCGGAGGCTTCGTTCCGGCGCACAGGGGGGTCGTTGCAAACGCCCAGCGGGGTAACCCTAAACGTTTAAGAGATTTCGGTCTAGCGTGCGCTTGCTCAACAAATAAAATAAAATAAAATAAAATAAATGCCTGAAAATTCCAGCAGCAGCCCAAGATGGTGGCCGGCATTTCCTTCATCCTGTCTTTCTCTCCCGGGGGATCTGCGGGCTGTCTTCCTACCTTGGCCAGCCCATCCTTGCAGGGGTCCCCAAACCCCAACCCACCCCTCCCGACAATTTAAATGCTAGAAAAACACCCTGAATGGAAGGCAGCGGGACAGTGGTCTCTGTCCTGTCTCATTTTTAAATTAAAAAGTGAATTAAGTCGCTGGAAATATCAGTCGCCTCTCTGCTTGGGACAAGACCACCGGAAGCTTCCTAATTGGTTCTGTTGGAGGTGTGGGCATCTTTTCACCTTAAGAATCTGCCCTGGGCTGCATTTATGAGCCTGAGGCGGGGGTGGCAGGGGATGATAAAAATGAGAACAATTATAAATTAAGGAAATGGATGTATTGATCTGATCGTTTTAAACAAAATCTGTATATGTTCGTGGTTATACGAGAGGGTCTCTAATATTTTTTGCAAACTTAAGAGACATAAAAGAATACATGAAATGTTTTATTATTAGATTCGGTCAGTGCTTTTTTTTTTTTTTTTTTAAAAAAAAAGGACATTTTACCCTACCTTAACATATTTTTTAGGTTTTATTCTACCTGCCTTAAATTAAGAAAACTGCTCATTTACTTTCCTCTGAATACAGTTTAGTGTCATCAAACCATCGTATCCCCTAGCAGTAAAGGCTCAAAGAAAACCGACAAAAAAGCCCCCTCCCTTTTTCAAGGGCGCAAGCACCAAGGCAAGACACCCCTACTTTTAGGGTTGATTCTTCCCGCGGCCCCTCCCCCGCCGGGAATTAGGGTTACTAAAATTCCGGGTCCATGACCCCCGGCTCACGCCTTGGAAGCCGTGGGTGGCCCGAATAGGGAGCATCCACCGCCGCGTCCCCCTTCCCGGGCACCCACGCTCGCGTTGGCCCCGGGCACGCCGAGCCTCGCAGCATCAGCCGGCGCACGAGGGCTGCTGGGCTGCTTTTTCATTCATAAAATCCCGACCGGGCGGCCGCCAGATGATTTATGGGGCTGCGCGCTATCGCCCGGCGGCTTCTGTCCCGGAGGGCTCAAGCCCTGCGTGCGTCCCTGACCGGCCGAGGCGGGCCGGACACCGTGGGGGGCAGCGGGGCAAAAAGAGGCTCGCCCACTCCGGTAAAACGGGCTCCGGGTCCAGGAGGGAGCTTTCCCCCAACCCGGGAGAAAGGCAGAGGAAACTGGAATTAGCATGAGCCAATGGGGGCGCGGCGTTGTTACTAGGCGGACCGGGCAGATCTCAACGAGGAACTTCGTTGATTTCCCCGCTCAGGGACGGGCGCAAAAGTGCAAGCCCCGCCAGTGAGCGTGAAGAACCGTCCAGGAACCCGCAGGGGGAGGCGCTGGAATGTGGGGCCCGGCGGGGAGCGCCGGCCGCCCAGCCCCCACCCGGGAGCCCAGATCTGCGTTCCTCCGAGCCCCGGAGGGGGCCGACGGCCCCGAGAGCCCTTGAGAGCTGTAGCTTTTAGGAGAGTAGAAGACGCATCTTGATTTTAATTGTTTTTCGAAGAGGAAAGCAACTTTAAAAAACTTTTCTGTTGCAGTTTTAATTTTGCACTGCCTTTAAAAAACCCACCATGAACCAGGAACTGCGAATTCTGGGCTCATTTAAAGTGCTCTGCGCTTATTTCTTGGTGACCATTTGGAGACAAAGGGCCAGCGGCCCAATCGGGAGGGAAACCACATTGGTTGGAAAGGAAATGCAAAAGTAACTTCCATCACCTTCCCGCAGTCCTCGGCCCCTGGGCCCCCACTGGGGTGACACGGCCAGGGCGGATCGCCGGCCCGGAGAGGGCGAATTCCGCGGCAGGCGCGTTTGCCACCGTCCCTGGCTGTGGGAACCTTCATTCAGGCGGGGGAAGGGAGCGCGTTCATTCAGGAACCGGCGCGCCGCGGCGCCGACCCTGGGATGCACCGCGGCTGCGCGCCGCCCGGCGCGGGGCTCTGGGGAGAGGGTGCAGGGCCCAATGGAGATCTTCCACCGATGTGGACTCCCGCACCCGCCTTCCCCAGTGAGGACAGAGGAGGGGGGCGGGCGGGCGCATCCAAGTGGGGTCACCTGCAGCCGCATACCTGGCGGCGACTTGAAAGGACTTGGCTCCAGCTCCGCGAGTTTTCCGTTGTTAAGCCCTTAAGTCCTGGAAAACGCTTCCGAATGAGGGCCGCGGGGTTCCGGGGACGCTAGGGCTCCCTTTCCCCTACACTGCTCTCTTTCGGGGCGCGCATGGCGGTCTACATGCTGCGGTAGCTCGGCCCGGCCTAGGCGGTGCGGATCCCCCGCGCCCCAAAGCTGCGGCCTCTGACCCTGGCGCCCACCCAGGACTGTCACAAGCTGGGCACCGGGGCAGCCGCACCTCCCACCGCCCCTGGCGGAGGTGCGTTCCCGCCTCTGATCAATTAATTTCAGCCACACACAGACTACCCCCGTCCCCCGAGCCCCGGTCGTCTGTCTGGCAGGCTGCTGGACACCCCTCCGCAGCTCTGAAGGCCTTCGGCGAGGTGCGCGCGGGAGTTAAAAAGCACCCTCCAACAGGCTTGGGGGGCTGGCTCCCCTGCCTCCGGGATTCCGAGGGAGAAGGTGCACTTTGGGGGGTGAAAGGTCCTAACTCCTGACCTCCGTCTCTCAAAACGCATCACCTGATGCCTGAGTAACACAAAACCCCAACCCCACCGGCAGGTTCCTGGCCTCTTGGCTATGTTCCTGGCCTGTCGCTGACCAAGTGTCAGCGGAGCGGGCGCCCAGGTTGAGAAGATGACCACCTACACTAAGGCAAATCGGGCGGGAGGCGGGGTGGGGTGTGTGTGTGTGGGATAATGACCCAGCAGGCCATGTCCGTCCGGCGTCTTCCGAGCAGTACTGCGGGGAGTCGCGGGGCCACGCTGGAGGGAACCGGACCTTCCGGGAGGACCCTCCCTAAGGCCCCCGTTGACCCCGCGGCGCTCCCGTGCCCCCTGGGAAGAAACTGAGGCCTTCCCTCGCCTGTAGGACTTGTCGCTTGGAGACTGTCTAAAGGGAGGACCCCGCATCCCGGTGCCTTCGTCGGCTTCGTTCTGCCCTTGCAACACCCGACTTTCTGTCCTTCGCCCTGGGGATGGATGGAGGGACGGTCGGCAGTGGTGGGGGGTCTTGATTATGGGGATCTTCCAAGTTCTGGGGCCCTGGAAACTTGCCAGGAGGGGCGGGGGAGGGACTTTTTTTCAGGTGCGAGGAGGGTGCTTGCATACCTAACGCCCTGCAATCCTCCCCTTGCGCCCCTCGGCCTCGCACCGCCGGGACCGGTGGCGGGACACGGGTTTGGACCCATTGGGAGTTATGGGCGCCTGAGGTCCGAGGGGCCGGATGGGCCGCGCTCGGTTTCCAAGCCTCGCCCGCGTGCTAATGCAGGGCTCGACCTGCCCCTGCGGTCCTGGGCGACGGGGCCGGGGCTGGGGTGCTGCGGGGCAGGGGAGAGAGGAGAGGCCAGAGCGCGCGCTGCGGGCACCAGGGCCTTGGCTCGCGAGCAGCGCGGGGCCGCTCCGCGCATTCCGCGCATTCCCGCGCGGCCTCGGTTCTGCCGCCACGTGGTTGCTCTGTGCGCCGCGCTTACCGTAAGGCTTGGAGAAGGCGCGCACCCGCGGCCCCGGAGCGCATGCGGACCTCCCAGGACGCGGAGCGCAGACGCAGGGTCCCGCCACGGTGCCCGGTCGGTCCACTCCGGGCCACTCCGGGCGTATGAATGGGGCGTACTTTTTAAAGGAGCGTTTTAGTGTTGGCGAATTGGCATATTCATTTGTAAAGACAGGCAGGAAGCGTGCCCAGGACTCACTGCTATCCGCAAATAGGGTGACTATCTGAGGAACGTGACCGAACCGGACCGGTGACCATTATGACTTCCCAGCAGTGACAGAGAGCCAAAGAGGAGCTGCAGCTGTCTGACTGTTTTCTTCTCTTTTCTTTATTATTCAAGTTCGGTCTGTGGCTCAGACCAGGGGCAGCTAGGAAGCAGAACCCTGGAGGGACTTAGCACAGAGGCCAGCGCCAATAAGCTGGCGATCACTATGTTTTAAAAAGTCATGGAGGGCCCTTTCTCAGAGGGTCAGCCCCAGATAAAGAATGGAGCGCATCACCGCATCCTGAGCAGCTGGCCTTAACCAATAGGATGCCCTCCTCTGCCTCATGGTGCCCATGGTGATGCCCCCAGGCTTGGCTGGGTCAGAGGAATCCTGAAAACCCTCCTCACGCTGCCACCTCTAGGCATCGGGGCTTGGACAGAGTGCTGCAGCCATCGCTGGGGGACAGGATGGGGGTGGGGGCGGGGAAGGCTGCTGGGAACAGCTCTAGCCTGGTCCCCGCCAGCCCCGCAGTGTAAGGGAAGCCTGCCCCTTTGCTCTGAACCCCGTCTCCGGGAGGGTTTAGAGAAAAAGCCTTCGCTAATGTCTGCACCCTCATCTCCTTCACGGCATTGGCAGCCGTCAGACCCACACCCTGAAATGTTGCGCTGTGCCCCTCTCTGTCACAGGCACCGTCAGAACAGTTCCGGAGGCCTTTCAAGCTGATCGGGATAAAAATCTGCTTTTTCAAGAATTCATGCACTAGCAAGTCACTTCTTTCTCAAGATGTCGGGAAATTTGCAACCATGTTTGTGGAACTGGACGAGAGTGTCACACACAGACCTACATCTGCCAGTAGCTGTGCAACTTGGGCAAATCTCTGTCCCTATCTGTGAAGCGGGAGGTGACTGTGCCTCTCCCAAGGCGGCAGGGAAGAGTAATTACGGTAATTCGCGTGAAGCAGTTAGCATAGGGCCTGGCATACATCAAGGCATTTTAAATGTTTTCATTCATGTATGTATTTGTTCTCATGCAGAATGAAGGCCATGTGATGCATGCTGTATGTGGAATTAATTAAACATTTCGCTTTATATTCAGAAAGAGAAGTTTAAAAACGGCTTCATGGTCTATAAACTCACTTTTATTTGCTGACTTGTGAGCTGTGTGGATGTGAGATTTAAATCTTAGAAAGCACTTATGAATGCATTTTTAAAAAGCTTAACCACATTAATCTTCTTCCTTCTCACCCTGCACAGAGAATAAAAAAGTTGATTAAAAAAGGAAGCACATTAATTAAGAGCATAAATGTCGATGTAAGCATGAGGGACAGATAGGGTCAGCGAGCTGGGTCCTACAGGTGGAAGAGAGCTGAGAGCCTACAGTACTGCCCAGGTCTCTGGGTGGATGGGGCCCAGAGCATGTCACCTTACTGCACAAAGGAGCCGCTGTCTGCTCAGGCCAAGAGGAGAGGAGCTGTGGGCGAAGTTGGCCGAAGGTGGGCCAGTGACATAGCGTCAGGAAAGAGGCATAATTGTCAAAAACCACGAGAGAGACCGAGGCTGAAGCTGCTGACCGTGGTCGGCCCAGAGCAGGACGCAGCCTGCCCTTGGGGTGTTGCCGCAGTCAGGGTCGTGGAGGGGTCGGGGAGGCTGGTTTAAACACCAGGTACAGTTGTAGCCTCTTGGGGAGAGAGGGTTCCTGGACCCGCCAGCCTGGACGGCGCCCTCCTGCCCCCGGGACTCTGGGCATCCATTGTCCATTGCCCCTCTCGACTGAGGTGTCTAGTCCCCTGCTAACCCAAAGGCGAAGCTGGAAGCACCCTCTGGAAAGCTTTCAAGCAAAACGGAACGTCCGCGCTGCAGCTGGGCCAGTGGGCTAAGGTTCCCTGAGCTCCACGGGGCGGGTGGTCCTCCCTCCAGCACGAGCCTCACTTTCTTTGGCCTTGGCGAGTCCCAAGGCTGCCACAGCGAAGGCCCACAAACCGGGGGCTTAAAAGGACAGACATTTATTCTCCACAGTCTGGAGACCAGAGTCTGAATCTCAGGTGTAGCAGGGCCTCGCTCCCTCCTGAGGCTCCGGGGAGAGTCCTTCCTACCTCTTCCAGCTGCTGGGGCTCCGGGTGTCCCTTGGCTGTGGACACGCCCATCCACTCTCTGCCTCCCCCTTCCCTCGGCCTCTCCTCTGGGTGTCTTCTGTCTGTGAGAACGGCACTTGCCATTGGATTTAGGGTCCACCTGGATGATCCCGGATGGTCTCGTCTCAAGATCCTTAACTTGATTGTAACTGCAGGGACCTTATTTCCGAATGAAGTCGTGTTCCCAGGCTCTGGTGGCTAGGTGGTGGACATCTATTTGGGGGGTGGGGGGTACCATTCAACCCGCCAGAGGTAGAGAGAGGGAGAGGGATGGCAGGGCTTTGCGGCTCCTTAAATAGGCAGTCGGATCCTTTTATATGCCAAGGGCTTGGTTTGAGTCCGGCCCTGTTCGTCAGCTCTTTGGGGGGCAGCGGGATGGGGACCAAACATGCCTGAGTTGTGGTCTGTCCTCCAGAGGTTTCCCCCTAGAGACCTGAGAAATAACGCGTGGAAAAAATACTTTTTATTTTTTAAAAGAGACATAGTTCCTGGCCAAATTGGCGAGTGCCTTCTGCAGGTGCCCACGACCCCCCATCTTGCCCACTGCCTTCCAGAGGGGACAGGTAGACGTGACGGGCAGCACGATTGCCAGCAGGATTCAGAGGAGGGGGGGAAAGGGAAAGGCTTCACCCAAGAACCAGGAAGGGCAGAAGCGCAACGGGCAGAGATGGAGGTGGTTAGAGGCGGATGTGCCTAAACGGCGAAGTCTGAACAAGTCCCAAGTTTTCCTCCAGCACGAGAACACAGCGCGCAGAGTGTGGACCCTGGAACCAGCAGGCTCCAGTCCCAGACCCGCCACCTCCTCTTTGTGTGGCCTTCACCTCTCTGAGCCTCAGGGTCCTCACCTGCAAATCGGAGTTGACAATAGTGTCAGCTTCGCACTCACAGGGTCTTCACAGAGGCCATGCGAGTTGGCAGAGGTCGGGCCGGCCCAGAGCCAGTCCATTCCCAGCAGAGACCCACAAAAAACCCCACACTCTGAAACTGCGGGTTCATTAAGTCACGACCAACTCATCTCTCCATTGTTTTTTATTTTTTATTTTTTGAATCAAAGGCTTTTATAACTGCCGATGAGATCGGCACGTGATAAGCGGGGTTGTTTGCCGGGTGGATGTGCTTCCAGCCAGCGGCCTCGCCCGCCCCCCGCCCTTGCATCGTGATGCCTGAAGCCTCGCTCGGAATCCACCCACCTGCGCATTCCCATGCCGGCTTCAGGGGAATGGGAGGGGCCAGTTTGGAAAGACGAGAAAGATGAGGATGGTGGTCAGGAGGGTGTGACTGCGAGGCAGGGACAGGGCCGGAGAGATGGGCGTCCGAAGGCCGGGGCAGGGCCGGCAGGGAAGGCAGGAGGAGAAAGGCCAGCCAGGAGCCCACCCCGGGAGCGGCCCCTCTCCCGAGACGGACACTGACATTGACGCCCCCAGGGCGGCCACTCGCCCGAGGTGGTTAGGGTGTCGGCTGGGGGCGTCCCCCCCGGCCACGGCCGCCCAGAGCCAGGCCACCGCATCGGAAAGCTCAGAAATGCTCACACCTCCGTTGTTTAGGAGCTCAGTGTCCTCCCTGCCTCGTGTCCCTCACCAGCGGGGACCCCAGTCTCCTCCTTTGTCAGGGGCGAGCTGGAGGAGATGGGCCTCACGGGTCGGCAGAGGGTTGGAGCCAACCTTCGGCATCTGGGGTTTACTTCCATTGAACGTGCATGATCTCCGCTCCCAGGGAGGATGCTAGCAGGACGTGTGGACAAGCCGGGTCTGGCTGTCAGGCCCCGGTTCTAATGTGAGGCTACAATGAGTTGCCATGGAAGGCTGGAGAGTGTGCCTCAGCTTCTCCACGCTCACTCGTGGCAGCTGGCTCGGAGAGAGAGGGAGAGGGATGGAGAGAGAGAAGGAGGAAGAGAGAGACGGAGGGCAGGAGGGAGGGAGAGAGAACCCGCTCGGCACGGAGGCCGCGTGACCTCGTCGTGGCCGTGACATACCATGAGTGTGCCACACGCTGTTGGTCACACAGACCAATGCTGGACCAGTGTAAGGGGACGGCGCACGGGGTCGCAGAGCCTGCGCCGGGCGGGGGTCGCTGGGGGCCATCCTGGGGGAGCAGGGGCCCGCTGGGCCTCCAGGCGCTGGCAGTGGGGAGAGGGCAGTGGCAGGGGCAGTGGGCAGTGGGCAGTGGGTGGCGGGCGCGGCGGGGCCACCATTGCGCTTCACTCCGAGGCTTCATGTGTCTTCACTGCCCCCGGGAGCCGAACTGCGTACGGTCTGAGAGAAGCCGCGGCTTCCTTTTTCCCACGTGGCGCCTGCTCTGACCACCTACAGAAAGGCCTAGCCTTGCTCCGCAGCGCGCAGTGGTCCTTAGGCCAAGGTCAGGTGGACGGCAGGCGTGGGGCTGCGTGTGGACTTCTTGTCTTCGAGGCAAGACCCGAGTGCAGGCTTCACGGAGCCAGCCCCGCCCTCGGCTGTGCACCCCGACCGGCCTCCCGCTGCCCCGGTGCCCACCGCCACCACCGCCCGGCCTCCCCAGCGGCTCGTGGAAGGATGCATCCCAGGCAAGACCTCTCTCTGGAAGTGCTCGGAGTTAGAACACCTGGCTCTGAGTTCTGACACAGAGCTGGGGTGCAGGGAGGTAGCGGGGCTCGGAAAACCTTCAGCTCTCGGAAAACCGAGCGCCTCCGGCTGAGGTGCCCGGACGAGAGCGTGGGGCTGCGTGAGCGCCAGACCACGGGAGACCCTGTGAAATAACGGCCCGGCGGGCGGACCCCGGCGCCCTCAGCTGCTGCCGGTGTCCCACTGGCCACGGGCCCCTGACTTGCGATGCACAAACCCCCTCAAACGCATATGAACAGGAAAGAGAAGAGACGGCTGGGGGGCTCTGCCGAATGCAGAGGGTGTCGGCCGTCTCCTCGACCCTGATCAGGGGGAGTCGGTGTCTGCGGGGGCTTCGGCAAGAGGCCCT
>NW_006435764.1:3020665-3046054 GCF_000325575.1 Pteropus alecto
CAGGAAGGCTGTGTCCTCCAGGGCTGGGGCCACGAGCCCCGTCATGGCTGCCTTTGGAAATTTGGAGGTGCCAATCGCTGGTCTGTTCACCGTCTGGTTCTGAGTGCACAGTGCGTGGGGTTTTCGTTTCTGTTAGACGTGGGTGTCTGGGTTCATCCAGGCCCCCGATGTGAGCCTTGTAAGGCAGGAGGGGCCCGTCCCACCCACACACTGTGGGGCTTGGCACAGGTACACCGGACCAAAGGACGGCCATTCTGGGTTCAGGGTTTGTCTCAAGAGATCTTCCTGATGGCTGGGGTCATTCGAATGCTGCCAGGAGCGCATGGGTTCTTTTTGGCTAGTGACCGCTTTACACATTTTTCTCACTTCTCAATGGATGAGGCTGCTAAGAAGACAGACTGTGCGCACGCGCGCGTGCGTGTATGTGTGTGTGCGCGTGTATGTGTGTGTGCACGCACGTGCATGTGCATATGTGTGCATGTGCATGCGTGTGCGTGCGTGCATGCGTGTGTATGTGTAAGTGTGTGCACGTGTGCATGTGTGCGTGTGCGTGTGTGAAATGTGGGAAGTGGGGAGGTGGGGTGAGGGAGGCACGGGGGAGTGATGGATGGGATGGGGGATGGAGTGGGGGTGGGGGAGGTGTCACTATCCGCAGCCAGGGGTTCCCGCCCTCTCTGTCCCTCCAAGGTCCCCCTGGGCCTGCGGTCACCGCCTTTGCCCTGTGGACATACGTTATACGTTGGCATCTATATAGCGTTCGATGTTCTGGTTTTATCCTCGTTTCTTTGGTGCAACCTTCCCCCCCATGTGACCAGATTGGGGTGAATTCCCTCTACCCCTCTGTTTGGCTTGGAGAAAGTTGGCAGTTTTCGTATGGGAATGCTTGCTGGGGGACGGGAGGCCAGCAAACCGGCGGAGCCTGAGACCGAGCAAGCCATGAATGAGCTCACACGGCGCACACCTCTGACCCTAACTCGCGCACAGAGGGGATCGGGCGTCAGTGGGTCAAGCCGACACCATCGGTGGACACCGAGCTCCCGTCACTTCCCGTTTCTAAAGCTTAACGGATTCTGCGGACACCGAGCGAGCACCAAGTATACCTTCCGGACTGACTTGGGCCGGCCATGTGACTTTAGATAACGTCTCTGGACTAGAGATAAAGCAGTCCAGCCCGTTTCTCATGCAACAGAGACCCCTGAGCGGTGATGACCGAGGACATGGGACCCTGGTGGCGAGCCACGGGCTCGACTTCTGTTCCCGTCTTTGCGTAATGACTTCAAGCAGAAGTCTGAAGAGCCTGCTTGTGTGACTGGCAGACGAGAGGGAACTCACCCTCAAAGGAGCCTCTCTAAACACAGCCGGTGGGGTAACCTGTCCTAAGCTGGGGCACACTCGGGGTGTTCCGTTTTTCACTTCTGTAAATAACAACCTTATACAAAATACTTCTCTTGATCCCAACGCGATTTCCAGAAGCCTAGTGCTCTGTGAGATGTCAATAATGGCATCATCCAAGAAGATTCTTCTGAGGTCAGATTAATTGGGTAAAGACTCCATGCGCGGGAGATGACAGGGCACATTCGCAGAGGCACCGAAAAGTTCTGTGGTACAGACCCATGCCTGTTTGTGACTAGAACACGTCTCACGTCACGTCTGGTGACAACCTTTCATGGGGTTCCGGAAACTCTGCCTCAGAACCTATTTTCCTAACGTGATACTAAAAAGCATAAATAGCTTGTCTTCTTTCCCTCGATGAGACAAAAAGGCTGTCAGGACACTCGCCAGACTGACCCAGACTTCGGCGGATCCCGGCAGGGTGTCGGGCGGCGGAGGGCGGGGGGTAGTTTTTTTTTTTCCTTCATCCCTGCCCCCAATTTTGTCTTACCATTTAGGTTTTCTTCATCTGGACTCACAGGAGTTTATGATGCTTTGTATTTTGTAGAGTTTCTTTCTTTCAT
Source organism: Pteropus alecto (assembly GCF_000325575.1). Classification (NCBI taxonomy): domain Eukaryota; kingdom Metazoa; phylum Chordata; class Mammalia; order Chiroptera; family Pteropodidae; genus Pteropus; species Pteropus alecto. Next base: position 3,022,621 of record NW_006435764.1, read on the forward strand.
TGCTGGCGAAGAAGCTTTGCATTGTTCCATGTGACGCTTTATCTGGATTTTCTGGCTCGTGAATTATATTTTCTTCTTCGTCTCGATTATTTGTTAAGTCGAAACTGGATATTGATCGTGTGTAGTTTCTAGCAACACTTCGTATCCATGGACAGTTGGCTTTTTACTTGGGTCAATCGCATTTCCCCAAGGCCGTCGCTTTATTGTATTTTATCACACACGTGATTACGTAAGATTTTTCCTTTATTTTTACATGTTCGAACCCCTGTGTCTTGTCTGCGATGGGATGTTTCCATTTTCTTTCGTTGGAATCTGTTTTCTGTACCCAGATGGGAAAAATGCCATTCTCCTTTCTTCTAGCTTGTGAAAATAAACCTGAGATAAAGAACACACGCGTTTTCTCATCAGTCAAGTAGCACATGTTTATGACAGAAAATAAAAATGAGCAAAACCAAGAAAAACATAAGCGCCTTCGATATCACCATCGGACCTAACTCAGCATTCATATGCAGGTTTTTATTTTTCGCTTTAATGGTTTCAAATAAAAATTTTCCATGACAATTTTTACATAAAAACCTTTCATCTGTAATTGTTTGAAGGGCACGGCCACACACTCGCGTCCGTGCGTGCATACACGGGCGTGGGCACGCACACGCACGAGCCCACGCGTACTTTCTCCGACAGGAATTTTGGGTTTTCACAATTGATCACATTCCGTAAAATACCAATAAAAAGCCCGTTTCATGTGAGGTCAGGAAAACCGGCCGTCCCGACCGAAAGGCCCGATTCGCGGCCTTTGCTGATGTCCGTGGCGCGCACACTCCCACGTGGCCGATTTCAGGTTCTCCACGATTTAACAAGCGGATTACAGATATTTTGAATATTTAGCAGTCGGCTCTTGTGTGTGGGCCGGGACTAGCTGGTCATCTTAAGTCGCTTCTTCCTGACAGGAGTGGGGTGAAGTTCTGTTTTTTCGTCTACCTTTTTTCTCCTATGAGGGAGGCCATGGCCTTCGCGTAAGTGTGTTTTGTCCCCGAATAAATGGATACTCGATTACTTGATTCTTTATTGTTATTAAAATCTCTTATTTTCCACGCGCCTTCCAGCCGCACGGTATTCACGTGAGATGCTCTTTGTTCGTAAACGTCTTTTCCTGTGTACCGTCCCCTTCGGAACTAATTCGCCACCACTTTTGGTGGCTTTTCTAGTTCTAGAATCACGACTAGAACAAAGCTGATACTTAAGGCCGCCTAGCCCTACATTTCCACGTTATTTATTTTTCTTATTAAATAGCTTTCACCCACATTTCTAGTTTTATATTAAACTAAGAGTGGTCACTGGACGGGGCACTTGGCAGAACGATCCCGATTTTTAATGCTAATGATCCATGAATTAAGGAACAGTGGCTTTCGGGTTTAAATCCACAACTTTCATCATGTTTAGAATAAAACCTGTCCTACGAATTTTTAAATAGTGAATGTTTTCAAACGCTTCCTTGACACCTATCGAGACGATCAAATGACCTTTTACTAATTCTCACACTAATAGGATAAATCATTTTCCTGCGTATTGCCACCAACTCTTTCTTGGAGTAAACCCTCCTTGGTTGCTGTAGACGCTTTTTTTTTTTTAAGTGCTGAGGGTCTCTGCTTATGTTTCAAATGTTTTAAATAAACGTTTCGTTGAAGACTAAGTTTTGATAGTGCCCGCGCCGTCCTGCATGACCGCGACAGGTCTGTCCAAGCTAAGACAGTGACGTGGGCGCGTGGCCGTTAACTGGACCGTAGCCCAGGCTGCCCTGGGCTCTGCCATCTCTCCTGCTCGTGCTGGGATCCCGCGTTCACTTTTGGGGCTGACCTACGCGTTTTCCCCGTTCTTCCCCGTCTGATCCAGAATGCTGTGCCATACGTCTACTGCGTCTCCCATTTTTATATATTTTGTAACAGTTTATTAAGCGGAAGAATTATTTATTCCTTGACGGATATGATGTTTTTTCACGATTCGGGCCGGTGGACGGACGTGTGTGGAAGGGTGATTTTTGTGGTGATAATCTGTATTCTCGCTGTTCTAGGAGAACCTAGAGGGACAAGAGGCATCTTTCCCTTCTCTGCCTGTCCCCCGCCCAGAGGGCAAGCAGGTCCCTGAGGCGGGGGGGTTAATTCGCTCTGGTTTTAGAAAAGCGTCAAAATGGTTCACAGGCCAGGGGAGTCTCGGGTTTTCACCAGAGGCCAGAACTGGAGGTGGCTGGACCTGGACCTTACATAAAGCCTGGGACTTTATGTAAGATGGGGCACCCTGAGGGGGGAAAGACCCGGGCTCTGTCTCCTGCGTGCACCCGGACAAGTGGCAGGTCCTCTGCTGGCGTGGCACCTGAGCAAGGTGGAGCGTTTGGGGGTAGGATTCGTATTGAAGGGTCCCTGGGCCCCCCTGGAGTGGCAGGATGGGGCTCCACCGTCTCATGGCCAGTGAGGGCCGCCCCCTGAGACTCGGGTGGACCGAAGACCAGTGGCCGGGCTCCCATCGCGAACTGTAAACCTCCCGAGTCTGTCTCCCGTGCCACACGGTCAGTGTAACTCAGTCCCGTCTCTCTTGTCTTTGCGCATCCAGGCTCGGGGCTGGAAAAGCCAGCTCCATGCTGACCACCCCCAAGTGGGGCTGTCCAGCCAGGATGCCTCCCAGGTCCCCACATTCATTTATGGGATGCTATCTGACGTCTGCCCTGGCCACTAGCACACGTTCCAGACCTGACGTTCTGGAAACGTCCCAAAGATGTCCTCAAGCCCCAAACTCCTCCCCTGCCTCCCACCTCCGCCCTGCGGGGTCCCCATCCTGCTGGATGGGAGCCCCAACACCCAGCAGCCATCCTTGGCTCACACCCCAGGTTCAGTCGCCTTCAAGTCATTCCAAATGTGTCTAGACCCCGCCAAGTCCTAGCGCCCGCCACTCCTTTTCCTGTCTATCTGACCCCATTCCCGAGGGCACCACCCTTCTGACCCCGTCACCTGACGGAGGCCCCGCCTCCCAACACCGTCACATCGCGGGTGAGGTTTTACCGTATGAATCTGGGGGACACAGACATTCGGGCCAGGGCGCTCCCCTTAGTCGCAAACGTTTCATTGCTACGAATGGGATTTTTCTCACTGTCCTCCACGTTTTCGGGTTAAGGGTGGGGGTGCGACCTGGAGACCGGCCACCAAGAAACCGGAGGGGCTCACAGCATCGGGCCTTCCTTCAGCGGCCTCCTGGCCCCCTCGGGACTTTGGTCACTGTCGACCGGTTTCTGCAGGCTTGCCTTAATGAACCCGAGGGTCCAACAGCGGACGCCGCCCGTCTGTAAACTGGAAGATGGAGCCTCCCCAAGCACAGGGAAAATCATGGTTGAGGGATTGAAAATAATGCGGTTACCAGCAATTTAGAAGGCTCTTCACTGAGCGGGATTTAAAAATGAAAGGAAAAACAGCTTGTCAAAGTCCGTTGGCAGAACCGCTTTCGGACGGGACCATTGTTTCGACGTGAATTCGTATCATTTTTCTTAACGTCATTGTTCTTCCCGCTCTCTTGTCTTTGCACTCAATAAAAACAGCTACGCAACTTTTTTCAAAGTCCCAGATGCAGCCTTTTATCTCCACGTGCAAATTCCACCTGCCAATTTGCAGACGGGCGCGCTTCGGCGAGCCGACCGCAACTTTCGCTCCTGGGCAGTTTCCGTTCGCGGCTGGGCCTGGCCGGCTCGGCCCTCAGCCGCCCTCTGGGACGGCACATGTGGCCTTTAATTTTTAATTGGTTGAGGGCGTGTGTGGCAGGGAGAGCAGGAGGCACCGAGCTCTTTTTCTTGTTGTTGTCGTATCTTACGGCTTTATAGCTTCGAAGGTTTATAGCTTCGAAGGTTTCGTGTCTTACGGCTTTATAGCTTCGAAGGTTTCAGGGTAGGGAGTCCGGCTGGAGGGCGGCTTCCAGGCCTGAGACCTCGGACGGGCGACTGTGTGTCTGCTGTGCTCTTCCGGCTCGTCCGTGCCCTCCTGCGCGATCCCCCAGCCACCTGAGTCGGACCCTCCCCCCGAGAACTACTGAGCATCTCCCGCATCTTCCTGCGCCGGGCCGGGTGGGGTACCCGCCTCCTTCGCCTGGCCTGGAGCTTCCAGTCACATGGGGACTCGACTCTGACACAAATCCTAATGAAATAGCCGCCAGATGGGCGCCTCGTCTGCCTCCCACCTGGGAAGATCAAACCCGAACAGTACACCGAGGTCCTTCGTCAGGGGGAGGGTGTCCCATTCTTCTGTGTCCTTCCCTAGGAGGACGTGTCCCCTCTGGGTCAAACTGGCCTCTGGTGGTCCCCTGTCAGTTAAAGGGACCCACACGCCAGCACGCAGTGCCGGTCTCGTGATGCCAAGCTAAGTTAAAGCTCTGCCCTGTGAACACACCTGTCCGCCTCCGTGAGTCTTCCCAGCCGGCAGGGGCGTCCGTCCTGTGGGCCAAGGCGTGTGGCAACACAGCGAGGGTCGTCCTGGCACCGCGGCCTGCCGGCGTGATGGCAGCCACAGCCATTTCCCCGCAGTGACGAGCGACTGAGTTGGGGGTTCCTAACCTGGGGGCCGTGAACGCGCAGGGGGAGAAAGTCCCATCTGTATTTTCACCGGTGCGATTGGTCGTCTTGATGGCGGGCACTAGACCTCAGTGGAAGTGTCACAGCGACAGAGATTTTCAAACCGCGTCACGGTTGTCGCAGATATCTTGAAATATCCGACTTTAAAAATCACGGAAGTTTCTAGAACTGCTGCCAGGGGTTTATTTTAAGTGTCATTAAGCGGGGCTGTTTCCGTAGCACAGATTTATTTATTTATTTTAAATACCGGGTGAATCGATTTTGTGCGGTTGGTTTCTTTGGAATTCTGCGCGTTTTAGGTTTTGCGTTTTTGGGTATTCTGAGAAGGGCTCTCGGGATTTAATAGTCTGCCAAAAAGCCCACGCCACGGAAAAGGTTCGGAGCCCCTGCCCTGGTTATGTTTTTACTCCCGAGGAGTGAGGGATGCGAACCTGAGCCCCGACGCCAGACGCGTCCCAGACGGTTCCGTGTGTGCGTGGTGTGTGGGGGCCGGTCACGGGCAGGGCAGCAGCACACGTGTCCTGTCTTGCTTCCAACCGTGTTCCGAGAACTCTACAAAGACAACTCACGGGAACCGCGGTCGCCTCGGATTCTGCAGACGAGGCCCATCTGCCAAGCCGGGGTACCACACGCGGACTGGGTGTGGCGCGCAGGCTCGGCAGGTGCCGTAGAGGCCCTGGTCAGATGCGCTTACGCCCGGAAGTGGGCGGCAAACTCAAGGGCCCGCCTATCAATGAAACGATCAGGTGCCCAGTGTCTGGGGTGTGCTGGGACAGCCCCTCTGCAGAAAGGGACAATTAGTTGCCCATCGTGCGTCTCCTTCGGATCTGGGGCCAATGTCTACCATACCTGGGAACTCTGTTTTACCCAGTTGTGTGAGTGGCTTGCAAGGCTTTGTGTTTCGACGGGAACCTAGGGCAAGAGAGAGTTCCCTAGCAGGGGAGGCTGCTGTCCAAGCATCCCTGCCACTAGGGACACGTGACTCACCACACAGGATGGCGCTGCGGGCACCCACGGGCGGAGCGAGCAGAAGCCTCCCTGAGAGAGTCTCAGCATGGGCCTGCAGCGCTCTGGAGCGGAGACCTGCTTTTAATGACAGGGACGACTTGCCATTTGAAACGGCTCCTGGCACGCTTTTGGCTCCAGCTGAGATCAAGTGCCTGGCCATGGGCCATCGAGTAAGTTTGCAGCTGGAGCTGTTCGTCATGCGCTAGTTAGCCAGATCTCCCCAGGTCGTAGGTTCACACGGGCATGGCAGCAATGCTCCATGTGGCGGACGTGGCGCGTTGGAGATCGGGTGTCGCAGGCCTGGAAGGCCCGAGTAAGGGACAGGAACAGGCATCTAGACTCCTAAGCTGCCCCCTATTCCTGTCCTTCAACTCACGCCACGATCTTATGGGTTCGTGCTCTGCAACCAACTGACCGGAGAGGAAGGTACTGAAGCATGGCTTACAGGAGGGGTAGCCCGATATGTTGGCGCTTCTTGTACATAGTCCCGGAGGAGAGTGGGCGGGGCGTCTTCTGGCAGCCTGTTCACCCACTTTGCACGGAGAGGGAAGTGGCCCGGAGTAAGAATATACATAGACTCCTGGACGTGGGCAAGTGGCTTGGCTGATTGGATAGGAGCAAAATTGGAAGATCAAGGACAAATTAGTCTGGAAAATGGGTGTGCAGCTGGATCCATGGGATCTATGGGCAGAAAGCATGTGCCCTTTCGATGCCCACCAGAAGGCCTGTCCCATAGAGCAGGCTCTAAATGACCAGGTGGGCAGGACAGCTTGTCCCGGGGATGACAGCCGGCCTTTCTCCAGCCACTCCAGTACTCGTGCTGCATCTCCGACCTTTCGGCAGCCGGATAAACGACGGACCTTCGATAAGGCCCCTTCCTTGGGGGCACCAGCTAACTGTCGAGTGGTGAATTGATTACATCGAACCCTTCTCTTCTGGAGGGAATAGCAGCAGCTTGTCTATTTCTGGAATTGACACCGCTTTAGATATGGATCCGCCTTCTCTGCTCACAGTGCCCCGCCTGCATCGATCAGCGGACTCACGGAAGCTGTCACCAAGACGTTGCCACATGCCTCGGACCGAGGACGCATCGTACAGCTGGGGAGATCCAACATCGAGCACCAGATCTTGGGGTCTACTGGTCTTATGCTATCGTCGGTAGCCTGAGAGGATGCTGGACAGTCCTCTTAAAGTCTCAGCTAAGGGGGCAACTCGGGGGGACACCCAGCAGAATCGGGGACGTTGTCTTCCTCCCGTTCACCCTGTGTGCTGGGTGTACCCAGCCTACGGCCATGATATGGTGCTGTGTCCCCGAAGGTTAGGACGCGCGGATTCGAGAGCCAAGGCTGGAAGCAGGAGCGACCTGTCTCGTCGTCACGCCCACCCGCGCCTCTCGCTGGAGACACACACGCCTCCGGCGTCCTGCCCTGGGCTTCTCTGAGGCCCACTGTGGGCATGTGCTTGGCACTTGTGCACCAGGATCCGGAAGTGCCAGGATCAGGAAGTGCCACAGCATCCTGTGGGCTGTGACTCTCTGTCCAGTGCAGTTTCAGCTGCCAGAAGAAGCGCCACTCATGCTTCCCCTTCTCCAGAATAAAGTCCTGGGATGCTTTTCACAGGGTTCCCCCCGGGAACGCCGTGGCTGGAGCAGTCAGCAGCCACAGCAATAGCAGATGCAACGCCACATCTTCGGGGGCTCCCCCTCTCCTTCCTGGCCCTGCTCACCCGCCCCCTAGATCACAGTCCTCCGTGAGGGACTGGCACTTACGCCTCTGTTTCAGCCTCTGCTTCCTGGGGACCCCGGGCGGAAAGAGATGGAGCGTGCTCTGTGCCACTGGGAGCCGAGGCCATCCCTCAAACAATTTCTTGAGTTCTCGCTACGTGCGAGGCAGTATTTTAGGGGAACGGATATGGCGATGAATTCGACAGATAATTCCAGTCCCATCCGGTGGACGCTGCACTCTAGAGTAGGGGGCAGATAGTGACCTGCAACGGGGGCGGGGGGGGATAATCACGTGAGGAAATAAGGCCGGGTAAGGGATCGAGCGTGGCAGTGGGAGTGGGTGGAGCAGAAGCCGGAGCAGCGGGGCGCATCTGTGCGGGGCGCATCTGTGCGGGGCGCTGGGTTGGAAGGAGGAGGGAGCCGAGTGGCCGTCGGGGGTACAGTGTCCTGGGCGGAGGGGGCAGCCAGAGACCACATCAAGGAGGTGAGTATCGTTTTCATTCCAGCCCATTCAGTGTTTGGAAAGAAAAATTATTCAACTTCACATAACGCTCCCGAGAAAGTGGCTTAGCGGGGTCAGCCAGCGACTTCAGACCACACACGGTCCTCCGTCCGGTTTTCTCGCCCAGCGGACATGATCTGGGCAAAAAGAAAAAGCAGAACGCGTCTCGAACGTGGCAGATCAAAAGGCAAAACAAAACTCTGTGTATCTCAGATCCCTTTATTGGAGACGGAACTCAGTTGAAAGAGAATCAATATGAGATGATGAACCCAAGACCTGTCCTTGGCTGGTCCTTAAGAAAGACCGTCTGTGATTCTGAGCGATCTAAGTCAGGTGTGGTGGGTCCCAAATGATCCTGTCGATGACGGAGAAAAAGACGAGGATCCACAGCAAAGAGACACCGTCCTTCTCGGACACTGTATTGCCAAGAAGCGTGTTCAGATCTAATGATGATCGGCTTGGCCTTTAGAAATCAGAGTTTTAGGTGAGTCCGAAAGCAGGTGTAGTGGACAGAGGGACGTCCCAGGAATCGCCACTGCCTGAAGGGACCAAGTTCTGGTAACTCCCACAGCATCTGACTGCAGAAAGGCAAGCATCCGATCGGATCCCTGCAATGACACTCTGCGTCTGCGGTCTGTTTTCATCCTAGGATCTCGAAACATTTTCAAGCGTTAATTAAACTTCAAAACAGTCTGATGTGCTGGGTATAATTAGACCCATTTCTTAGCCGGGTCGTCTGAGGCCCATTAAGATGAGCCGACGCACTCAGAGCCTGGGGTCCCGACTTCCCCGTCTCCCACCCCAGCTTGCCCCGTTTGTTTGAATGTCTCCAGAGCAGAGAGGGCCGTGAACATTTAAACAAATCTTCTTGGAAACTGGTGACTTAACGAATTCTTGGGCGAACCCGCCGCGGGTCTCCGTGACCACCTCCCTTTCGTGTTCCTTCATCAGAGCAATTCACCCAGGTATTTTGTACATGCCTTTATGGGAAGTTGTTGTCTGGGAATATCGAAAAGCCGGAGGTTGGCCCCAAGGAGCCCTGCAGAAGGGCCCCCCTCCGGGCCTGAAACGGACGCCCCCGGGCGTTCGGGAGCCGCGGGCAGGCTGCGTGCTTCCCATCGTTCTGCCAGAAGGCTATAAAATGTCTTTTCATCTTAAGTTACATAAGCATCCAGCACGTAAGAAGTCTGTTATTACAAAGGCAAGTACTCTGGGGAGAAAAAGTTCTCGTTTATCCTGAATATCCGCACTAAACACTTTTGATGTCTTTTACGGGGCTCCTGAGTCCTAAGAGGGAGAAACATGCACAAAAGTCCTTTTAACAGCGCAGCCTGGCTCTGGCTGACGGCGGGTCTGGCAGGGGCCGGGGTCCATAATCCATCCCGCGATATCCGCATCTGCGTTCACGTCCCTCTGCCCGACGGCAGCCTCTGCGGAGCCGCGCCCGGCCCTGTGCAGGGCGGGGGCGGGGGGGGGGCGCCTGTCCGGTCGCTTCAGACCTCGCTCTTGACAATGGAGGGCACCGCGGTGGCCACGCCGCACCCAGACATTCGTCTCTGCTTCTTCGTTCCTCTGACAGAGAGACCAAAGGAAGTGCATGGTGAGAGTGAACCCCCTGCTCTTAACGTCCCCATATAGTGTCCCCGAGGGCCCCCTTCCCCGAGGTACCCCACTGCGCTCCATCCTTCTACAGTTTTTCTCTTGACCGACTCTCAAAACATCCATCTCGAGGAGGAAGAAAAAACCCCAGCATCTCGGGTGACGGTTGCTGATTCGGACACGCAGCTGCATGGCCTGGCTCCGCACTACCGGGCAAGTGACCAGTCGGGTGAGCGGGCCTGCAGCAGCCTCGCTCCCCGAGGGGCATCTCGGGACACTCCAGCCCTGTGGTTTGGGAGCCCCCGGGGAACTCAGATGGATTTGGCACTCGGTTTCACCTGTAATCTTTTTGGCAAGGTGCGTTCAGTAAGTGACTTCCTAGGAAGCCTTCAGCCACATGGAAAGAAATTTAAGTTCTTGTCTCTGTCCCCAGGGTCGTCTCAGTGGAGCCCGTGTTTGGGACGCGGCCAGGATCCTGTTCTGCGCCATGCCAGTTTGTGATAGCATCTGGGTTGCCACTGAACTTGGCCTGTCGGGGAAGAGGAAGGTGGCCGGCTTGGGAGAGCCGAGGAATTCGGTCCCAGCCTGCTTTTAACTCGACACGCACCGGCTGAGAACTACTAAGGCCTGTGTGGAACACGAGGATGAATGAGTTAAAAAACAGAATCTTTCGCCGGGTGGGACAGAAATGTATGTGACTAAGGCAAGTGAGGATGATATACGCATATTAAGAGAAGCACGCGAATGTTCCAGATAAATGACCCGTTCCGTCTCAGATGACCTGGGATGAGGTCCCAGCTGGATTCTGAAGGACAAATGCAGTGTCCCTGAGAGGAGAGCTGGGTGAGCTTGCTCAGGCGGCCATCACAAAATCTCCCAGCCCGCGGGCTCACACGACAGACATTTACTGTCCCCAGTCCTGGAGGCTGGAGGTTCAAGATCACGGTGTCCGCAGGGTTGGCTCTCTCTGAGGTCCCTGTCCTTGGCTGTCTTCTCTCTGTGTCCTCCCATGGTCTTCTCTGTATGTGTCTGTCCTAATTTCCCTTTTTTATAAGGACCCCTGTTGTGTGGGATTAGGGCTCATCCTCACGACTTCGTTTTATCTTAATCACCTCTTGAAGACCCTCTCTCCAAATACGGTCATATTCGGAGGTATTGGGGGTTAGGGCTTCAAGATATGAATATTTGGGGCTGCAATTCAGCCCATAACAAGGGAGAAGGAGCTCTTTCCACTAAGGGGAGAGAGGTAGCAAAGCCAGAGAAACAAAAAGGCGGGACCTTGGGTCAGGTTTCCTGGATGCGGAGCCTGAGGCAAGGGTTTGGATCTATGTGATTTATCGAAGGAGGGCTCTCAAGACAATGGAAGTGAAGGAAGCGGGATGAGACAGAGGAAGAAAGCTCCGCAAAGCGGTGGTCTCAGCTGAATCCTGGCCTCAGCACGATCCTGCGGGGAGCTCGAGTATTGATTATACCACAGAGCTGGTCCCACCTTGAAGTGCAGGAGCTTTTTGTACCCCCGGGTCAGTCAGGCACCAGCTGTGGCTCTCCCAGGCAGGGCGGCTGCAGCATAATATTCCCGGCCAGTGGCTCTCATGCAGCCTTCTGGAGACGGAGGTGGCTGTGAGTTCTTAGCAGCCCACAGCAGGGGCTGCGGTTTCTCACAGTGGCCAAGCCAATAAGGGCACTCGGGCAGGTCCCCACAGCTTCCCAGAGGCACGGTGAGCTTGCGGATGAGAAGGTGGCAGGCCTGGCGGGTGGACCACAGGGGCCTGAAGTGGCCGAATGGGAGCAGGCAGAGCTTATGGGAAGTAGTTGATCTGGAGAGACTTGAGTGCCAAGCCAAGAATCTGGGCTTTGACTGTAGGAGGGGCGTTTCCTTACGACCTGTGTTGGCTGGTCCTGCATCTGGTGTCCTTTTATAAACACGCGGATCAGCCCGCACCGGCTGAGGAGAGAACAGGAAGCAGCAGGCCCCTCGCTTCAGGGTTTCCCCTGGCCAGGCCAGCCTGGAGCCCGGATGGAGCAGTGCCTGCCACCCATGGCCGTGCTGTCCTGCTATCCCAGCCTGATGGCCTGGCACGTGGCAGGGACCCTGCACGAGGACTTAGCAGAAAATTCACGTGGACCAGCCACGGACCAGCCACGGACCAGCCTCTGCACCTGAAGAGCTGCTTCCACCCCACTCTCCGGGTTCTCGTCAAAAAGAGGAGATTTAAATCTATAAATAATTCAAAATGGACTGAATAAATAAACGGGTCCGTGCATCTCTGCAGAGGCAGGAAAGCTCATCCACGGCAGGGAGAGGATGGCTCCCTCTCCCTAAGACACGAGGGCGGGACGTTCCGGGGCACAGGGGTGTTCAGAGCGAGAAACAGAGATGAATGTCGGTTGGGTTTGCGATGAGTATCGGTTGGGTTTGCGATGAGTGTCGGTTGGGTTTGCGATGAGTGTCGGTTGGGTTTGCGATGAGTGTCGGTTGGGTTTGCGATGAGTGTCGGTTGGGTTTGCGATGAGTGTCGGTTGGGTTTGCGATGAGTATCGGTTGGGTGTGTGATGAGTATCGGTTGGGTTTGTTTTCTTCTCTGGTTTGTCCGTGGTCGTCCTGTCCACTCCCGCGCCGTCAGCTCCATCCAGTGTTGGTTTGCGTGGCGGCTGGCGGTTTCGTGATCGTCATCACTGTGTGCTGGAGAACAATCATGCACTTGACTCTCCCGGGCACGGGTGACTCTCGCCAGGTCAGAGTCTGGCACTGGCCGCAGGCTGGGGGTGCAGGGGGTGGGGGGGTTGAGTGTCGCGCGGCAGCGTCCGTGGAAGGGAAAATCCACCCCCACGTCAACATCCTTTAATGTTTTATCAGCTGCCCGCACGGGGCCGGGAGCCCACTGCTTCTCCCCACCTGGACACTGACTGGCCAGGCGGCTCCTAGGACACCAAATGGCAAGTTGGTTAAGGATGGAAACTGGAAGCATCGACTCGTCATCCCCTTGAAGTCTCCCCAGGCTGCGAGGGTGGAAGGGTTTGGGGGTGCGGACCCGCCCCAGCGACGCCCCGATTTCGATTCTGTTTCGACGATGGAAGAGGATCCCACAAAAGCCCCCGGCACCCACCCAGGGAGCAGTTTCGGGACGTTGTCCCATTTCGGTCACATCGGACAGTTCCTCCTAGACACAGAGCAGGAGGCCACAAAAAGGGACGATACCTTACCTAGGGGTAGATGCCCTCACGCCTTCCGTGGCTAATGCTCGGCTTAATTCAGACAAGGGGTTCATTTTAGAAACTGCGTATTCGATTCCTTATAGAAGTAGGTGTTTTTCTCCCGTCTCCCCCACGACCCCGACAACCAGACGGGTGGCCGGGGTGTCCGCAGATCCAAAGACGACTCCGCTTCACGTGCTACCTGGGAGGCAAGCGCTTGGTGGCCGCGTCTCCCGAGAGGCTGCTGAAGGGCAAACATCGCGGTCTCTTAATTTTATAAAAATATGATGCTTATTTTTAAGACGAAGGGGCGTAAGGGCAGACAAAGAAGGACATGGAGAAATGCTAATGGAACTCGAGCTGGCTGTTTTCTTAGCTGACTTTGAGGCACGGCAGAAGTCTGGAAAAGATAAAGCGACAAGTTCAAATGTAGAGAGCTTACTTTTCGTTTGCATCAAAGCAAACCAAACATTGAGACGGTCTATACGCAGAGCTGAAATACTCAATTGATCCTTTCTCCCAGCCCCCCCGACCGACTGCTGGGGAACGGGACGCCTCGGCCTCTTAAATAACGCTCGGAACAGCGGGCCAATTGTGCAGCGAGGCCAGTGCTGCCCCAGGTAGCCCATAACTTCCTGTGTTGAAATGATGACTCGGAGATTTCGGCACGATATCCTTGCACACCAGGAAATATCGTCTTACGGACCTGCCATTTCGTAAAGTAATCGGTGAGAATGCCATTAGAGCCCATGTCTTAATTAAGCCAAGCATTAGCCACGGAATTACAGGCATCCGAAGGCTTAGCGTCCTGGGGGATCTGGTTTCCCAGGGCCGAGGTATGTGGAGGCTGGAGACTCCGGGGCAGAGACCCGCCTGGGCACCAAGGAGGCCGCCGCTCAGAGGCTGCGGGCGGCGGGGGGCCCGACGGCTCGGCAGCTCCAGCCCCTGAAATCCGTTTCACCGCGTTCGGTCGGCTGCTCCTGTGCACTATGCGGAGGGAAAGGGACCCAGGCCGCCGGCCGGATGCATCCAAGGTGGTCCCCCGGACTGGCCAGGTTCCTCTGTTGCGGGACCTATGTTTGAGGGAGACAGGCCAGGCAGGAGCGGCCACAGCCCTGTATGGCTAGAGAGCGGTGTGTCTGGGGTCGAAGGCCGCTCCGCCTCCCTCGTCCCCGGCCACGGTGCCAGGAACACCTGGAGCTTCTACCTGCAGCAGGCAGAGGCCTCCGGCCGCTCGGCATTTAACTTCTCTGCTGTCCGTTTCCGACTCTGAAAACTGGGATCCATTCTTAGGTGACTGCGTGGAATGAGCCAGCGTGTGGGTGACCGATGGCTATGAACTGTAATGTTGGTGTCTCAGCTGAGCCAGGGGCTGGGTCCTGGGTCCTGGGCCTGGCCTCGTCGCACCCCGCTCATCCACATGATGAGAGAGAGAGAGCGAGGACCCAGAGGTGGGGGAGGAAAGCTTCCTGCGCACCCGAATCCCTGCATACGTGTAAAAGGCGATTATGAAAACAGGACATCTGTCCCAGCCATGATGAAATACCAAAGACCGCGTGGTTTAAACAACAGAAATTTATTTTCTGGAGGAGGAGAAGTTCAAGCTCAAGGTCTGGCAAGATCAAGAGAGGGCGAGAGAGCTCGCTCTCCAGTCGTGTAGTATTAGGCCTCCTGTTTGTGACCTCATTTAACCTTAACGACTTCCCCGAAGTCCCCATCTCCAGATAAGTCACGTGGGGGGTAGGGCTTCAACCTATGAATTGTGGGGGACACAGTCCAGTCCATCGCGGAGTCGTCACACATTCCGGGAGGGGGGTGAGAGCCAAATCGGGTCCCCTTAGCACTGAAGGTCAAGTGTAGAACAGCTGTCTACACCGACCACTTGACCGCTTCCTGTGCTTCTCGTGACTCTTCCCTCTCGTGAGGAGGGTGGCACAGGTGTGCTCGCGTACAGGTAACGGGTAACGCCGCCAGCCCTGGGACACTGGGTCCGCCTGACACTCATTTCCTGGCCTCGTGAGGTGTCACCTGCTATGTCTGTGGTAGGAGTGTGGCCGCTTAGAACCCACACAGACAGGGCAAGGAGTGATGCCCACTCACCGGGTCCTCGCGGGGACCCCAGGGACAGGGACACCACCTGGGTCAGCCCCGTTTTACAGACGGTGACGCCGAGGCTGAGAAGCGGAGTCAGAGCAGCAGGGGACTGACTTTGTCTTTTCGCCTACACGGATGGACAAAGGCCACCTGCATCGTAGACCGCATCAGAGACCCCGGACTTCGGGACAGTCCCTCTGGACTCGGCTTCTGGATTCTTCTTCAACTCTTTCCTACTCTGAGATTGCACTCTCTAGGGGTGGCAAAACAAACAAACAAACAAACAAAAATCTCCACAAACTGGGCAGCTTAACAACAGAAATGCTTTCTCTCGCAGTTCTGGGGGTGTGAGGTCAGCGTCTTGAGGTGCCGGCAGGGCTGCCCTCCACTCAGAGGCTCTGAGAACCCCCTCCTGCCTCGTCCAGCTGCCGGCTCTGCTAGGCTCGTGGCCACGTCGCTCCAATCTCGGCCTCTGCGGCCGCGTCGCCTGCCCGTCCGTGCGTCTGGCCTCCTCTGCCTCCTCCCTATCAGGGCTGTGGGTCCACTCAGAACCTGCAGAACCCAGGAGGGGCCTCTCACGTCGGACCCCGCGACATGATCACAGCCGCAAGGTCCCTTTTTCCTTATAAGGTGACATCGATAGGTTCTAGGGATTAGGCCTGGTATCGGGGGTGCCCGTCCTTCAGCCCGCCGCCCCGCGCACGGTGGCTTCTCCGGGAGCAGAGATGCTGCAGGTGGAGGTGCAGGGCTGGAGTGCTGCCGCGGCCCCCGCCCCCACGGCTCCTCCCCCTGCTGTCCCCTTGTCCCACCCTCCCCGGCATCCGATGTGCAGGACAAGCCTCGACGAAGCCCACGTCTGCTCTGCGTCTGCCCACGTCGAGGGCTTCTCCTGCCGGCCAGCTTCACTGCGTTTGAGCAGCGCTGGGCCAGGCACCAGGCAGAGGATTTTTTTTGGTGTCATTTTGTTTTTTTTCCCACGTGTGATTGTCTTTTTTTTCTTTTCTTAATTTTTTTGTCAATGTATTTTTCAGTTACAGTTGACATACAAGATCATGTTAGTTTCAAGCATGCAGCGTATAGAGATTAGACATTTATAGACCTTACGAAGCGACCCCTCGAATAAGCGTGGTCCCCGCCCGATGCCCCTCGTAGTTACGACAGCATCATGGACTGTGTCCCTGTGCCGTACCTCGCATCCCCGTGACTATTTTTCTAACTGGCAATTTCTACTTCTTAATATCTTCCCCCTTTCACCCAGCCCCCCACCCCACCCCCGCTTTTACCCGGAGACCATCAGTTCGTCCTCTGTATCTATTGGTTTGTTTCATCTTGTTTTTAAGATTGCACGTATCAGCGAAATCGTGTGTATTTCTCCGTCTGATTTATTTCACTCAGCGCAATACCCTCTGGGTCCATCCGTGTTGTCAGAAATGGCGAGATTTCATTCCTTTTTGATGGCTGAGTAATAGTCCACCTCTTCCTCATCCGGTCGTCTATCAGTGGACGCCTAGGTCGCTTCTGTATCTTGGCTCCTGTAGGTAATGCTGCCATGGACATAGGGATCCAGGTCGAGTTTCTTAAACTAAGAGCCTGTTCGTTTGTGCCACGCGGGGCAGGGCCGTGCACTCAGAGGGATGGTCCCCCCGCTCCAAAGAGATGAACGAGCCACCTACGCACAGGTTCCCGCCTGGAGGGCCTCTAATCCAGACGCGAGGACCCCACGCTCACTGCATAGCTGAGAAGCGACACCAGGCCGGTGGCCCCGCCGCGCAGAGAGAGGTGGGGGGCGGGTGTGGCCCCCCCCAGCCGCACCCCCCATGTGCAACACGATCGGTCTCCGGTGACAAGAGGGAAAACGAGTTTGGCCGAGTCTAGCGCTTTTCCTCGATGTCGAGTGTCTGACAAGGAGAGACTGGGGTGGGGGCGCGTGGAGATGGATGGACATGAATCTGAGTTTAGCTGCCAGGACACGACTCAATGCGAACATGGTTTAATGGGTCTATAAAAAGAACACCGACTTCCCGCAGACAGACGAAGAGTATTCTGATGCTTTCGGGATAAGTAAACCTGGCACATGAAGATGAAATATCTCTCAAAATAGCGGAGAGTCTGAGATGGAGCCCAGAGGGAGGCGTGGGAGGCGCTCGATGCTTCTGGAGAGGTTTCCAGGGGGGAACGGCAGCTCCCACGAGCACCCAGAGAGCGGGCGCGCTTCCGTTCCCCAGCCCCGGGGGCGGCCAGATGGCGGCCCGAGGACACGTTTCTCCTCTCTCCTTCTGCTTGTGGATGAAATCGCGTCGGCCTTCAAGACCAGTCCTGGGAGCCCCCCGCCCCACCAGCCGCGCCCCCTTTGTCGTGGCTATGCTGCTCTTCCTGAACCTGAAGCCTACTCCTCCCAGGGAGGGGGGGCAGTCAGCATGGGGGAGGGCGGAGGCCTTGGGGTCACGTCAGTGCAGACAGAGGGTGTTGAGGGGCTGGACAGTCTGGGCACCAAGGGGGGCTGAGAGTGGCTGATGTTGGCAGATCAAGGGGCCAGAGGGATCCCCAAACAATTTCTGGGTGTGAAGGTCATGCCTGGGCAGGAGATGTCAGAGCTGGGAGTGAAGGGTCAAGGGGCGAGGGGAGGGGGCAGGGGCTAGGCGGGGCCAGGGCAGAGCCAGCCGCAGCCTGTGGGGTCAGCAGCCGCTTCTGAGGGCGCTGCAGCAGGAGACTTCGTGGGAAAGCCTGCTGGGTTTAGTGAGCAAGATACTCCGCACCGGCAAGATACTCCTGGTCCTCAAGATATTCTCTGTGTTCATGTCCTGTGGCAGCCATAACAAAGTCCCATAGCCCCGGAGGACTAAACCACAGATACTTACTGTCGCCGTCCTGGAGGCCTGAGTCCCAGAGCCGAGTGCGGGCGGGGCTCGAGGCCTCTCTGCTAGGCGTGTAGACGGCCGTCTCCTCCCTGTGTCCCCACGTGGTCGTCCCTCAGTGCGCATCTGTGTCCCGACCTCTTCTTATAAGGACACGGTCTCATGGGACGGGGGCCTACCCCAGTCAGTGACCCCATTTTACCTTAATTATCTCTTTAAAGGCCCTTTCACTAACTATAATCACATACTGAGCCACGGGGGGCAAGACCTCAAAATGTAATTTGGGGCGGGGGAAGGGAGACACGATTCAGCCCAGAACACTTCCCATCAGTATAATTCGATGAGGTCCTCTCAGACGACTGTTTCTTCCAGTTCTAAAATCCCAAGAGCCTGTCCCTTTCTACTGACAATAAAGTAAAGATGTATCTCATAAGGAAAATGAAGTTCCAAGCGTGCTGAGTTAGGACGTGGGGCGATCCCGTAAGCGAACGGTATCCTCATCTATAGAGTAGAGAACCACGTGTCGATGCGCAAAGCAAGCAGCACAGCATCTTCCCGCTCACCGTTGTGTTGTGCGAGCTGCTTGCAGGGCGCCCCCCCCCTCCTTCTTCTCGACTTCCTTCTAACGTTTCACTGCCAAAATTCATACCATTTCTAGAAAGTTGGGTAACCACAGCCGAGACTTCATAAGTTAGAACTTTAAAACAACCCCCAATTAGTCGTGCCTTTTGATTTTTCTTACGGTGCTTGTTTTTTTTGTTTTTTTTTTTTCCCCATGTGGAACATTTCAATTTTTATGGAGTTGAATTTTTGGGGGTCCCATTTATATTTTTGGTCGTAATGAAAAGGCCTGCCTTCCCTATGGTATGGTTATAAAAGGATCCTTCCACGTTTTCTTCGGTCACGTTTGTGACTTTTTTGTTTTCTGGTGCAAATCTCTGATCCAGTTGGAGTTTTCCTTGGCGTGTGCGCCCACCTGCCCGACACCGCTAGCTGGCCGACCTCTCTCCGTTGCTCGAGATGCCTTCTCTTTGCCACGGTCAAGGCCCTCAGGTGTTCCGAGTCCCTCTGGACCTTCTCCACCGTGTCTTTGTCCGCTTATTTCTGATCTTACACTGTTTCCGTGATCGATGCTTTGTTATATGTTTTAATATCTTCTCTTTGATCCTCTTCTCTCTTGGCATGCCCCGGCTGTCTTATTTATTTTTCCATATGAATTTTAGCATCGCCGGGTCTAGTCAAAGAAAAAACCAAAGACTTCATATTTTTATTGGCATCAAGTTAACTTTATAAATTAACTCGGGGAGAACTGATGTCTAGAAATTGACCTGTCTTTACAATTTGCCTTATTGTCTGTTCTTCGACACTTTTTAAGGTTTTTTTTTTCATATAGATCTTTAATTTTTTTTTTGTTATGCTTATTCCTAGTATTTTATCTTTGAAAAAAAATCGGCTGAGACTCGGGTGGTTTTCCTTCCAATCTAGCTTCTGTGTGTGTGCGTGCACACGTGTGTGAGCGTGTGCACGCGTGTGTGAAAGCTGATTTGTTTTATTGCTTATAATAGCTTTTCGATGGATCGTTTGGGGTTTTCTGGGAGTATAAGCATATCGTCCACAAATAGTAAGATTTCATTTTCTTTTTTCTTATTTTTCTACTGCTAATTTCTTTATCATTTCTAGTCCTATTTGATAGTAATTCTGGAATGATTAAACAACAAGGGTGACAATGCTTGTTGCCGACTTTAGTGGCGATGTCTTTCGTGTTTCTCTGTTAGGCGTGAGGCTGGCAGAGATGAATATATTTTGTCAGATTAGGGACGTTTCCAGCTTTTCTTATTGTATTTGGTGCTTTATCAGGAATTTTGTCAAATGCTTTTCCAAGTATAGAAACCATCCTTTGACTTCCCCCCAGGTCAATTAATATGATTAATTATATTAACATATTTCCTAGTATTGTACCCGGCTTGGTTTTATTGTAGAATTCGTTTAATGGGCTTCTGACATCTGTTTGTTTGTTTCATGTTGGATTTTCCCTTTGGTATTCGTGAGAGATATTTATCCAGATCCCCATCAGGTTTCGGTATCAATGTTATGCTCGTGTTATAAAAACAATCGGAAGGTTTTCTTTCTGGTTCTCTGCTCGGCAGAGTTTTAAAGAGCATTAGAGTGGGAGGTTTAGGCGTGTTCACCTGTGAAAACTGCTGTTTTGGGAGGCGGGAGGGAAATGGTTTTTTTCGAGAGGGCATTTTTTTAAATGGCATGCTTTTAAAAGAAAGATGCCATAATAAATATCCTTTTATACGTATCTTTGTACACTTATTTCTTAGGTGGGATTAATTTCTAGGTGTGGACTTGCTCTTGAAGAGTGTTCAGTCTACCATTTGGCCAGTAGGTCGCTGTGACCGCCGACCCTCCCACGAAGCCTGGGCCAACTCACGCTCCCGCTGACGATCGACAGCGCCGGTTTCTGCCAACTGCTTTTGTCTTTGCTGATCTGATAGGCAAAACGAAAATAAAAACCCTCATATTAGTTCAATTTTCATCGCTTTAACGAATAGTGAGGTTGGGCGCTTTTCATATTTTTACAGGTAATTGGATTTCTTTTTCTGTGAATCGCCTGCTCATGTCTTTTCTGTATTTTTCCAATATACTTTTCCTCCTTTTTCTCATTGATTTTTGATAGCTCTTTATATATTAAGGATCCTTAACCATTCCATGGGGTATGTTATCCTCGGTCAGCCATGAGTCTTTTTGGTAAATGGACTTTATTGTAAAAAATTATCTAGTGGCTCTATGGGATCTAAGATTTCTGTACCAGACAGAGGCCAAAGTGTGGATGATTCAGTCTTGGGTCATGCAGAAAACTTGAATTTGTCTATTAAATATCCAGAATTAACTTGAGGAACTTGACTCAACTCTTCTGTGTCCAGTTCCAACAAGCACTTACAGCACTGGAAAAAAAAAGAAAAAACAACAAAAACCAAAAAACCCAAATAAAACACACGGGCAGCTAGAGACTCCCATTGCTAGGAAACATACCAAGGTACACATAACTCCGGTCACCAAAATTCATTTCCTGAGACGGAGGAAGCACGGGCCTGTCCCTGGGTCATTATTCTAAGAAGAAAAAGGAGCCATTTGCAAATCATAAAAGTCAAAATCCAGCCAAGTTTTCCATCAAGTGGTGTATACCGAGGCTCTGAAAACACAAACACATGATTAGGACGCAAAAGAAGGCCCAGGACAGGTCCCGCTGGCGCTCAGCCCGGGGTGCGGCCAGCTCCTGGCTGATAACAGAGTGGGCCGGGTGGAGGGCGGACCCTCTCCTGTGGGATCTGCCGTAAACAGTTTGGTGTGGTTCGCAGACAGCTCTAAAAACAAAGCAAACCACTGCGCCTCCACAGTTTCAGACCCAGCTCTTTGCAAGCCACGTCTTTTGCCCCGAATTCCAGCCTCTGCCCACGCGTCCCAGTGGGAAAGGGCATAACGAGAGATCGAAAGTGTGGACGCGAGAGGGGACAGTGTAATAAACATGAGCAGACGTGACTTCACAGGGCGATAGGATCATAAGTTCCTAACTGGGCAGGTCGTGGTGGGTGGTCACGCCCCAGGCCTGTAACTTCTTAGCGAAAGGCTTATCTTCGCCTTGAGCCAGCCCTGTCCTGGCGTCTGTGGATCTAGGCGAACACGCCTTTGAAATGCCTCTTTTTCAGACCTCTCCGAAGCGTAAGGTCCCGTGGGGGGCACACGCCTCGTGAGCCACCCGGCGATCCCATCCCTGCGTGGCCCCCGCCAGCACCCCCTGCCTCCGTGAAACCCGCCTTCTCTTCCCTCCGGATTCCAAAGGCAGAAAAGAGACTGCGGACGGTCGCTCTCTGGAGGGTTTGAGGTCTTGCTTCCCGTTTGCCTCAGATAAAATCTCATCAAACTTCTTTGCAGGTTTGGACGTTCTTACGCCGACAAAAGGATGAGTGAAAAAGGTCGGGGAGCACGAGGCGGGGGGACTGCGGCCCTGCTCCCCAAGACGGGCATTCCCTTTGAGGTTTGATATTTCAGACGGAGCCCCAGTCCCCGTCCCACCCCTGGGCTTAGCTCCAGCGAACTTCGGGTCCTTGACTCAGTCAGGCCTCTTTGCTTCTTGACCTCGGCCTGCGCCGGGTTCTTTCTCTCGAATCCCGTTGTTCTCCCTCACGACTGGACCGAGTCCTCCTTTCAGAGACGCCTGTCAGCTGTCGCCTCCTCCAGGAAGCGCTCCCGGATGCCCCGTGGGCCTGCTCCGGGCCACTCTCGGTGCTGCTGTGGCATGGCCGTGTCTCCCCAGCAGGACTTCCCACACCGTCCCGTGGTCGTCCCCACTTCTCGGCCAGGCCCATGTGCCCAGATGGCAGCGGAGCAGACCGCCGGGCACCCCGCACGTGGCCCGGGTACGCTAAGCAGCTTTTGAGATGGTTCATGACATCCGAGCCTGTTGGAGTTTGCTGGCATGGCAGTCACCACTTGTCCCATGCTCCCCACCTGGGCTGCACACACACATGCACACACATAGACACACACACACACGCACGCGTGCACGCACGCATGCACACACACACGCACACACACACGTGCTCCCCACCTGGGCCGCACACACATGCGCACACACAGACACACACACACGCGCGCACACACACACACACGCGCACACACACACATGCTGTGTAATTTTAGGAGAAGGGGCCGCCAGGCCATGCATTGCGGGGAGAGAGAACAGTATGCATGAGGGCCCTGGGGGGCCTGGCCACCCAGGGGGACGTTGGAGAGCAATCTGGAGTCCCCAGCGTAGCTGCTGCTGCCCCTGGCACGTCATCGGTGAGGCCACTGCAAGCTAGGCTCTGGCCAGCGCGGAGCCAGCGCCAGACGGGCATCGAAATGGTTTGGAAATCTAGTTACAGACGCAGGTCCCTTCGTGGCGTGACACTCAGCTGCTGTGTGGTCCTCTGGCTGCCACGATGAAGGACCGAAGGACCTCAGACAGGGCTCAAATCGGCAGAAATCGGTCCCCTCACATTCCGGAAGCCAGGCGCCCAGCTTCTGGGGTCTGCCAGCACTCCCGGGCACCCCACGGCTGTGGCCACATCTCTCCAGCCTCTGCGGCTGTCCCTTCCCCCTCCGGGCCCCCCCACCGTGAGCGTCTGTGTCTGGGCCCAGATTTCCCTCCTCTTACAGAGACAGCAGACGTAGGGTTTAAGGTTCACCGTACTCCAGTGTGACCTCAACTTGACCCGCTCACATCTGCGGTGACCTTTTTGGCGAATAAGGCCACATCCCGAGGGGACGAGGCAGGGTCCCAGACTGGAGGCCGGTGGGGGGAGCCGGTCACACCGTCTGCATGGCCCTCCCCGCAGGCTCCGCAGGTCACAGCTGCCCTTTCATTTGTGCGTCCCCCTCACTGGGCTCCGAGTTCTTTGCCGACATCGCGTTACGTCTTAGTGACATTTAAATCTGCAGCAACCGGCCTGGTGCCCGGTGCTGGGAACGCTCGTCTCTCAGGCGCTGCGGAGTTCGTCCAGGGGAGGCTGTTCAGGGCTGGCACCCGCTCCATGGCCTCAAGACGCAGGCACTTCTTACCCCTTCATTCATTCATTCATTCACTTGCTCGTTTGGCACACATTGATTGAGCTCCCTGTACGTGCCAGACCAGGACAGAATTTACTGAGGATTCCACGTGGGCGTGAGGGGTAGAGAGAGGTCAGCGAGGGCTCCAGGGCACGTGGCTGGGGCCACAGGAACTGGGGACATGCTGCCGACTGCTGACTCGGAGGAGACCCTGGCTGGGGCCCGGCTGGTGGGGGGGACGGCGGTTCGGTGTGGAC
>NW_006435764.1:3046721-3057976 GCF_000325575.1 Pteropus alecto
AAACCGTGTCCCCACATTGCCAGGTGTCTCCCGGGGGCAAATCCAGCCCTGAAGCATCAGGAGTCATCGACTAAGGTTTCGATAACTAAAAAAATAATTTCTTAGTGACTTCACAGGTGTCCCTCTGTGCTTGATCCTCTCTACATAGAGAAAAAGTGGGTGCAGCGACACCACACAGCTCCAGATGTCCCAGAAATATCTTTCCAAACACACACTCACGCACACACGCACACACACACACACGCACGCACACGCATGTACACACGTGTATCAATCTGTGCCGCACGAATGCAATCTCTTTCTGTTGTCGGAGACTTTCGTCCGCTCTTAGCCAATATGCAGCCCCCTCTGCCATCAGGTACCACCTGGCACCTTGAGCGTCTTCGGCACAGGGACTCGGGTCCACGGTCCTCAGCTGAGTGTGGGCCTCTCTTTCTGGAGGATATTTGTGATGTGACGAGTTGGAGTCCACGATGGCTGAGTAGAGGCGGTGACGTGGCGGGTCCAGGAGGACATGTGGCTGCTTCTGGGGCCAGGGGCTGCAGGTGCCTGAGGGAGCCTCGAGAGAAGTGTGGGGGACAGGAGCCGCATGACCCGCAGACACGCGGGGGCGGCCGGGTGTCCTCGTTACTTGCGATGGCAGCACAGACCCTCGGGCAGCCTGGCACCGGGGGCGGGGTGGAGGCCGCGCTGCGGACCCCTCTGCCCTGGCCGCAGGGTGAGTCCCACGTGTGCGGCCACTTTCCTCGTCGTCTTTAAAAACGTGCATCAGTCAAAGTGTCTGATTCGTCGAGTTACACGCATGGAAGAGTTGGGTCAAATCCTGAGACTTTAAACATTTTACAAAACCAATCAAAACAAAGTCGATACCCACGTGGTCCTCATTTGTCTCAAAAGACCAGAAAGTAAACTTGAGCCGAGCGACACGGCCGTCCGGAGTCTCGGCGTTCAGAGGGGCACCGTGTCCACGTGGTGGGGAGGCCAGCGTTTCTTTTTCAAAACGCGACAGTTCTGTGTGTGCTGCTTTGTGAGCTGCGTTCTGCTCTTTAAAGTTAAGAGACTTGGTTTTATATAATATTTTTGAATTTGCAGAAGGGCTGAGGAGGCCGCACAGGCGGTTCTCACGATCCCCCTCCCACTCCCCAGTGCCCGGGACCAGTGCGGTGCCTTCGTTAGGATCCGTGAACCGGCCGATACGGCCTCGTTAACTAAATCCTGCAGTTCACGTGAGCGTTCGCGCCTTGTGTTGTACGTTCTGTGGGTTTGGGCAAATGCGTCATGTCATGCGCCCACGTGGCAGTCTCACGCAGAGTAGGTTCACGGCCCCGCAGTCGCCTGTGCTCTGTGTTTATCCCTCCGTCCCCAAGCCCCAGCCCCCACAACCACTGGTCTGTTGTGGCCAAAGTTTTGCTTCTTCCAGAATGTCATGGAGTCGGAATCAGGCATTCACTTAATAATGTACCGTGAATGTCTTTCCATGTCCAAAAAAAATATCCATTTATCTGATGGATTTAAAAGGATTCATAGTTTTTCCTTGAATGAATACATCCCAGCGTATTTAACCAATATATTTTGAGTGTCCACATTTTTTTCTATTTCAAACACTTCTTTGGTGGTGACCTTACACACCCGCCTTTGCACACCGGTTCACTAGCATAAAACCCTACAAGTGGAAGTTCTGGGCCCAATTCCGACACCCACACTTTGAAGGGTTTGCACAGACGGCCGAGCTGCCTCGTCGTGTGTCCCCATCACAGACCCCGCACGTGTCTGCTGCGCGAGGTGCAGAGTTTTGAGTCTTAGGGCAGCACGTTAGTTTCCCGTGGCCATTGTAACGAATGACCACAGAGCTGGTGGCTTCGAACACCGGGAACATGTTCCCTCAGAGCCCGGAGGCCGGAAGGCCGACAACGAGGTGTCACAGGGCCGGCTCCTCCCCAGGTTCGAGGGCGCGGTCTGTCCAGCCGCTGCCGGCCGCCCTCGGCTTGTAGACGCCTCGCTTTAATCTCTGCCTCCGTGTCCGCACGGACTCCCTCCGTGTTTTCCTCCTTCCTGTCGGGACGCTTGCCATCGGCTTCAGGGTCCGTCCACCCAGTGAAGCCGGGATGGTCTCACTCCAGATCTTTCCCTCGACGGCATCTGCAAAGGCCCTTTCTCGGAGTGAGGTCACGTTCCAGGCACGGGAATAAGACGCTTTGTCAGAGACGGGAAGCCAGACCTGACACTCGGGGTTCTGCGTGCTCGGCGAATAACGTGTTCTTCCCTGCCTGCCACACGCACCTTCACCTCGGACGACCCGATGGGCTCGGAAAGCCAGCATCGGCCCTGATCTCGAGGCACAGTCTGCGAAACGCTGAGTGTATTCTTCTCGTATTCTTCTGACTGCTGTTTTTATAATAATCCGTGATCCCAACCAGCCCTCCGAACGACCGAATCGGGTTCGTCCAGGATGGTGACCAAGCGTGATGACCGCGAGCCCTGACGGTCACTTTTTACCAGGGGCTGGCGGCGTGGCGACTGGACGAGCAGGGGGGCTCCCTGTGGCCCTGGGTGAGGGGCTCGCCCTCCCCGAGCCGCGGGTTCTTCGTCTGGGTCGTAGAGGTAGGAACATCTGTGCCTCCAGGGGCCACCGAGGAGCCTTGGCGGGCCACCACGGGCCACGGGCTCAGCCCACTGCCCCCTACGGAGTAAAGGCTCCGGCCACACTTGTGGAGGCGACATGTTCTGCCTTCTCTGACTCCAACTGTTTCCAAGCACCGGCTGCTGCTCCCTTCTTTAGTCCCCCCAACCTCCCGCCGGTGCAGTGGGGGCCAGTCGCCCCGACTTCCGGCCGGAGCGAGCTCTGACTGCCCAGCCCCTTTCCCACCTTCCGTGTCAGATCCTCACGCCGTGGGTGGTGCGTCCGGGGTTGGACATCAGGGTGGCATTCTGCTGGCTTCCCGCGTCGGCTCCTCGAGAGCCACCGAGAGGCGCGACGTGTCTGGGGCTGGACGTCAGGGTGGCATTCTGCTGGCTTCCTGCGTCGGCTCCTCGAGAGCCACCGAGAGGCGCGACAGCGCAGGGCGTCCCCGTGGCCGCGGCCGGCCCCCCTCTCGTTCCCGTCCTAACCAAGCTCAGCGGAGGCCCCGTCTTCAAAGGGAGCATGTGGTCAGGCCTGTTGATGTCCAGAGCCCTCGTCACTTCCCAGATGACAAAGTCGGGGAGCAGACAGCGCCGAGGGACACACCAGTGGCCTCGCCTTCCCCGGGGACATCCCCAGCGCATCACGGAGTGGGCACCGTGACAGGCCCTGCGTGGACGGAGGTGGCAGCTGTCTGGGGCCTGATCTGACCACATGTGACATGAAAGGCAAGGGGACCGAATTGAGGACAGAACTGACAACAGTGCCCGCCGCCCGCGGCCCCGCCGTGCGCACGGGGAGGACCCGGCGGTTCCCTGTGGAACGGAGTCTCCGGCATCCTCGGGCTTTGGGGGGGCCCTCGAAGCCGTCCAGATGACACAGCTGGATCCCAGCGCACACGCCACGAAGATGGCCTAACCAGAGGAGAAACGTCTGGAGTTTCGGGGAAACTGGAGCCAAAGGAGAGAAAAAAAATTAAAACGGAACAGAGCAAACCCCGAACTGCCGCATGACCCGGCTCTTCCGCCCCTCGGCGTGTGCCCCGAAGGTGGGAAAGCGGGGTTCACGCGGACTCCCGCTGGCGGGGACCACGGCGGCGTTATTCACCATCGTCGCAGCGTGGAGGCGGCTCCCGTCCACCGCCGGAGGGACGATGTGCAGGAGACGCTCGTCCAGACAAGGGAGAACGGCCCGGCCACGGGCACAGGAGGAGCCGGCCCCGGAAGGCCCCCTGCCGTGTCATTCCCTGGGCACGAGCCGCAGACGCACATGCACGGAGGGCAGATCGGGGTCGCCGCGGCTGGGGGACGGGTCGCGTGTGCCCCGGCATCGCTGGGGAGCGGGTGGAGCTGCCAGCGACGAAGTGCTCCCTTTAAATGGTTATTTTATGTTAGGTGCATTTCGCCTGAATGAAGACAAAACGAAACAGAAAACACAGTCGGGACCGCGGAAATGCGAGAGGGACTCCGAGACGTCGAGAACCCCGTGGGGTGCCCAGGCCTTTCCCCGCAGCGTTGGGGGCGCGTGGGGGCAGATCCCGGAGAACAGGGGCGAGTAGCGGGCTGCGCCTCATCGAGCGGGGCTGTGTTTTAAGGGACCGTGAGGAGCCTGTCCGGCCCATGTCAGCTGCAGGCTCCCAGGTCCCTTCGATCCCCGACCCTGGGTCCTCCTCCAGTGAATGACCCTGGGGGACAGGAGGCTGACTGACTCGGGGCTCCGCGTGCCCGTCATCCCTCCTCGGGGTGTTCGCCTGGGCCTCCCCCAAATCCCGCAGCCCCTTCCCGCTCAGGTGAACAATTTCTGAGCAGACATATCCACAGACTTACAAACAAAACCTTTAGATGTGCTAATGGCTGCCGCATGCACAGACTTCATTACAGCACGCGAGAGCTGAGTCTGTCTTCTTTTGCCCGATTTTTCGTGTAAACGGGCAACTCGCCTCGTTTTCTCCCTCCATCCCTGAGTAGCAGATTTTTCTGCTCAGCGACCCAAACCGATCTGAGAGGGATGCAGGAGGAGAGCGAGCCCAGAGTCGCGCCCCCCGCCCCGGGCTGTGGGCTGATGGGCGAGGCACAGGTGGCATTAGTTTTTCAGGCTTGAGTCCTTTCCACGGCATCTCTGGACTCACTAAAGGGAAAGCGGAAAGAGAACGGAGGGAGGGAAGACCTTTGTCTGTCTGGTTGTCGAAGACAGAGAGACGCCAGGTGGCCTTAGCTTCTCCGGGGCTGAGAATGGATTGTCATTTTTAAAACACAGCCAGCGAGGAGACAGCGAGGGGCTCGCAGCGAACACGCGCGAGAACACGGGAAAGCGCTCGATCCAAACGGTCGCCCCTGTGTCCGGGCGTCTCTGCTGACGCGTCCCACCCACAGCCCGCCTGGGCGAAAGCACGGAGGGAACGACACATCAGTGTGTCACGAGTTTGCTCTCGGGAACTGCCCGGGAGAGACAGACAGACAAGTTACATGGGAGCGGAGCAAACGAACCAGCAGCTACACCTCGAAACATAGTTACAGTAACGAACTCTCTCCAAACGCTCGCTTCATGCCAAACCTTGCCCTAAGCGTGTTCCACCTGTTAACCCATTTAATCTGCTCAGCAAACCTTACAAGTTAGGTGCTTATATTATCTACATTTTACAGATGGGGAAACTGGGGCACAGCAGGGTTATGGAACTTGCCCGGAGTTACAGGGGGACAGCAGTGGAGCCGTGATAAATGTGCAAATCAGTGAAGAAATGTTACATTATGTAGCAGTAATGAATGACGCTAGCAGTGGGAATGGACGTGGGCGACCTTCACCGCGCCCGGGCACTGCGCACTGCCCCCGCCTCGTCTAATTCCGTCTGTGCCCAGCAGCACTGGGCAGGGCGGGATCAGGGGCACCGGGGGGACCGGACAGGGTGGGACCGGGAGCACCGGGCAAGGCAGGACGTTAAGCCCTGATGCGGAGGATGGAGAGGAGGTCTTGGCGCAGGTCTCGGCTCGTGCATCTGTGGCTTTGCCACCTGAGGATCGGCGGGGGTGCTCCTGCAGGCTGGCAGCACTGTGACTTTGCTGTGCAGTGAGCAGCCACCCTCAGCCTCACAGTGGGTGGGATCTCATGGTTCTAGAATCTGAGGAGTGGGCAGGGCTGGGGAAGAGGGTCCTGTCACTGACAGACAGACAGACCAGGATCTGGTGACACTCCCGGGAGCCAGGCAGGAAGGCCGAGTGCCTCCCCACGCTCAGACACACGCGCCTTGCCATGAAGCACCCCACCCCTGGGCCTAACCACACCCCGCACGCCCGGCCTTCACGCCAGGAATGACAGTGACGTCCTGCAGAGCGCTTACTGACGCGCTGGCTCATTGCCTGTCTTGGTTACACCCCCAGTCGCGTCTGCCCGTCAGTCCCGAGGAGTAAGCGGCCACCGCGATGCGCGTGGCCTCGGAGAGCGTGGCCGCACCTGGGGGCCCTTCCTAGGCAGGGCCCGGCCTTCCCTCGGACACCGCCTGTGTTTGCACCTGCAGATGCCATGCCGGCCGCAAGGGAGGCTTTCGGGAAGGAAGCGCCAGTTCTGACGCCGTCACCCGTCATCATCACCGACAGTTTGCTTCCACCGTTATCTCTTCTTCAGCCTCTTTCGGCTCCGTGCTGGGCTTGGCGACACAGGCTGGACTTCCGGGAGGCGTGAAATGCAGTCCTGATCTTGGGGTGACGGCTCGATCCATGGTGGGGGACCCACAGATGAAGAGATCACAGAGGGCTCCCCAGGGCACGAGGCTGTGCGGGAGATGGTCCAATCTGGAGGTTCAAGAAGATGGACGTCCTGGAAGAAATGGCACTTGGCGCTCCGGCTTCGGGACTGGCCAGGAGTTCGCCCGGTGCGGAAGCTGGAAAGGCATTTCAGACGAAGGGAACAGCGTGGACGAAGCACGCAGGTACCGAAGCCGTGTCCCGGTCCAGGCGTCACACGCTCACTCAGAAGGAGAGAAACGGGACAGGTGGGGACTTGGCCAGCACGTCAGCGGGAGGCCCCTTCTGAGGGGTCACCCCTGGGTGGCTCGCGCTGTTTGCCCCCTGGGAGTTTGCTCCGGCGTTGGCCGATCTCTACATTTCTAAGAGATACTAGAAATCTGGACGTTTGTGTGACATCTCCGGACTCTTAAAGGTTGGCCGGCAATTAGAATCCGTGAATCGTAGGCCACCCCAGACACGTTGGCGGCGGGACCTGCCGTCTGGGCGGCGGTGCATCCCGGATCTCGTCTTCCCCTTCAGAGTTGTAATTACAGTCGGTGCTGTTTCTCCCCCACTTAACATGTCACGAATATTTTCCCCGGTTATGTAATCCTTTCAAAGCTGGGTGCAGTGATTACATAATGTTTTGGACGTGTCGTGATTTGCCTCACCTTCCCCTCCTCCCGGAATCACGGTTTCGGGGCGGAGACTCGGACGCGCTCCCACCTGCTTCATCATCTCGTTTCCTTCCGGCAGGGGGGGCACCACAGAGCGGTGTCCCACGTTCCTTTCCTGCCCCCCTCCCGTGAGCCTGGGAGAGCTTAGCGTTTCGGCACCGGAGGGGACCCTGGGTTTCCCCCATCTATTCTTTTGCTTTTCAGATGAGGAAACTTAGGCCTTGTCCCAGGTGCCAGAGCAAGTATATAATAATCCTTTTCTGGTAAAAATGATCGAAGTTCAGCGAAGTTCACCGCGAAAGAGTCAAAGCATGATTTTTTCTTTGTGTCAGAAATGTGCGGAATCTGTATTCGATCTGGGGGAGAACCGACACCTTTATGGTATCGAGACGTATCCAGAAACGCTCTACAGCAAGATACATTCTCGTTAGATTTGTTTCTAGGTTATTCGCATGTCCGTGTCTATAATTCTTGTTTCTTTGGTTTGGTCGCTTTTGCAAATGGCGTATTTTAGAGACTTGGGTTTTCTCACTGTTGTTGCTTTATAGACATGCAATTGAGTTTTGCAGGTTGGTTTTTGTATCCATTTGTCTGATTTAACTCTCTTATTAATAATTTTTCATGGGTTATTTTTTTTTTAAATGTAGACGATATTTTCATCTGCAGCTGATAAGAGTTTCCTCTCTCCCTTTCTTCCTTCATGTTCTTTTTCATGCCTTATTACATAGGTTAGGGCCTCGAGTTTGATATTCTGTAGAAATGTTTGATACTTGACTTTAAAAGGAATTCCTTCAGCGTCTATCCATTCGGCGTGATTATTATTGTAGGTATTCTTAACAGATGTTCTTTATCGGACGAAAGAAGTTCCCTTCTGTTCCTAGTTTGCTAAGATTTTTTTAAACCATGATTAGATATTGAACATTAGCGAGCGCTTATTTTTTGCATTTATTAAAACCGTAATTTGGGTATTTTCCTTCAATCGGTTATTGTGGTACGTGACATGAACAGATTTTCAAAACCAATCTCGTGTTCCAACTTGGACGCCACTTAATCCTGAATATTTTGGACTCTAAATTTCCTTTAAGTATCGCATCTACTGTCAACACGGCCCTTTATTTTTTCCCATCCTCTCTTCGGGCTGCATCCTGCATCATTTTTTCACTAAGTCTTTTTCAGCTGTGTCTCATTTGCTGTTCAATACATCCATCCGTTTCTGTTTTTTATTTTTAAAATGATCACACAGTAAATTTCGCTTTTCTTGGAGAGGACGTGCACGTCTATGAACTGTCACACATGTATGCGACCACCCCACGATAAGGGCGAAGGACAGCTTCGTCACCCTCCCAAACTCCCCGGGATGATCCCTTTCTAGTCATCTGTCCCCTGCCCCCGCCTGTTCTCACCGCTATAATTTCGTCCTGTATATACAGAATGTCCTGTCAATGAGACCGTATAGTAAGTAACCTTTTCAGACTGGCTCCTTATGCTCATCCCGATATCGCTGAGAGTCACTTGGATTGTTGCATGTCCTTTCTTTCTGCCGCTGAGCTGTATTCCATCGTGTGCGGGTCCGCCACAGTTTGTTCATCCGTTGACCCGAAGGACATTTTCGTGGCCCCGGCTTGGGCAATTAAGTAGAGCTGCCATGACCATTTGCACCTAAGTTTTAGGTGGACATAACGTTTTCGTTTCTCTCTTTCGAATATCCAAGCTTGAGGTTACTGGGTCCTGTGGTACGTGTATGTCTGGCTTTGAAAGAAACTGCCACACCGAACCTCAGAGTATCATTCTGCATCCCCACGAGCCACGTGTGCAAGTTTCGATCGCTCCATGTCCTTGCCGGCGCTTAGTATTGTAGATTTTTTTTTAAAAAATGAGCTCTTCTAATAGATGCGTAGCGGGATCTCATCATAGTTTTACTATATTTCTCCTTAATGGTTAACGATGTCGAATGAAGTTTATGAGTTTACTTGCTGTCCATATCCCCTCTTTGGCAAAGGGACCGTTCAAGCCTTTAGCGCATATTTTAATCTGGTCGTTTTCTTACTATTGAGCTGTGAAAAAGCTCTGTATATTTCGGATATGAGTCCTTCGTTGAATATTCGCTTTGCAAATATTTTTTCTCGGTCCATAGATTTCTTTTCATTCTTTTGCCAGCGTAATTCTCAGAACAAATGTTTTCACTTTTAACGAAGTCCAGTTGATCCATTTCTCGTGGATACGCTTTTAATGTCCTGGCTAAGAGCTCTTTGCTTAACTCTAAGTCACAAAGACTTTCACGTCTCCGTAGAGCCTTCAAATAGAGTAGGGCCCCACCAGCCCCTTGATTTTGGACTGCCGGCTTCCGTAACAATGAGAAAATACATCTCTGTCGTTTTAAATTACCCGGTTTGTGGTGTATTGTCACAGCAGCCACGGGAAACCAGTACACTTCTCAATAAATATTTGTTGGATAAATGGGTGAATAGGTGGGTGGATGGAAGGATGTATTTGTGAATGTGAGGGTGGATGGATGAATGATGGACGGGTGGATAGATGGATGCTACGTTTAGATCCGTGATCCACTTTGAGTTAATTTTTGTGTAAGGTGCACCATTTTGGCGGAAGCTCGTTTGTTCGCACACGGCGTCCCAGCACCGTTAGTTGAAAAGACTCCTTTCTCCGGTGGTTGTTTGCACCTTTGCTAAAAATCACTCGGTCACACGTTGCGTGGGGCTGTTTCCGAGGTGTGTCGTCGGTTTCATCGATCTATGTCATCGATCCTTAGCCACACGATGTCCAGGTTCCTCTGCCTCCCTCCGGTTTAGGACACGGTGGCCGAGCCCTGGGCTGCCATCCTGCGACGCAGTTACCAGGGTTGGGTGGTAAATGACGCCTTGGCGTGTGCACAGGCACCGCGGCGGGTGGCGCGTTCTTCTGAGTCGCAGACCTGTCTTCTCTCCCCCCAATCTTTCCCGGGGTGCTTTCGCTCTCCGCTGACGAGAACGCTCCCGGGGACCTGGGCCTGGCCAGACCCACCGCGGAGCTGGTGCAGCGTCTGCAGAGAAGAATGAAGGTCATAAGAAAAACGATCAGCGAACGGGAGATTTTAGCGAGTGCCTTTTTGGACTCTCTCCACCACCCCCTTTCTCTCTCCCTGGTGGTACCCAAAGTCCACCCCGCAGCAGAAGGATTCTGGTGTCCCGAGGGGTCTCTGGAGGGAGGGACCCGAAGACACCACCCAGAAGTGTAATATTCCATGGGGTAAACTCTCTTTTTACTGAGACGTTCATAACACATAAAATTAACCATTTCAAAGCAAACAATCACATGGCCTTCCCCACACCCACGACACTGTGTGACCATCACATCTGTCTAGTTCATCGCCCTAAACGGGGAGCGGTGCCCACTGAGCAGGTGCTCCGCATCCTCTCCCACCCCCGACGCTGGGGTAAACTTTTAGGAAACAAGGGGGGTGGGCACTTGGAGCCGCGGTTCCTGCTCAGACACCCGGTGTGTCTCTGCAGAGCGACCCCCCTTCCCCGGGCATCTGGCCTTGCTTCACGTCCCTTCTCCCCGACTCCCACCAGCCAGGGCTTGCATCTCCCACGGAAGGGGGCGGTACTGATGTCCTCTCTCGGGCTCTGCTTTTCAGAGCAGGGCTTGTCAGACTTCGCTGTGAGAGGAGCTCCTCGGGGCCATGCGATTAGAAAGGCAGAGACTGGAGTGTTGCTGCCACAAGTCAAGAACCGAGGTTGCTGGCAGTCACCAGAAGCCAGGAGAGGCAAAGAAGGGTCCTTCTCCGTAGAGCCTTCAAATAGAGTAGGGCCCCACCAGCCCCTTGATTTTGGACTGCCGGCTTCCGTAACAATGAGAAAATACATCTCTGTCGTTTTAAATTACCCGGTTTGTGGTGTATTGTCACAGCAGCCACGGGAAACCAATACACTTCTCAATAAATATTTGTTGGATAAATGGGTGAATAGGTGGGCGGATGGAAGGATGTGTTTGTGAATGCGAGGGTGGGTGGATGAATGATGGACGGGTGGATAGATGGATATGTGGATGGATGAATGATGGACGGGTGTGCTTGTGTGTGTGTGTGTGTGTATAAATAGGTGGATGGATAGATGAATGGATGGATGAATGTGTGGATGGATGGATAGATGGGTGGATGGATGGATGGATGAATGATGGATGATGGTGGATGGATGGTGGATGGATGGATGGGGGGATGGGTGGGGGGGGGGATGGGTGGGT
>NW_006435764.1:3058564-3063639 GCF_000325575.1 Pteropus alecto
GGGTGGAGTTGGGGGGCGGAGAAGGGTTCTGAGCAGAGACGTGGACGGAGCGCCCAGCGAGAGCAGAGTCACCTTCGCCCAGGAGCGGGGCCAGGGCAGCCCTTTCTCCCCCCCGATGCAGACACCCGCAGGGACCCTCCTGGGAACCATCGTGACATTTCGGCCTGTGCCCTGGAGTTCTTCTTGCGACCCCTCTGACCACGAGGAGCCCCGTGCGCACGCCGACAACGGGCAGGTGCTGTTTTCAGTTTGGGGGCTTTTGTTGTTGTTGTTAATCAAAGTCAAAGGTCTGCTAGTCTCGGAAGCAACGGGATCCTCCAAAACTCTTCTTTAAAATCCCTCGGGAACGGCCCCCCAGTGACGGTCTGGAACTAGAGAACCCAGAAGTGTCCCGAGCAGAGGCAACGAGTTGGGGTAGCCCCGCTTCCCGGATGCGCGGAAGCGGGAGGAACAGCCGAGGGGGCCCTGCGGGTCGCAGGCACGTGGCCTGGCGTCTCTACCGCTTCCACTGCCCTTTCGAAAAGGACGGGCCGCGCCCAGCGCTGGAATTAGTCAAACATCTTTTCAAACGTTTCGGGTTCAGCAAGACTCCACGGTCTATTTGCCAAGTTATTTTTGATGTGTGGCTGGATGGATAGATGGGTGGATGGATGGATGGATGGATGGATGGATGGATAATAAATGGGTAGTTGGATGGATGGATGAGTAGATGGATAGATGGATATGTGGCTGGATGGATAGATGGGTGAGTGGGTGAGTGGCTGGACGGATGAACAAATGAATACGTACCACCTCCTGCAGTGGTTTGTGACGATCTGTTGGGTTGTCTCCCCACCGTGAGTTGCTCAAGCCGGGGCTGCGTCTCTCCGCCCAGGTATCCGGCACGTGGTAGGTCATGACGTGTCTGCGGAGTGAATGCTGGTGGGGGGATCTGGGTATGCGATGCTGGTGACCAGGGGTCTCACAAAGCCCTGACTTACCAACCGTGGCAGAAGTCACACCCTGAGCCCAGGGGCGTGGTGGCAAAGGAGTGTGGGAAACTGTTCGACCGTCTGGCACCCACAGCTACAGGAAGAGCAGAGGCTCCTGGGGGTAGGGGGTGGGGGTGGAGTTGGGGGGCGGAGAAGGGTTCTGAGCAGAGACGTGGACGGAGCGCCCAGCGAGAGCAGAGTCACCTTCGCCCAGGAGTGGGGCCAGGGCAGCCCTTCCTCCCCCCGATGCAGACACCGGCAGGGACCCTCCTGGGAACCATCGCGACATTTCGGCCTGTGCCCTGGAGTTCTTCTCGCGACCCCTCTGACCACGAGGAGCCCCGTGCGCACGCCGACAACGGGCAGGTGCTGTTTTCAGTTTGGGGGCTTTTGTTGTTGTTGTTAATCAAAGTCAAAGGTCTGCTAGTCTCGGAAGCAACGGGATCCTCCAAAACTCTTCTTTAAAATCCCTCGGGAACGGCCCCCCAGTGACGGTCTGGAACTAGAGAACCCAGAAGTGTCCCGAGCAGAGGCAACGAGTTGGGGTAGCCCCGCTTCCCGGATGCGCGGAAGCGGGAGGAACAGCCGAGGGGGCCCTGCGGGTCGCAGGCACGTGGCCTGGCGTCTCTACCGCTTCCACTGCCCTTTCGAAAAGGACGGGCCGCGCCCAGCGCTGGAATTAGTCAAACATCTTTTCAAACGTTTCGGGTTCAGCAAGACTCCACGGTCTATTTGCCAAGTTATTTTTCGTTTAATTATTAAACCTGGGTGTATTCCAAGGGAAATGCAACCCTCGTGTTTCTGATTCATCCCCGCTTAATTCATCAACATGCTTCGCGAGCGCTTGCCGGTGTCCGGGCCGCCTGCGGAACCTCTTAAAAGGCTTTCCTCGCCCCCCTCCCCGCCGGCCCCTTGTAAACAGGAAGTCGCGTTTTGCCAACATTGAATGAGCTCGAACGCCAGAAGGACTGAGCTCAGCTTGAAATCCAGGACCCTGGAATTTCGAGAGGGTTCTCAGGGTGTCCCAGCTTCCTCTCGCCTGCCGTCGTGAGCCATCTCAGCTGGAAGGAAAAATCCAGACTGTTAGCAGAGCAGCGTCCACCCTCCGCACGTAGCAGCTAGCGGGGGCCGAGTGGCGCTGGGCACTGGTCCTGGCGCCTCTGTGGACAGGGCCAGCTTCAGCGCAGAGGGGCATGCGACCGGTGACCCATCCAGAAGTCTCGCCTCGTTCTGGTTCTGGTTTTGTTTTCAGAGAGCGAGCCCGAGGTCGAGATCACGACAAAGCTCATCACGACCCGGCCTCGTCTGCTCAGAGACGTTGAGGAGGCCCTTGGGGTCTGCCCCCGCCCCCCCCCTCACTCCTCACACAGGATCTGGAGACCCAGCCCTGCCTCCCACCTCTGGCGGACCGTGGAGCCCCTCCCCACTCCCCCCGGGTTAATCATGAGCCCATCACCTACCGGACCCCGTCAGGGCCCCCCAACTGTCCCTGGAACCCAGGTGGCCCAGCCCCTTTCGTCGTGACTCTCAGGGCCCGTTTCCAGTGGGGTGTGGCAGCCAGCGGGCCAGGCGGCCCCCACACCCGGACGCACCGGGGTGAGTCGCTTTACCTCTCCGGGCCTCAGTTTCTCCGCCTGTAAGTGGCATCGTGTGTCTCTGAGGTCTTGTTCGATGCGATTATTCCATGAGTCTAAAAGTTCTGGTCCAAGGCGAGGCCCTGGCGAGACCGCTTTCCTGTCACGGGTGAAGTGCTCTGTGACTCGGGACAGGCAGCCCCCCGGATGGACCCGTGCCATCGGTCCCTGAGCTGGAGCGCGTGGCGGTGGGGGCTCGGACAGGTGACACGGCGTTTCCCCTGTGATTTTGGTGGGGGGTGGGGTGGGGCTGTGAGGCAGGGTC
Source organism: Pteropus alecto (assembly GCF_000325575.1). Taxonomy (NCBI): domain Eukaryota; kingdom Metazoa; phylum Chordata; class Mammalia; order Chiroptera; family Pteropodidae; genus Pteropus; species Pteropus alecto. The sequence goes on from NW_006435764.1 coordinate 3,061,435, forward strand.
CCCCCCCACCCAGTCGCAGGCGCTCTGCTGTGTCCTGTCCCCCGGAAGCCCCCCGGCACTGTGGGGGGCGGGGAAGGGAAGGTGTCCAGGCTCTGCCTCTTCCAGGCCGCTCGGGCTGCTGTTCCAGGAGCACAGTGGCACCAGCTCTGCCAGCTCAGAGAACACGGGGCTGTGCTGTGTGCATTGGGGGGGGCAGGTGGGGGCAGGAAGCGTGGCCCCCAAGTCCTTCATTCCTTCTCCAATATCTGCAAAGCATCCCATCCGAGGAGCAGGGTTTCCCCTACCAGGAGGCTACGTGGGTTTGCCGGCTCCTGGGGGTGCATCTCGGGGAAGGAGACAGGGGCTGCCCCGTCCCCAGGGGCTGCTTCCAGCCCTGTTCCCCAGCCCAGGGTCCCACCCGCTGCCCAGCGCCAGGCAGCTGGTCCCCCTGCCGGCATTTTGTCCTCTCAGGGGGAGCTCCCTTTTCCCAGAAGGAAGCCGGGTCCTTGGGGAGGGTGAGGCGCTGGCCGCCCCTGCCATCAACTGTCAACTCCTTTTCTGTGCTGGTGGCGCCTGTGCCGGGGCCTCCACCGACTTCCAGCTCCGTCTATGAGATTCGGTCGGGCGAGTCTCCGGCAGAACCTTCTTCCCCTCTGAGACGGGGGGCCGCGTCCCTGGGGAGGGGTCTCCAACCTGGAAGGCCGGTGCGCTGAGGGGCACCGTGCCTGCAGACACATGGGGGCCCCTGGGAGCGGGCACAGAGTCCGTGTGCTCAGCCACAGCGTCCTGAGGGGCCCTCAGGCCTTCAGGCCCTCAGATGTCAGCCCCCCGTTTCCGCCCAGGCTGGGCCTCGGGTGTGGTCCTCACGCAGGACCTGGCCACAGCCCGGCCTCCAGAAGGCAGCTTTCTGTTTCTTTATTCAGTCACACGTTTCGTTTCGTCAATTTTGAAAACCCGTCCGCTTAAGTTTTTGAACGGCTACGGCCCTCGTGTGGTTTCGGAGTCTGAGCATGAGCGGTGACCGAAGCCACAGCCCCCACCCGCGCCCCTCCCCATGAGTCCCCTGGTCCCTCAGTCCCGTCCCACCGAGGCTGCGTGCGCACCCCCGCAGATGCCATGTCTGCCTCCCTGCCTCCGCCCGGGTGGGGGCACCTCACGGCACTGCCCACTTCGGAGCCTTCGGGATGGATGAGGCCTGCGGGCAGAAGGCGGGGACAGGTGTGGATGCCACCGGGTCCGGGGCCTCGAGCTGAATGGCGTCAGCCGCCCTCTTCCTCCAAGGCCAGTCTGAGCGCCTGGCCTCCCTGGACACGCTGCTCCGAGGCTCCCGTCCCCGCCGTGCTGTCGGGGTTGGCCGGCCCTGCTGCTACCCCGGGGTGCCGGGTGACGTGAACGTTCGGTCACGGGGGCCACAGCAGGCGTGGGACCGCTCGGTCCCCGCCCAGAGGTCCGGCGACCCGCCGAGCGCACAGGCAGGATCCCCGACGTGTGGGGGTCCCCGTCCGTCTCCAGAACTCGTTCTTCTTCCCAAGCGGAGACTCCGTCCCTGGTAGAAACTCGCTCCCCACGTCTGCTCGATCCCCTTGTCACGGTGCCTCCGGCTTCATCGTGCGTGGCGGATGGCGGGTTCTCCTCCTGCGTCAGGGCCGTATCCCCTTGTATGTTTCCACCCCAGTTTCTTTATTCCTTTGTCCCTCGGCGGACACTTTGTCCCGTTTCCATACCTGGCTGTCGTGCCCGGTGCTGACATGGCCGCGGGGCTGCAGACACCGCTTGGAGAGACGATTTCGTTTCCTTCGGGAAACACGCAGGAGCGGGGCGGCCGGGGCCCGTGGCGGCCGTGTTTCCGTTTCTTCGAGGAACCCGCCCGCGTTCCCCGTCGCGCTGCCCCATTCGCGGTCCCGCTGGCGTTTGGGGGCTCCCGCTTCTCCAGATCCTCCCGAGCTCGCTCTCTCTTGTCTTTTTTGACGACGGCCGTTCCAACGAGGTGACACTGCGTCGTGGTCGTGATTGGCGTGTCCCCGAGGACCAGAGACGCGAGCGCCTTTCCGTGGGGGTCCCTGTCGGCCGCCCAATGTCTGTTCCGGTCCTTTGTCGTCGTGACGTCACGCACATGTGGACTCTAAACACAACCCGTCGTGCACGCAGGAGCGGGGCGCGGGACGCGGTTCCGGGGGACGGGTGGGGGTGCGGCGGGGGTGGGCGACGGACAGCTCTGGCCAGAGG
>NW_006435764.1:3064045-3064338 GCF_000325575.1 Pteropus alecto
ACCCACCCTTCCACTTTCTGTCTAAAACTACGCTCTAGGGACCTCAAGCGTAGGGTCCCCTGAGGTGGACACCTCACAGAGTGGAATCACATGATATCTGTCCCTTTGCGACTGGCGTATAATGTCCTCGAGGCTCGTCCATGTTGTAACCAGAGTCATTTCTCAGAGAAACTCGACAAGGTCTCCCAGTACCAACAGTCAGGACGGGAACTGGGGGTCGGGAGCCCCCTCCCCGGGGAGTCCCTGGGGCACCTTCACAGAACCTCAGGGCTCCAGGAGGGCGCCGGCGGCAC
>NW_006435764.1:3064376-3065376 GCF_000325575.1 Pteropus alecto
GCGGGCGGGGGGAGGAGTGAGCGGGCGGCCGCCCGGCCCCCCCGTGGGGAACCTGAGCGCCCCGATGAGCTCCAGAATGCAGGGCCGGCGGCCGAGAACAGAGAGGCCTGTCCCTTGGGTCAGGTCACCGACAACTTGCGTTTGGACAGGGGGCCAGGAACGGGTCTGTGGGAATGTGACTGAGTCCCCGAAAGGCCCGTCAAAGGGGGGCCACGTTCACGCTGCCGGGAGGGAGCGTGGGGCAGGGCTTCCCGATCTGATGCGCGCACCAGCCAGGACGGAGGTGTGGCCCAGAGACAGGCGACAGGGGTGTCCCCTCCTGTGGGTGCACCAGGGGCCTCCGTAGGCCCACCAGGCTCCTCTACCACCTTTGACCTCTGGCCCCTGAGCTAGATGGTGGCCGGCAGCTGCCATCTCCACCCTGACCATCTCCAAGCTGCAAGCGGAGGGCATGGGAAGGGCAGCGAGCTGGCCCCGCTCTCCCCTGGCCTCCTGGCTCCTGACCCTGCAGGAGGAATGGGTGGGGTGTAGGTGGGGGATTCTGACCAGCCAGAGGGGGCTGTGGTCCCACCGAGTTCAACGCCAGCTGCACCGGCCACCAACAGCGTGGGTCAGAGAGGATCGGGTTTTTGTGGATTTCTAAAAATTCATAGACTTTATTTTTTCACAGTGGTTTTAGGTTTACAGAAAACTTGAGCGGAAAGTTCAGAGAACGCCCATGCACCCCCTTCTTCCCCCAACGCGGCCGGCTCCCCCTATTGCTAATATCAGGCTTCGGTGCGGTGCGTTCGTCCAAATTTACGAACCAAACTGATAGGCTACGTAACAAAACCCTGCCGTTTCCAGCAGGGTTCACCCCTGGTGCTGAACGTCCCACGGGCGTGGACCAACGCATCAGGATGTGCAGCCACCGTCACCGTCTCACACAGAGGACTTTCGCTGCCTCAAAGGTCCCCCGAGCTCCCCTACTCATCCCCGCCCCTGCCTCCCCCGCCCCTGC
>NW_006435764.1:3065388-3074661 GCF_000325575.1 Pteropus alecto
CCCCCGCCCCTGGCAGCCTCTGATCTCTTCCTGTCACCATAGTTCTTCCTTGTCCAGAATGTCACATGGCTGGCATCGCGCGCTAGGTGGCCCTTGCAGACTGGCTTCTTCCACTTGGCGACATGCGTGTACGTTTCCTCCATGTTTTCATGGCCTAAAAGCACGTTTCTTTTTAGTGCTGGCGAATGTTCCATTGCCGGATGTGCCACGGTTTATGTGTCCATCACCTACAGGAGGGCGTCCCGGTGGCTTCCGAGGTTTGCCGGTCGTGGGGACTGTTGTTCTGAGCGGGTTTTTTGTGTGCGCACAGTTTTCACCTCCTTTGGGTCAACACCGAGGAGCTCGACTGCCACACCATACGGCAGGAGGGTGTTTAGTTTTCTAAGAAAGTGCTTTCTAGAATCTAGAACATGAACGGTGACATTTTTAAATGGGGGGGAAAGGACTTATCCGTTATCGCCCTGTCTCCTTCACAATTCGAACGTGGGAACCGTGTGCTCGCCCAGGGCCCGGCCAACCTGGCAGGAGCAGGCGGGCCCTGCAGAGCTTCGGGGAGCCCACAGCTCCCCCTCCCGTGGCTCTGCCCGTGGCGTTCAGGACCAGCCCCCACAGCCCCTCCCACCTGCCCGGATGCTCACCTGCTCTTCTGATCGGCCCCAACCCCAGCCTCGTCCACACCTTCCCCGGTGGCCTCAGGAACGTACATCAGGAATCAGCCAAACCCCCTTGGCTTGGTTTGGGTCCCCCCGAAAGCCGAGCCTGAGATAAGGATGTGGGGGGCAGGTGGTCTGTTTCGGAAGCGGTCCCAGGAAGGCCAAGTGAGGGAGGGGCACCGTGGGGCGGGAGAGAAAAGCCACAGCTTGAGCCCTCCTTCCACCGGTGACCCTCGGGGGCGGGGGGTGCAGTGCACAACGCACCTTTGGCTCCGTCCCCAAAGGCTGAGCGGGCTGGGGCTGGGGTCTTTGTTGCTGATGCTGACCTTGCCGGCCGAGAAGGGGTGCCCAATGGGGGGGCCTCCCGCGGGCCCTGTGCACACACCGAGCCTGAGAAACCCCACCGGGGCAGAGGTGCAGGGAGAGGGACACGGGGAGGTGGGCGTGAGGGGGCGGGCGTCCGCCGACGGTCCCGTCACCTTCCTGGCGGGCCTGAAGCGGCCTGTGTCCTGGCCAGGCGTCGGCCCCTCCAGCTCTTCCGTGACATGTCTCCTCTCCCGCCGCCCACCCCAGGGTGTCGGTGTCTCCTCACACCTCATTCCTCTTCCAGAACCTTCTCTGCCGGCTCCGACCTTGGGCCACCAGACCGCTTTTGGTGCTGGGGTCATCTGCAGATCCCTGAGGACTTTCAGCCCTGAATTCCCTGTGGCTTCCCTCCGGTTACTTTAGACCCTCACGGGTGAGCCTGGGCCCCAGACCGGTCATCTCCTCTCTGCGAGTCTGGCCCGCCTCGGCCCCCATCCCCCGTCCCCTGGCAATTTGGGCACCAGCCGGTTCGTCCGCTCCCTGATGCCCGAGGTGCCTCGCCCCTTCCTGCCCCTTTCATCCCCCACAGGGCCCCTGCACGTGGTTCCGGGACCTGCCATTGTCATGGCTTCTTTGCAAGCCCCTGGGGGACCGTGAGCGCTGCCTCTGTCTTCACTGGGCTGCACCTGGCTGGCGAGGCTGACCGTCTCACTTGAAAGTCGTGACCATGGACTCGCAAGCGTCTCTGCTGGCCGGCCAGCTGGCCCTGCTGTCCATGCGTCCCGTCTCCCTGCCGCCCTCCCCGGGCCTCCCTATGTGACCCTTCCGGCGCCTGCCTCGTCCCCGGGTCATCGTGAAGACTAAACGAGAGTGAACAGAGCCCAGGGCCCGCACCCAGTAGGTGCGCAGGCCGTGTGGCTGGTGCTCTTGTCTCCCTGCTTCCCAGTGCCTCAGTGAGCCTGGCGGCCATCACTGGAAACCCACGTCCCCTCCAGCCCCTGGGAGGGACTGAGGGCCAGTGTTCCTGGAAGAAATTCGTGCTTCTTTATCTATCTAGCTCTTGACCCAGCCACACATCTATTTCTTTTCAGCTCTAACGCCGTCTCATTAGGGAGGCACCAAGAAGGGAAAAAAAGTGAAATCCATACGGGCCTTTTTCAAGTGGGGAGCCAGCTGCCCGCAGCCTGGGGAGGCAGCCTGCTTTCTGATCGCCTTCCAGGGAGCGGGTGCCCTGGGGCTTCTGGGGAGCTTTTCCAGATCCTTCTCCACACCAAGCCAGCCACCTCCGTCTTTCCCCACATCAGGGGAAGGCTGCCCGCGGCTTCAAAGTCACAGCGATGCTCTGCAATTGGAAACATGCGCGTTTTGCAAAGTATCAATTTAGTAGCTGGTTCCATTGGCCAGGCCGCTGGCCGAGTTCCTGCTCAGGCCCGCCACAGGGCCTGGGGTGCGGGAGGCCGGGGTTCAAATCCTAGACTGGGCACTAACAAGCTGGGCAGCGTGGGACAGATTTGTGCCCCTCTCTAAGCCGTGGTTTCTTGTTCAGCTGACGGGGTACGGGGAACCACCCACAAGCCATTGATGGACGGCAGGCCCAAACGGACAGATAGGGCTCATGACCTGGAACCAGGCCCAGGTCTTGGACTGACAGCAAATCCATCTCGGGGTTCTGTGTCTTTCAGGCTCTTACCTTGCAGGAAGGGCTGGCTAAAGTCTGGTGGCAGAAGGGCCTTGGGTGCAGTTGAACCGAGGCTCCGGCTCCACTCTTTGGCAGTTCTCATGCTCTGTCTGCCTCTGCGTGGTGGGGGTGTCAGCAGATAGGCTGCCTCGTAGCAACAAAATAGCTGCAGGAGTTCCAGGCTTTGCCTCTGCTCCCCTCATTGGTCTTAGTGAACGGAAGACCTGAGCCTTGCTCTGGTTGCACCGACCTGGGCCAGTCACTGATGGGCTGGGCCAGGGCGATGCCAAGCACCGATTGGCTGAGTTATTTCTCACCCCCTAAGAAATCACTCTGGTCAGCATGTGAAGGTTATTGTGACTGGCTTAGACCAATCGGAGCCCGCTCCGGGATCTCAGAGCGGGGTCTGTCCCATACAAACCACACAGCTGCCATATATGGGCGGGCTGGGGGTCCCCCTCCGCACTGCCCCCTTTCGCTGAGACCCAAACCTGCTGCGGGAGCTGCCCTGCCGTCGGTCTTGGCCAGAGGGTGGGATCCAGGCGCAGCCGATGTCCGCGGTCCAGGTCCGGGCTGAGGCTGTCCGTCTGGCCTCCCTCCGTGGCTCTGGGTGGCAGCGCCTGCCCCTGACCGTGGCGTGGAGGAAGACGGAGGAGGGGACGCACATTTACCGACCTCCCGCTGTGTGCTGACCTCCCCGGCCCGTGTCGCCCCAACGGTCCTCAGCACAGCCCGGCAACGTGGCCATGACGCCCTTTTGCAGGCCCGGAAGCTGAGGCACAGGGAGGCCGGGCCACTTGCTCTCCGTCCTCAGCCGGCGGGTCGCAGCGAGGCCCTCCCGGACTCCTGGTGGCCGGTCGGTAGGCCAGGTTCGTCTCTGACTCCCGAGAGTCAGTGGGTCTTGGAGGGTGGGGTTGGAATAGGAATATTCTAGAATCAGGCAACGAATGGGCGGGTCAGTTGTGTGTCTCTGACCTTCCCATTGAAAGGACCCGGAAGAGGGTGGGGAGAACCCCTCCCTGGCCACCACGCACGGGGCCTGACGTGACGTTCCGTCGGGGGCTGTCCTGGTATTTCGTGGGTTCTCACAGATGCCTCTGGAAAACTCCAATGCAGAGGGCAGATGGCGTGTGCACAGCTGCTCTCCTCGTGGGGTGAGAAATGGTGCGAACGTGCAGGAAACGGCATGAAGGTGTAAGAAGAAAGATGCCCTTAGGGAGAGGGGGGAAGGAGACAGGAGGGTCTCCATGGAAACGACAACCCCAAATCTGTAGCAGGCTGCTGGGAGGGCGGGGGGGAGGGCAGAACGGGGCCGAGAAGTGAGCGATGGTCTGTCTGCCCTGTCCCCGTCACCTCGCTCCAGCCGGGCGCAAGCCGGAGGGATGTTTGCCTTGTCAGTATCGGCGAGGGTCAGCGCGGGGTCCGGGGAGGCAGGGCCCAGGAGGGTGGGGAACATGCCCACCTCCCTGCCCGCTCCCTCGCTGTCATGGGGGCCGGGGTGGGCGGAGACAGGCAGTTTCGGCTACAGTCCCGGCCCGGCAGGCATTTGTGCAATGGGAACGCCTGGCCCGGCAAACAAAGAAAACTAGCACCCGTGGAAATAAAGCTACCAGCACAAACAGAAGAGGATTTTAAGTACAGACACATGTAAATATTACGACCGCCGGGCGATGCAGGAGGCCTCGGAACAGAGCAGACAGAGAGCTCGGGGCTTCAACTCTGACTGTCGAAAAGAAATGCACGAAACGGCGTGATGGCCGGAGCTGCCGGGGCCGTTCGCGAGCTGCAGGCCCAAACCGAGGGATTCCAGATCGGGAAGGAGACCACTAAGCGGGGGGAAGCCAGCTGCTTTGACTCAGGGTCACGTTTAAGCAGGCGTTTGGAAGAGTTGTAAGCAAGCAGGTTGGCGACGCGGTTGGGTGTGCCTTCCGGAAAGACGGCCTCGATGCTGTCTGGAGCCAAGGTGGCCTCCTCGTTGCCAGTGGACACAGAGCTGAGCTGCCCACTGCCCTCGGGATCCGCACGACTGTCACGGCTCGAAGTTCCCCGACACCCCTCCTCGTGCTCCTCCCGCCCGGAGCCCAGGTCCCTTTCCTGTGTCCTGTCACCGCATGTCCCAGCCCTCCGCTCCGACAGGAGTGAGCTCGCTGACCCCGGCCAGAGGCCTTTGGGCCTGCAGCTGCCCAGGGGCTGTCTGTTAGAGGAACCGCCCCCAGGCAGGGACACCCAGCAGTTGAGGTGTCTCTCGTTTCCCCAAATTAAACAACCGGCCTGTCTGACAGGATTTGGGCAGGTGGATCTGTAGATCCTTGAGCTACGGCGACTGGTTTTCAGATCACCTAGATCCCAGAGGGCGCGGGCCAAGCAGCGGTCAGCCTGGGACATCCAGGCGGGCCTCGCGCGTGTGCGTGCTGGGAGGAGGCCCCTGAAGTGACCAGGGTGGCGGTTCTGTCTCGAGGCTGTGGCCACAGCCTCCCACTAGACCGGGTGCACTGTGAGGGCGTATCTGACATTCATCTCATTTTTCTTTTTTTTTTTTTTTGAGGGGGGCTCCCCAGAATCCAAACCCTTCCACTGAAACATTCCTCAGTTTATGAGTCTTGGCGGACCTTGAGCCAGGAGCCAGCATTGCAGAGACACAGGGACAGGTGCTTGGGGATGAACGGGACGGAGGTTGAGGGAGCCACACCCACCTTCCAGAGGTTTCCAGAGGCTCCGGTGACTTCTGGAAGCCACTTCTCTGTGACTTCTAACAGGTTCTGTCTGTCCATCATCTGGTATGTGCATGGAAAGCCCACTGGGCATGTGTCCAGTCCGCAAAGCACGTCCGGGCTGGGGCTTCTGGGGCCCAGGCAGGCTGCCCTGGGCCTGAGGGGACACACCTGAGGTGCTGTGTAGAAACTAGGCTATTCGGGCTGGCGGAAAGCCAGGGGCTGGCGGGCCTCTCTCGTGCTTCGTGTAGAAGGGGAGGTGACCAGGGCCAGAGGGAGCTCCAGGGAGCGAGATTTTGGCCGGAGATGGGAAGAACTTTCTCGTAACCTAATGTCCCCAAATGGATGGCAGCCCATGGAGGTAGTGAGCCTTCCATCTCTAGGGTTATTCAAGTAGAGCCTCCTTCTTTGGTTCCTGTGTCTACTGGGAATTCCTTTGCCTCCTCTCCAGGCTGGCTGGCCCCCCGCTGTGTGAGAAGGGCATCACCTCGGGTCCACCCACACCTCCACAAACCGTCCCCGAGGCCGGCCATACCCTTGGGCTGGTCGGGTGTGGCTGCCCTGGCCTGGCCATGGCTTTGTGAGGAGAGCCTTGGTCCCCAGACAGCTCGGTGTGAGGTTCCAAATGACAACTGTCTAGTTATGGAGGTGGGTGCACAATGATATACGCCCCCTACCCCCCGCCCCCCCGAGATGGACTCAGCTGAGCCAGCGAGTTCTGTGACCTCTGGGAGGCCTTGCTGGCTGGCCTCAGAGAGCACGAGGCTCCTGTGTCCCTTTCGGGAGATCGAGTGGGTCTGCATGGGCTGTGATTGGTACCGACCCAGGCGCTCTCTAATGGCTGTGGCCGTGACTGCGGCTGTGGCCGTGGCCGTGGCCGCGGCTGGACAGGCAAGTTTGGGTGTCTGATTGGCAGCCAGTGCAGAGCAGCTAAACCAGGCTGGAGGGCGTGTGCTGGGTCCGAGCCCTTGATCTCCCCCCTCCTCGCTCCGCCCTGTTGGCCCGGCAGGGACCTCAGAGACGGAGGCCTCTGGGGACTTGAGCACCTGCTTCACCTGAAGCGTTACCTGAGTTCATTCCAAACCCACTGAAAGATGCGCAGCCCAGCCTTTCCTGGGTGCTTCGCTGCTCGCAAAGCAACTCCGGTCCCGCCATGGAGGTCATGTGGCCGCCGCCTCGGTGCGTCTCCTCCGTGGCCCGCATTTCCTCTTCCTGTCGTCGGCGGGGAGCCCGCCCTGATCCAGCACGAGCTCATCTCGTCTCGATGCCCCTTGACCTGCAGTTTCGCATCTGCAAAGGCCCCGTTTCCAGAGGAGGTCACGTTCACAGGTTCCGAGCGTTAGGATTTGAGCCTATCTTTTTGGGGACACGACACCCAACACCAAGGTGGCCCGGCTGTTCCTGGCGGAGCTGAGCGGCAAGCCGTCCTTATGTCTGGTCCCACTACGCTCTGCTCTGCTTCCAGCCAACACTCTGCCCATCCAGGCATCGGTGGGGAAGCCGAGGGAATTAGATGCCTCGCGGCGTGGAACCTGCTGTGTGCTCAGAACCGACGTGTGTGGCGGCTGCCACTCCCCGTTCACATGTTCTCCTGATTTCGCTGTGGTTAACAAACGCTAATTAGCTTGCTTCTGACCACACGGAGCCGGTTCTTGCCAGGCCTGTGATTTTATTCCAGACAGCAAGGCCTTCGACGCGATTCCGTCCTCTCCCGTAAAACACACGTGTGGCACCATCTGTGGACCTGCGTCTCCCACTGGGTGTCTCATGGGTGCTTCCACCGTACTCCCGGTCTTCTTCAGTCTTCCCCCAAAGTTCTCCCCAAATCGGGCGGGGCCCGTCGATTCTGTCGTTTGGGCCGAATCGTGGGGATACCCCATCTGTCAGCATGTCCTGCGGGCCGTGCCCTCAGACACACTTGTCACCGCCGCCCAGGCGTCCAGCCCCCTCTCCACCACCGTCACCGGGTTATAGCACAGCTGTCCCCTCTGGCCTGGAGAGCTCTGTCTGCCCCCCTCCGTCTGGTCACCACTCAGCAAACAGGGTGTCCCTCTTCGACGCAGACCTCCAAGGACGTCCCCTCCCGCTCGGAGCAAGCAGGTTCTCCCCGCGTGAGTCTCTGATTTCTCTGGGCTCCCTGCCGCCTCCAAGCTCACTGCTCCCTGCAAAAGAGACACACAGATAGCTAACGAGCACGTGAAAAGCGTTCAGGGAAAACTTAGCAGGGAACAGGAACCCAGAACCACAACATGATACCACTTCGTCGCCGCTGGGACGGCGCAAATAAAAAGGACAGATCACGACGAGGGCTGGCAAGGGAGTGGAGAAATCGGGACCCTCGCCCGCTGCCGGCGGGCGTGGGAAACGGTGCGGCCGGTTCAGAGGACAGCTTGGCGGTTCCTCAAAATGTGAGACGTAGAGTTGCCGTGGGGACTCGCGACCCGACTCCCGGTGTGCGTCCCAGCCTGCGTGCACACACACACTTGTACACAGCGGCAAAACCACCAAAAAGTGTGAACCACCCAAATACCCACCCGCCGGTGGATGGGTAAACAGGCTGCGCTCCACCCATATAACGGAACATTGTTCAGGCCCCAGAGGGATGAGATGCTGAAACGTGTGACGACCTGGATGAAACGTGATGCTGAGTGGAAGGAGCCAGTCACACAAGGCCACATGTTGTGTGGTTCCATTTTTGCGATGTTTTCAGACCAGGCGCATCCACGGAGACGGAAAGTGGGTCGGCGGTGGCTGGGGGCTGGGGAGGCGGATGTGGGGTGGCTGCTAATGGGCATGAGGTTTCTTTTGGGGACGATAAAAATGTTCTAAAATTAGATAGTGGGGATGATTGCACAACTCTGTGAATGTGCTGAAAACCACCACGCTGCACCCTTCAAATGGGCGAGTTGTGTGGCATGTGGATTATGTCTCAATAAAGCTATTTTTTTTTTCCAAAAAAAAAAAGGCAAGAGACAATAAGGAAAACTATCTCGTGCCTCTTCCCACCGCCCGTGGCTTACCTTGTCCCTCCTCAGCGTGTGGTCTGCCCTCGCCGTCTACCTGTGTGTATGGAGAAGGACCACCAGAAGCCCCAGACCCTGCCCTCCCTGCTCCTCCCCCTCACTCACCTTGAGTGGTCGGGCCAGTGGCCTGCCGAGCTATCCAGGGTCCTGCCGTTTTGCGCACAGTAGAAATGGCCCCTCGGGCAGCTGCACCTGTGACGGGCAGGTGACAGTTGGACGTTGGAGCCTCTGGGTAAGGGCTGTTTCTGAGGGAAGTTCTGTGCTAGAGGGCATATCTGGGCCCTGTGTCGGGGGTGGCACCTCTCCTGGACACTGGGACTGTCGCCCGAGGCAGGTGGTCGTGGCGATGGCCGACCCAAGGTGTCGAAGGGAGCGCTCAGTTCGGCTGGTCAGCACTGCTTTGGAAATTCTCCCCTGACCACTTGTGTTTGATGGTGATTCTTTCTCTTTGGCAAAATAAAACCCACCCTAGAAAATTCCCCAGGATTCTGGTGCTTTCCACACCGGGCAGGGGATTTCAGTGTTGAAACACCGACGGCCTCGTTCTGGCCAGCGATCCCAGTTGCCGGTGGTGACAGCATCATTTGTGGTAAATTAGGCCTTTCCAATAATCCTTACTTCCCCGGGGTTGGGCAGTTCAATCCGGGTGAGCACTGGTGCCCCGGGTTTGGTGGTCGACACACCCAGAGGTCATCTCGTTTGTCCAGGGGAGGCCGCACCTGAGAGAGCAAAGAGCTACCACTGTCTCTCATCCTCCTGAACCCAACAAATGCATCTGTGTGCTCACCCATCCACCTACCACCCACCACCCACCAGCCGTTCACCTTGCGTCCATCCTCTATCCATCCCTCCATGCATCCCTCCATGCATCCCTCCATCCATCCATAACATCCATCCATCCA
>NW_006435764.1:3075409-3087278 GCF_000325575.1 Pteropus alecto
CCTCCATCCATCCCTCCATCCATCCATATCATCCATTATCCATAACATCCATCTATCCATCCACCCACCACCCACCAACCGTTCACCGTGCGTCCATCCTCCATCCACCCATCCATCCATCCATATCATCCATCTATCCATCCATCCATCTATCCATCCAGCCACCTGCCCATCCATCCATCCACCCCTCCATCCATCCCTCCATCCATCCCTCCATCCATCATTCTACTATCAATAGGACAGGGATGGGGGTGTGGAGGTCCATATCATCCATCCATCCATCCATCCATCCATCCATCCATCCTCCATCCATCCATATCATCCATCCATCCGTCCACCTGCCCATCCATCCATCATGTATCCTCCATCCATTCATTCTTCATCTGTCCTTTCTCCCTCCCTCCCTTCCTCCTGTCATCTGATAAACCCTTGCTGACCGTCTGCGTCTGCTGAGTGCCGGGCTCTGGGTCAGATCCTGGGGATATGAAGGAGATGACGATTCAGCCCTCGCCCAGGTACTTGGATCCCAGACTTGGGTGAGCAGGGACACCCACCCCGAGCTGGGGAGGGATGGAGCGCGGGCGTGGGGACTGGAAAGCCTGTCCACCGGTGAGGAGGACTGCCGGAGCGCAGAGAGGGTGTGCGGGAGGTGCTGGGACGAGCCCTGACTGGTTGGACCACTGGACAAGGGCGGGGCCAGGTAGCGGGGAAGGCGGGCTCAGAGACCGGACACGATGCTGGGGCGGGTCGGGAGGTTCTCGTGCTGTGGACACACACACGCATGGGACTCGGCACTACGGCCACATACAGATGCACCGTCCAGCCAGGTCGGGCTGTCGTGCATACTGCACGGCCCTCTCTGGGGCTGCTCTGGGCCTGGGCCGGGCTCAGAGTGGAGGTGGCAGTGGGTGAACAGGGGGCCCACTTGGGTTTCCCCTGCGGTGAGGCCTTAAGGCAGCTCCCAGCCCTGCCAGGCTGTGGGCCCTGTCCTTCGTGGCTGCAGAGAGAGTGGCCTCTAAAGGCGGGGGTAGTGCCGACTCAACACCCTGCTGGCCTTGGGTCGGTCACTGCGCCTCTCTGGGGAGCTGTCACGGCCATTGGCATGGGATGGTTGAAAGCACAGGTTTCAAGATGCAGGATTAAACTGTGGCTCGTGGCTGTGACTCTGGGCAAGTGAGCCTCCCGTCTGGTCCTCGGTGTCCTGCCCCGTGAGATAGACCAGTACGGCCCTGCTGGGGAGGCCATGCGAGCAGCACAAGCGATGGCGGGTGTCGTGCTGGCCACTGTCACACTGAGCCCGGACTCGGCAGGGGGTGGCTGGGATGACTCTCCCTATGACACGGGGGGCCGGCCTCGCTCTGCTTCCATTCGGGGCTGCTCCGGAGGAGGTCAAGAGCATGACTCTGTGGGTCGTGACACGCTGTCTGGTGGAAGGCAGCTTCGGTTCAGCCAGCGGGTCCTCTCGGCCCCCCGTGAGGTTGCCCAGGTAGGGGTGGGGGAGGGAGGGAGCGGGGGACAGCGGACGAGCCACGGGCAAGCTCGGAGAAGCCTCCATATTGGTCGAGGTGTGTGGTCTCTGGCCACTGGCTGGAGCAGCTGTGTCCGGAATCGCGAACCCCAAGACCCCACAGTGAGGACAGCCCCAGGCCCAGCAGAGCCCAAATCCATCGCTCTCCCCCGTGACCCACCCCCTCTGACCCCTCCTAACAAAGGAGCGACGTCGAGCATCACAGCGAAAGCCTCCCTCTGAGGACCACGCTTGTCCACGTGTCCAGAGGGACAGGGGCCGGCCGGCCCTGGCGTCAGACCTCCTGCATGCCCAGCATGGGCGGCCGGGCCCTCGACGCGTGTGAGCTTTCGATTCAGAACAGTTTCGGATTTACAGGAGCGTTGCAGACCCCACCCTGCACCCCGAGGACCCTGCACCACGTCTCCCCACTGCTGACGTCTAAGAGCAGTGTGGCACGTTTGTCACAATTAATGGCCCAATGTGGCCACGTCGTTGTTCGTCGAAGCGCACACTACCCCGTACAGGACATGTCACGGTCACTTGTCATGTCTGCTTAGGTTCCTCTTGGCTTTGAAGTCTCGACTTGCCTTTGTCACGTCTTCGATGATGTGACTTTGTAGGCTGTTGCTTACTGGGGGTCGTCTGCGGTCACCTCGCGACCGGACAGGGTCATTTGGGAGAAGGGGATCGCACAGGGGGAGTGCTGTTCTCACACTTCCTGTCGACATGACTGGCCACTGTGATGTCGACCTTGACCGCGTGCCGGAGGCCTAGACGAATTTCTATCTTGCGGTCCCATTTTTACCGACAAAGAAAAATACGCCTCACGGATGATGCAGTGACTGCAGAATGTCACCTGGGCTGAGGTGGCGTGCCGTCCCGGGGAGTCCTGGTCCAGGGCCACCCATCCCTTCCTCTGTGACCCTGTGTGCATTTGCACAGCAGCCACCGGGGCTGAGGTCCCAGGCTCTGATGGTGGGGGGTCAGCCGTCCCCAAACAGTCAAAACAATCCACCTGTGGATCACCAACCCCACACGGACAGGCGTTCGTGGGGAGATGTGCCTGCCCCTGCCCCCGCCCGCTGCCGGACCAAACCCTGCTCCCTGGAGGCCACTGCAGCCCTAGCAGTAAAGACATTGCTGTTCGTGGGATGGCCGGACTGCCCGGTGCTTGCCCATGAAGGCCCCGCTCGGGGGCCGTGCCCCGCAGCCCGCCCTCCAGTGCACCCCTGTGGCCAAGGCCAGCCAGACCTCCAGGCGCCCTCTCCCTTTCTCTGGCCGCCTCTGTGGGCAGAGCCCTGGCTCATTCCTGAAGAATTCTGAAGATGGAACCCTGGACGCCCGGCCTGGGCCTCTCCAGCCGCTGCTCGGGGCGGGGCTGGCGCTGTCTTTGCAGCTGTCCGTTCAGCCGGAATTGCAATGGGAGCCCGGGGCGCGGCGGGCGGGCGGTGGACAGAGAGAAGAGAGAAAACCCAAACCGCCCTACAGACAAGCCAGGACCCCTCTGGCTGGACGGTCCCCATGGCGCAGACGCCGTGGTCCCGCGGTCAAGCGGACCTCACTGGCCGGGTCTATGCAGGCACTGGCCGTGGTCTGAGGCCCTCGGTGATGCCCCAGATCCCAGGTTGTCAGGGCTCAGCCAGCACACCCCTCCTGCTGGGAGCGAAGGAGGACCGGGCGGAGGAAGTGACTCAGTGGAGTCACGAGGCTTCGGAGGGGCAGAGTGGGGATGAGGGGACAGGGCCCGGCGCTCTCACCTCCCAGCCCCGTGCTCGGGCCTCTGCTGTGCCCGGAGAGCCTGCATCCTCGCCTGAGTGGGGGGCTGCTCCTCAGACAACTCTCCTCATGCCACAGGCTCCGGGCAGAGCCCAGGGGCTCCCCGTGGCTGGCTCGGCCACGCCCATCAGCCCAGGGTCTCCACCGCGCCGGATGTTGGGGGCAGGATAGTTCTTTGTGGGAGGCTGCCCTACGCCCTGTAGGATGTCTGGCCTCTACCCACTAGATGCTGTTAGCACTGTCCCTCGTCCCCCCCGCCCTCACCTGGTTGTGACAACCAAAGTGTCTCCAGGTGTCTCTATGGATGGAGTGGCTTATAATCGACAGGTGTTTTTCGCTCACAGCTCTGGAGGCTGGAAGCCCGAGCCAGGTCGGGGTCTGGTGAAGACCCCCTTCCAGGTGGCAGACTGCCCGCTTCTCGCGGTGTCTTCACACGGAGGAAAGACACAAGCTCGTCCCTCTGGGGCCTCTTTTGTAAGGGCCCTAATCCCATCCCAAAGGCCCCACTTCCCGATGCTGTCGCCTCGGGCGTTAGGTTTTCAGGGACTTGGCCACCCAAACCCCATCAGCTTGTCGCGTATCGTCAGAGCCAGGGGGAGGGGCAGAGCCAGGCACCTCAACCCCTGGAAACTGGCATCATCTCCTCAGCCGCTCCCGCTGCCCCAGGTGCTTGGCAGGTCCAGAAAGATGAAGAGGAAGGTGCTGAAGCCCACATCCTTTGAGCCGTTCTGAGCCCACAGGACCAGCAAGCCCCATCTTCCCCAGCTGTGTGCTCATGCTGGACACTCTGGGGCCCCTGGCGGCCCGTGGAAGGTGCAGACGGTGATGTCCCAGGAGAAGTGGGTGTCCTGGCAGCACGACATCTGACCGGAGGGATTCACGAAGCATCCAAGTGTCACCAGAAGCTCAGAGGTCACCTTTGTGGGTGGGAAAAATGTACAAGGCCCAGCTGGCCCCAGCTGGTCCTGAAGATTCTGCAGGAGGCAAGGACACACTCACCTCCTAGGGAAGACATCCCTGAATAGCCTCTGTGCGCGTGCACGTGTTTATGTGCGTGTGCGCATGTGTGTGGGCGTGCACACTCACGTGCATGCAAGAATGCATGTTTATGTGTGTGCACATGCACGTGTCTACGTGAGTGCGCAGGTGCACTTTGTGTCTGCACACGTGTGTGCGTGTGTGTGCACGTCTGGTGAGCGTCACAGGGTCAGGGACAGGTTCTTCCACTCCCAGGTGGCCTCCTCCAGCCCCAGGGGTCACAGTGATCCCCGGCGGGCACAGTCACAGGTGCAGAATCCTCATGGAAGTGCCGTGGGGTTGGGCGACCTTCCCCACGACGCTGCTGCGTTTCAGCCCTCTGCACTTCCTTCTCACTGTCTGGCCGGAGCGGGGCGCCCCGAGGAACCGCACGTCCCCCGGGGCTCTTTAACGAGGGTAGCCAGCCCTGTGGGCGGTCACCTCCACGACTCATCTCACTGAGCTGTCGGCGGGGCCGAGGCCCATGGAGTCTTCCTGCTGTCTTGCTCCGAGTGGACCAGCTCTCCGAGGGGCCCCGCCCTTCTCTGCCAGGGTGGCTCTTTTGTCAACCAAGACCGCCTCTGTCCCTCTGCAGGTTGGACGTGTTTTGAGGGGGCCGTTGCCAGCTCCACCCCCACCGTAGCCTCGGAAAGCCCCCTGGGCTTGCCCTGAAAGACCAGGTCGAGGTCACGGGCGTTTTGTGGATCTGGTGCCCGAGAAGCCCTGCCTGCCTGTGCTCTGCGGAAAGGCCCAGTTCCCCGGCGCCCTGGCCTCCGCCGTGGGGGTGGGAGCCTGGCACGGCCATGGCAGAGAGGGATGTGGGTGATACAGCCGGATGGCGTCGCCTTGCGGAGAACAATCGGGCGATGACAATCTGAGGAAGGCGAAGGATCTTGTCCCAGTGCTTCCTGTTTTCGTGGGCGGTCGACTCGAGCGGGCACGGATAACCCTGCGGAGAGGGGGTCCCGCCGTGGGCAAGGTAGAAGCCGGGCCCGGGGTGGCTTCAGCTCCCTGCCGCCTGTGCCATCTCCTGCTTCTCCCGCTGCTGGACAGGGGCCAGTGGGCAAAGCCCATAGTCACAGGACGTGGCCGGGGCGGGGTGGGGGGGCACGCTCTGTTAACGCTGCAGCCTTGGCCCCCACCTGCTCCCAGCCGGCGCTCAGTAGGCCCTGGCGTGGGGAGTGGAGACAGTCTCACTGCCTGCTCTGGCCAGGGCCGCCCATCAGGGTGACAATGACAGCTAGACAGCTGTGCTCTCCATGGCAGGGGCTGGAGCAGCTTCCTCCCCGAGGAAGAGAAGTGCAGCCCGTTCCAGAGTCCTGAGTCACTACAGGTCACCACCTTCGCTCCAGGGCAGGACACTCCTGACCAGTGTCCCTGTCAGGTGGCCCCACCTGGGACCCCATGGGGGAGGGGAGGGCAGATGACCGGGAAGGGCTCCCCGAGATGGCCCGAGCGGCCCGTGTCCCCCACTGCTGGACAGCTCCCCTTCTCAGAAAGCTCTCCACACCCTGAGGCTCTCGCCCCTGGGGTCCCGAAGCCCCCCAACTCTCTTCTGCACCAATACCCCTCCCCCACACCACCAGAACTGCCCTGAGGCCTGATTTAAGTATGTTTACAGCAGCTTTGTCCACATTTACCCCAAACTGGAAGCCACCAGGATGTCCTTCAGTAGGTGATGGGTAAACAGATTGTGGCCCATCCAGACAATGGGACATTACTCAGCGTTAAAAAGAAATGAGCCATCGCGCCGTGAAAAAGGCATGGAGGACACTGGATGCGCATCACTAAGGAGGAGAAGCCGGTCTGTAAAGGCCACGTAGGGCGTGATTCCAACCACGTGACATTCTGGAAAAGACGAAACTGCGAGACAGTAAAATGATCGGCAGTTGCCAGGGTGGGGGAAGGGAGGGATGACTAGACAGAGCACAGGGGACTTTTAGGGCAGCGACACTGTTCTGTGACCTTACGCATTTGTCAAAACTCGTAGAACATACAGCACCGAGTGGACCCTAATAATCGTCTATCAGAATTGCTCCTCATCTGTAGCGAATGCGCCACACCAAGGCAAGATGCTACCGGGCGAGAGGGGCGTGGACAGGGGGTCTGAGGGAACTCTCTGGACTTTCTGTGCAATTTTTCTGTAACCCTAAAACCGTCCTAAGAAATGAAGTCTATTAATTTTAGAACTGATTTTTGAGCGCTCCACAGGCCACGACCGCGCTCCTCATCGACGGGCATGTTCCTTAGGACCCCTGAAAGGAGAAGGCGGGTCCCAGTGTTGCTAAACTGCCTTTTATTCCGATGCCACAGGAATGGGAGGAGCTCCCGCGCTCGCGGCCCTGACCCAGCCCTCACGCGAAGCGAGGGGGCGGCGGGCACGCACAGCCCCCCGAAGCGAGACTGCCGCTGCACACATCAGTGCGGCCAGTGGCATTTTGCAAGGTGACCGAGGAGCTGACCCCTGTCTGGGGTCGGGTTCTGTGACCGGCCACTCTCCCTGCTTTACAATTGGGGACGCGACGGTGCCGCCTGCCGCAATGTCACGGGCCTCTCCTGACTGTGGACACGGCATTCACCTGGACGCTCTGCTCCTGTCTCCGCTCACGGCCCACGGACGGCGGAGGGTCGAGGAGGATGTCCCCTTGTCCCCACGTGAGCGTGGAGACCAGTGAGCCATCCTTGGCCCTGTGGCGGCTTCCTGTGACTGCCGGAACAAGTGACCACAGCAGCAGTGGCTTAAAACGGCCCCGAGCTAAGAGCAGGTGTGCGCAGGGCCGCGTCCCTTCCGAAGGCCTAGGGGACAACCCATCCTTCCTTCTTCCAGCTTCGAAAGGCCACCCGCATTCTTTGGCTCGGGGTCTCTTCCTCCGCCTTCGAAGGCAGAACGTGTCCCTCTGACCGCTGCTTGCATCTCACGACTCCTCCCCTGCTCCGTCCTCCCCCCCGCCCCCTTCCGCTTACAAGGAGCTCGGGCCATGCTGGGCACAGTCCCCGTTCCCCTCCCGTCTTCCTGTCCTTAACTCCACCACACCTGCAAAGTCAAAACTTTTTGTCACCGGTTCCAGTATAGGGCTGTGACATTCGAGGGGGCCGTGATTCTGCCGGCCAGTCCCACCCCCGCTTTCTCCCAGGTGTCACATCCGGTCAGGAAACCCTGCTGGCTCCCGCCCGGAGCACCCTCCCCCCACCCATCTCGTCTCCTCCGTCGCTGTCCTGGCCTGCTCGTTGGCTTCCTGTCACCTCGTCCTCCGGGCCCTGTCTCACTCAGTAAAACCAAAGTCCTTCTGGCAGCCACGAGGCCCAGCACGGCCTGCCAGGCTCCTGGTCCCTCCGCCCCGGCCCCACGGGCCTCCATGCTGAGGCTCTGGCGCCTTCGTGCCGACTCTGCCCCCCGCCTGGGCGGATGCTGGGAAGAGCGAGATGTTTCAGAGGCCAAGTTCGAGCTGAGCGGAGGACTGGCCGGCACAGAGACACTGGAGGGAATGAGCCCGCGGGCGCACGGCGCCCAGGGTGTCCCAGCCACGCGGGGCGCTGCCGTTTCACGCTCCGCCTGCCCCCCCTCACGCATCCGCTCACACCTCAACCCCCGGGGACACGTCCCTGACATTCCCCCCACCCCGCACGCACCCTCCAGCCTTCAGCTCCGCCCCCCAGCTCTTCCTGATCATGAGGTCATTCTCACTGGGACTGAGCGCAGTGCTGTCCCCCCGCTCAGCTTTCGGGGGGCTCCTGGAGGTCTGGGCGTGGAGTCTTCAACGTCTCGTGTCTCAAGCAGCCGGCACACAGCAGGTGCTCAGAAAGCTGGGATTGGAGGACAGGCTGGCCCCCCGATTTCGGGGGAGGCCCAGCTTGTCGGGGCACAGAGGTTGGAGAGGGGGGGAGTTCAGGGGCTGGGGTCCCTCTGCTCTGCGCTTCCTGAGGTGGGGTGCGGAGTCCCTCGATATCAGCCTGGAAGGGGGGGCATGCTAACTGAGGGCGCCCGAGTTCCAGGGCCTGTCCAGGCCTCCGCGGCTCTAGCCCCGGTCCCCGCCAGCCGGGGCCCGGGCGTTTTGCGGGAGGGAGACCCCTGCTAAGTGGTACAGTTGCACCCCAGAGCTTTCACCTCGGGGAGACGCAGTTCCATCCGCCGGCGGCGTTTCCGGCCGCCGCAGGTGCTGGGGGCTGCGGGGGGTTTCGGAGTGGAGGACGGCCGAGTAGGATGACAGGCGCCTGGAGAATCTGAGTATTGGGGTGCAGCCAGGGGTGTGCTGAGGGGTGGGGAGCTCAGCTCTCCGGGGTACGGGGTCCTATCCCCAGGGAGGTGGATGAGGGGGAGCGTGTCCCAGAAGGGGGTGTCTGCAGACAAAACTCCAGGCCCACCTCTGACAGCCCCGGGGCAGAGGTACCTGCCAGGCCCTGGGAGCTGGAGCTGGCCGTGCACGGCTGTCCGGCTGGGTGACCTGGGGAGGACGCCCCGCCCCTGGGCTGGAGCCACCGGCGATCAATGTGCCATCACACGCTGGCCCTCCGGTCCTGCCCTGGGAGCACACCCGTCACCCTCCGGGTGTGTGGAGGCCCGAGGTCACGAAGGGCGAGGCGGGAAGCCAGCCCCGGCCAGCAGGCCCGGTGCCACTGGGGTGCCCTGTGAGGACGGCCAGACGCTTTCCCGCTCGGAGCCCCCCGGGGAGCGGCCACGTGCTTCATGTGGATTCCGCGCTGGCCCCACAGAAGCCGAAGGAGTGGATGGGGCGCCCTTCCCCCCACAGCGCTCCCCCTTTCCCACTGCCGGAGGCTATTCTTAACGAGCCAGAGCCCCAGGCTCCAGAGCTAAAAATACCACCTCGAATGGCCTGTGGGAAAGCTGCCCCGGGCTATCTCAGTGGCTTAGTGCTGCTCGGTCCCTGCGTGCGGCCAGAGCGGGGAGGGCAGCCGCCCCTGCGCTGCTCAGGCCCCTTTGGGCCCGCACTGGGGCCCGTCCACTCAGGGCCCGTGGTGCCCGATGGCAGGGGCCACCGGTCTGCAGGACGTGGGCAGAGCCCGGGAGTCCCAGAGCCCTCACCTCACAGCCGGGAAGAGACTCCGCCCACAAGGAAGGCCGGCCGGCTCCCCGAGGTCACAGTGCCATCTGCCATGGGGGCCTGGGCAGCCCCCTCTCTGCGGACGCCCCGGGGTCCAGCTCTCCCCCACCCTAGGGGCATCTGGAGGCTGTGAATGGGGCTTCTGCCTCCTCAGAACCAGCCTTCTGGGCATGGTCAAGTCTACGGGAAGTTCGCCCTTTACTTCACACGCCGCCCCCACACGCGGGGCAGTGGGGGGGGGCGGGGAGGATGAGCGGGCTCACGCCCCGGTGTGGGGGTGCAACACTGAATCTGGGAGGGGCGGGGCGGGGCGGGGCGCCGCGGCGGGTGCCCCGAGAGCTCACGTCGCCCAGTCCGTTCCCGCGCCTGTCCCCGCTCCGAGGGGCATTGTGTTCTCAGACAGCGGGTCATGGCTCCCGGGGGTCCCCGGGCCGCGTGCCCCTGGCCGGCCCACCCTGGCGGCCGCTGCGGGCTGGTACCCATGAGCGGCGTGTTCCCAGGCCCTGATGGGTGAGCAGACGACTGCCCCGACAGGCCGCACAGCGCGCCATTGTGTCCGGTCCCCTCCGGCGGGCTCGTTAACCGCCTCCGGCCGGGTGGTCGCTGGGCCCAGGCCATGCCAGGGTCGGCCGGGAGGCCTGCAGGGCTGGACAAAGGCCTGTTCTCTGTGCCCTCCTGCTGCCCTGGGGGAGGCCGGGGGTACGATGCCCACCGAGGGGGCCCGAAGAGCAGCTGGGTGGCTTCCCGGAGTGGCCTGTGGCAGCCCGCAGGGCTCGGGAGGCAAGACGTTTCCAGCACCCTGTGGCTGGGGACCTTGGGGTCAGTGACCTGTCCGAGTCTCCACACATGCCTGCTCCTGCTCCCATCATGGGGCCCCGGCCTGTGAAGCAGATGTGTGGGGCACTGTGGGCCGCCGTGTCCAGGAACATCCTCGTGGCGGGGAGACGGGTGCCCAGTGCGTCGTGATGCTCACGGGTGTTGAGGGAAACAAGCAGATGTCCTCGGAGCTGGCCCTTGGCCCCTGCCAGGCCCTCGGGGTGGGACCAGGCCAGGCCAGGGCGGAGGCTACGATCCGACAACGACAGGGTAGAGGCCGGAAAGCAAGGATCCCCTCGCCCTGGCCTCAGTTCCCCGCTCTGGAGATGCCATCTCTGCGGTGCCCCACAGGACCCGGGAAGGTGAGGCCGCAGAGGCACAGCTCCGTGCCGGGCCGTCTCCGCAGGGGAGGCGGATGGCAGAGGGGCCCCAGAGCTTCGTGGGGTGGGGGTCCTCTGACAAAAGTCCCTCTGGACCTGGATTACTGTTCCCCACTGTCCCTGAGCCACGTGGGCCCCCTTAGGACACATAGGGAAGCTTAGTGCCATAACTGTGGGCCATAGGACCCAGAGAGGTGCCACCACCAGGGCCAGCACACAATGACACACAGCTCCTTCTGAAAGACGGGGCTGAAAACGTCTGTGTTGGGGCGCTGGGTGCAGCACCCCAGCAGCCTTCACCCTGGCCTGCCCCACACAGGCCTCGAGCGTCACACCCCGTCCCACAGATGAGAGCAGAGGATGTGGAGGGGTGAGCGGCGTCATCCAGGGGTGAGTCTGTGCTCGTGAGAGGCTCGGAGGCCCCTCGAGGCCCGAGCCCCTCACCGGCCCCCTCTCCTGCTGTCACCGGCCTGGCTGCTTGCATGGCCCACGGCCGGGCCTCTCTCCAGTCCTCTGCTGGCCCCGCCTCCCTCTGCTCTCCTCTGCCGGACTCCAAGTGCCACACCCAAGCCTCAGGGACACCATGCTCGGCCCCTGCTGGAGGCGGCTGCAGCCTCGGGGCCCTGGGAATGCACTTGAAAGCCTTGGCTTGGCCGGGGCCTCCAGCACCACCAGACCAGCCGCTGGCGGGAGGGGGCCCGTGGGATGAAAGCCGGGAGCGGAGGTGGCAGGGCCGGGCCGGACCCACCAGTGAAGCGTCTGGCGTTAGGCGGAGGGGGAGGCGGCCTCAGGAATGTGGCAGGCGGTGCTGACACCCGCATTTTCCTGTCGCCTGACTCCTGGCTTCTGGCGACAGGGCCCAGGTCCAGCAGCCCGGGAAGGGGACACAGCTGGAAAGAAATCCCAGGGCTGCCCTGGAGCCCGAGGCCTCCCGCCCATCACAGGAGGCTCGTGGGGAGCCCCCGAGGGTGGAGCAGCCCACAGTCCCCGCCCTCCCCATCCTCTCCCGGGAAGGGCAGGTGATCCTCTGGGACCCCAGGGCCCGAGCACCCCAGCAGAGCCCGCCGGACCCCGCCCGTTCATGTCCCGCAGCCCCCCGAGGCGGAGGTGTGGCTTCTTCGCGTCCTCATCATCTGGTTCCAGAAGCACAGCCCAGTCGGGTGGCATCTGGCCCCGGGGGGCGGATGGGCATCGTGACGTGGGACACACGGAGCCTGGAGCGGGCCGGGTGGTGGCTGCAGGGCCAGTGCAGGCCGAGGCCTCCGGTGCCCGCCAGGCTCCCAGCAGCCAGCCCCGCGCCTGGCTCCAAG
>NW_006435764.1:3087379-3094077 GCF_000325575.1 Pteropus alecto
TGAGGTGACCAGCGGTTTTCCTGGAAAATGCACCCCTGGAGTGAGAGGCTGGACTTCGCCTGGGAGACCTGGGCTGTATCACTTTGGGCAGAGCTCTGTCTGTCTCTGGGCCCCGGTTTCTGCACTTGTCATGTGGGAGGAGTGTCGCCGTCCTGCCTGCCTGTGTGGCTAAGAAACAGGCCCCAGGTGAGATGTCCTGACTGGGGGGCCCCAGACAGCACCAGTCTGATGCAGGAGGGCCTGGGGGCCTCAGCGAGAGGTGCCCACTCCCCACCCGCCCAGAGCGTGCCCCGCTGCAGCCGAGGAGGCAGGCGGGGGACGCGTGCCCTGCCAGCTGGCCCGGGGCAGCCCTGGCTGGCTCTCGGAAGCAGAGCCGCGGCCGATGGCCCAGGGTGGGACCCTGTTGGCCCCGTGGCCTGCTCACAGGTGCCGCGCTTGCCTCCTGACCTCAAATATTGGCTCTGGTGGGCGGAGGGGTCAGCTTTTGGGCCGGGCATCGGGCGCCGGCCAGTCTGTTGCTGAGTCACCCAGTGAACGTGCGACAGGGCCAGCCCCACCCACTGTGTTCCTCTGGGGACACCTCTGCGGCAGGCCAGATTCTGCCCACCTCCCGGCCCCTGCGGCCCACAGCCCCTTCCGAGGGTCCTATCCATCAGCAGAGGCCTGGGCGAGGGGCAGAGTCTCCTGCTGGCTCCTCCGGTGTCCGGGATAAATATTTGTCGAATGAATGTTGTTTAAGTCCAGCCAGGTCAGCGGTGTCACCAGCCCCAACTTCCAAGAGCTCCCACACCTCCGGCTCATTCATCCTCTGGTCCGGCCACCCTTTGCGAGGATGGGGAGGGAAGGGCCAGGCCTCGGAACCTCCTAGTCAGGTCCGATTCCTGGATTCCCAGCAGCATCGCGTTCTGGGCCCTTGGCAGAGGCCCCCGCCTCTCTGACCCTCTGTCCCCTCATCTGCGAACCGGCCATCGTGCCACCTATTTGCTTGGAGATCGAGTAAGATCCGGTGTCAGGGGACCTGCCCTCTGTTGCCCAGGGCAAGATGGGGCTCAGGGACCTGGACACAGCTCTGCTTCTCAAGCCACTCCCGGCCAGTCATGGCAGAGAGGACGTGGCACAAACCCTGGACGTCACCCACGGTGGAAGATTCTTCACACTCGGGGTCCCTGGCACTGTGGGCGGCTTCATGAGGAGGGGAGGTGGAGTCCTGAGTCCAGGGTTTGGGGACGATGAGAGCACAGAGGCCACGGGAGCTCTGGGACCGGCTCTGAGCCACGCACCCCACGGGGCTGCTCGACAGTGGGGTGCCAAACATAGGACTGGCCAACCTGGCCTGGAGCACACGCGTCGACCCCTGCTCCCTTGAAGCCAAACAGGGCTCAGCCACCTGCCCGGAGGTGCCCGGGGTCACCTCTCTGAGGCCCTGGGAAACCGAGGCCCAGGGAGAGGCCCCGCCCGCGTGGGGTCGCCGAGAGTCGGCAGTGCCCAGGGCCCAGCCCGCCTGCCCCGGCTCGTGTCCCAGACAAAGGCCCGCCTTTGACGCGCCTCAGATGCAGCCCCTGGCTCCGGCCCCTGCCCACCGCGAAGCCCCTGCCTCGGCCACCGGGCCTGCGGGGCCGCCGGGCCTGGCTTTATTGTTGGCTTCTTTGCCAGAAATAAGCTTGAACGAGTACTGTAAACAAACGGGTCAGTCGCGGACCATCATGCTTTCTCTGTAATGTGCACAAAACGGGGTGTGGCCGGGGCTGCCTGCTGAGTGCCAGCGAAGGGGCTAGAGCCCCCCCCCGAGGCCTGGCAGAGCAGCCCTGCCCCGCCAAAGCCCCACTGGACCTAGGTCTGACCACACCGGCCCTTCCCTGCCTTCAGCGCCCCCAGGCCCCTGACTCCGAGGCCATAAACGAGTCCCCGGGCTGCTCTGCCTTCAGCCTGCCCGGTCGCTGGAGAGCAAGGCCTCAGGGTCCTTCCTGCGCACATGGGTCCTTCGCGTACTTAGCAGACACTTACCTAGTGCTTCCTACGTCCCTGGTGAATGTTCACTTTCATCCTCACGAAACCCTACAACGTAGGGACTGTCGCCGTCCCAGAGAAGGGAGCCGAGGCACGGAGAGGTTAAGGGACGGGCCGGACGACACGCAGCTAATGGGCGAAGGGAGCCCACGCTCGCCGGAGGGATGCTGGGCGGACAGGCTGAGGGCTAACTGGTCACGGAGGCTCTGATGCAGAACAACCGGGGTCTCTGCGACAGGGGGACACTGAGTGGGAGGTGCCCCTCGCAAGCCCCGCCTGACAGGCGGTAACCCAGACGGCGGGTCCTGGAGCCTGACTGCCCGGGGAGCAGCCGCCGACCCCCGGTGTGACACAGCCTCCTGCCGCCTCGGTTTCCCCACATGGAGAATGGGAGTCTCTGAATATTGCACCCCCCCCGCCAGGGTCTCCGAGGGTCAAATGAGGTGGAGCTGGTCTTGAGCTCGAGCTGTGAGTGACCCGGACACACTGGGCGCACGTTCCTGGCCTTGTCACCACACGCGCCTCCCTGACGGCACGTGGCGGACACGGGCCCCGCCCTTCTCTGGGGTGGGCAGCATCGGGGTTAAACTGATGGCTCCCCTGGGCATCAGAGGGGCCCCGTGCCATTCAGACCCCTCCTCAGGCCACAGGGCCAGAGGCCCCCGGGTGCCCCTGACCACCCGAGTCTGCTCCGTAAGGGTGGCGGAGGGTCGCCTAGTGCTGTACGTCACACAGCAGAGCAGCTGCTTCTGGCCCAGCTTGGCCGGGGTCAGTGGCAGCCACCACTGCGGAGCCGACTGCACACCACACCACACCACACCACACCGCCTCTGGCCACTCCACACAGGCAGGTCTGGGCCCAGCCTCAGCCTCGGCTCAGACGGAGGGCGGGCACGTCGGGGAGCGAGGCTGTCAGCGGACTTCTCAGTTTTCTCAAGATTCAGAGAAGAGGAAGCTGAGGGTCCGAGAGGGCCGTGCAGACCCGTCGGGACTGTACCCAGCATGTCAAGGAGTCGGCAGAGACACCGGCTGGGTTGGGGCTCGGGGAGCCCGGGAAGGCTGCGGGCGCACGCCCAGGGCCTGAGTGCCTCTCAGGCCAGTGCAGACTCCGGACAACACTCCCTGGGCAGCTGGTGGGGGCCCAGGGGGTGCTGAGGGTCAGCCCTGCAGGAGGGCCCGAGCCAGCGGTGGAAAATGGCCGCTGGTTCCAGCCTGGGCCCCCTGTGTGGCCTAGCATGACGAGTCACCTTCCAGTCATCTTCTCTGCCGGCCGTGGGAGACAGGCGGCCCTTTGCCCGGTGCCCACAGCTGCCACATAAAGCTGTTGGTTCCAGGATAAGGAGAGCATCTGGGCTGCGATTTCAGCCACGTGAGGCCTCACCCCACCGTTGTGTTCGCCTGTAGCGGGCTGATGGGTGTAGTGAATGTCCGCTAGGCACCCAGTGGCCGCTGGAGAGAAGAGTCAGCTCCGGACCTTGCCCTCGAAGCTGAGACGGCCACCCCTGGACACACCTGGAGCTTGGCAGGGCTGCCTCATCGAAGAGGCCGGAGCAGGGAGCCTGGGGGAAGGCGAGGTCACCCCAGCAGAGGGATCCGAGCAGGCTTCCTGGAAGAGGTGCCGCTGAGCGGGGCCCACGGGCTGAGATGTGCACTGCCGAGGTGAGCAGGCGGGGGACACAGCCTGGGCGAAGGCTTGGAGGCGGGGGAGCCTGACCGGAGTGGAAGGGGCCATGAGTATCCGGGAAGGGAGGCCGAGTGTGCAGCCAGGTGGCCAGAGCTGTGACAGTGACCGCCGGGCAGGGAGAACCAGGCCAGGAGCAGAGGAAACAGCCAGGCTGGGCAGGGAAGCGGCCCCCACCCCGTCCCGGCTTCTCGCCTCCTCTCTCCCCAGGGGTGAGCAGGGGGCCATTTTCTGGTTGTGAAAATTGACACGTGTTTATTGCAAAAAAAACAATCGAATATCGATCGGGAATCAAACCCTAACGACCCTGCTCCGGGCCGCGACCCTGCTCCGGGCCGGCTGCGTCACCGACCGGGAGGGCCAGGGTCCCGGCTGATGTTCACCCCTCTTTCGCCGCCCACGTGCACACACCCTGCTTTTGAAAAAATCGTGTCGCTGCTGTTCGGCAACCTTATTTTCGTGTCACGTTATCTCACGGTATCTTGTCATCTGATTGCTTTTTGAAACACTCCTCTTTGAAATGTTAAGACTTATCCATTTGGGAAGGGAGGATCCCAACCCAGCCCCGGGTACGGCGGGGCTAGGGGGCAGAGCCGCTGGGAACGAGCTCTCGTACCCCTCGGTGCCCGTGCGGGAGCCAGTGGGTCAGACATTGAGACAGACAGTGAGACAGACAGCGGGACAGACGGCCGGCCGGCACCAACAGCCTCCACTCCCTTGCTGGCGCTGTCCCTGTCTGCCGTGTCACCGTCCTGCAGGGCCGGCTCTCAGAGTCACTCCCGGAGTCTGCCCCGGGTTGTCTGATCACCCCATGAATGCACAGTGGCATCTATCTCGCCCCGCAGTTTATTTTCTTCAGAGCAGTTACTTATTTGTTATCAGCCGCCATTCACCCCTCGAATGACAGCTCCAGGGGGACAGGAACGGTGCCTGACCCAAGCGGGCGCTTGGCAGACACGTGTTGAATGAACTTGACTTTCCCCTCCTCCCTCCACCCCCTGCCCCAGCAGGCACACTGGGCCCCACAAGCCATGTCGCCGGCCCTGCCGTTCTCACGTTCTGGGCGGCTGGGAGAGGCGGCTCCTTGGGCCCAGGGCCCAGCCCGAGTCCTGCCGCCTGTCCTGTCCCACCCAGGAGTCCACTGCCACCGTCTGTGCTGAGGAGGAAGCCCCGCCCACCCGGGTCCAGGCTGTTCCATACCGGGGCCCGGGTTCACCCCGCTGGGGACTGGGGGGTGCCTACGTGTCCTCTGATCCTCAGCATCTCTTCCTTCTACTCCTGACTCGGCCCACGGACACGCTGGCGGGAGTTCGGGCAGCCTGTCCTCCTGGTGCAGGGACAGCATGGGCCACCAAGCCCTGAGTTCTGGGCCCACATGCCTCTAACACGCTGTGTGACTTTAGACAAGTCATTGAGCTGGAGGAAATAACCTGCTGTAAAGCTTAAGAGGAGGAAGGATGCATTGTCAACTGCCCAGCGCTGCCCGCCTCCCAGGGCTGGGGCCGGCCCGGAGGCTGCGAATCTGAGATGCTTTGCCGAGAGCGAAGCCCTCCCCGCGAGCCGAGAGTTCCGACCCGGTCCGCAGGCCCACTCTCCAGAACGGTCGTGGGCGGCTCCGCCGCGCCCCATCCCCCAGGAACAGATGGCCTGGTTTCCTCGTCACCAGCCAGGGACCCCAGGCCGGAACCGGCACCCCTCGGATGCGAGGCGGCTGTGTGCCTCCCCGGGGCGCCCCCGTGGCCTAGTTTGAAGAAACAATGGGCCTCAATCCACACTAACGACCCTCCAAGACCCGCTCGGCGGCTTTGTCCGCGGAGTGCGCCGGCCGCAATCAGCGGGGCTCCCGGGCCCTGGCCTAATTGAGAGGGACAGGTTTGATCATCGCCCTCGATTGCGGTGGCCCGATCTGACAGCCCCGCGACCCTCTGTGTGGAAAGACCACGTCAGAGACGGACGCTCGCCCAAACGGCCCACCCTGGAGGTCTGGGGAAGGACGGGGTGAAGATGGGGCCACGGCCGCCCCCCACCCCCCGGCAGGCCTAGAGGAGGAAGACGCTGCTGATTACATTGGTGCTTGGTGAGCGAGCGGCCCGCCCTTCCACGGCACGTGCTCCGGCCGCCAATGGCAAGTGTCAGGGCCAGGGGCTGGGCGCCCGGAGGGGCCAGGTTGAAGCGAGGGCTGGCTCGGGGCGTTCCGACTCCCGGGGAGGGAGCGGGGAGTACTAGGCAGGCCGTGCTTGAGATCGCTGAGAGAAGCTTGGGGGGGCGGCATGGGCGCCAAACCCTCGGAACACCTGGCAGGTGCCAGGCGCGCGACGAGCATCCCTTCAGCCTCAGGCGGAGGCAGGACCGCGACCCCACATTCTAGGTCGGGGGGCTTGTCGGAGGTCGCAGGGCTGATGAGCGTCGGGTTGAGGGACCATCCCAGGGCCCGGCCCCTGAGTCCTGCAGCTCTGGCCTCACTGACCAGGAGCCCACCGCCTCCGCCCTGCGTTCGCACACCTGGCTGCCGTGTCCAGGTGGGTTTTCCCGGACGCAGAGCTGCGATGAAGACCTGAGTCTGAGTGTCTGCTGTGACCCGCACCCCTGTGCCCTCGCCTCCAACTCCCAAGCTGGAGCCCCAGTCCCCACGGCGATGGAACTTGGAGGCGGGCCCTTGGGGGTCATGAGGTGGCCCCACGATGGCATCAGTGCCTTGATAAGAAGGGACGTGTGTCGGCTCGTGGCTCCTCGTCCTCCTCCTTGGGTAGCTGGCCACTGTCAGAACAGACCCAGGGACATCCCAGACCTCTGCTCCTCCTACGGCCGGGCCCTGGCTGAGCGGGAACACTCTGCCCCATGAGGGAGAAGCACAAAGCCGCGGGGCAAAGCCGCGGG
Source organism: Pteropus alecto (assembly GCF_000325575.1). Lineage (NCBI taxonomy): Eukaryota > Metazoa > Chordata > Mammalia > Chiroptera > Pteropodidae > Pteropus > Pteropus alecto. The sequence goes on from NW_006435764.1 coordinate 3,093,945, forward strand.
GAGGGGAGCCCTGGGGAGCACGGGCCGTCGACCACGGCATCCCCCCAAGTCCCAGGTTTGCTTTCAGGACAAACTCCAAACCCTCACTGAGGCCCGTGAGTCCTCCCACCACCCCGCCCCGGCTGCGGCCCCT
>NW_006435764.1:3094174-3098680 GCF_000325575.1 Pteropus alecto
TCCCCAGCGCCAGCCCCGCTTTCTCCTGGTCTGCCTTCCTGCCTCGTCCATCCCGCAGAGCCCGAGGCCCACTCACCCAGGGAGCCTGCCTGGACCCGCGTCCCCACCAAGGCCACCCTCTGAGCCTTCCCGACTCCACGCCCACCAGCGACACACACACCGTCTCTTCCGCTAGACGGTGACTTCTAGAAGGTCAGCAGCTAGGTCTCACTACTCTTCTCACCCCCCGGGGCCTGAAAAACTCTCTGCCACACAGGAGGCGACCCCCCCAAATTTGAGAGAGATGAGGGGACAATACCTAGTCTGGAGTTTCTGACCAGGAAGAAAGGTCATCTTTCCAAATATGTTCCATCGTGTCAGCCAGACTTCCCTTTGCTTTCTTCCCGGCCTCATGCCTGCCCTGGTGGGGGACCCAGAGGGAGAGAAAAATGGTCCCCATTCTGAAACAGTGAGACGGCCAAGTGTCATTTATGTGATTTAATTTAGTTTATTTAAATTTAGTTCAATTTCTCATCCAGTCTGAACACCTCCTAGGGGCGGTGGGCTAGCCTGCCCCCAGGAACTGGCCTGGGCCCTGTCTGCGGAGGACTACACCCCAAGTCTGCCTTTGGGGTTCTTCCGGTCCAGCGGGGCCAGCAGGCCACCAGAGAGAGACGACTGGCAGCGGAGGTGAGCAGCTGGGCCAGGAGCTCGGTCATGGGGCCACCTCTTTCTGGGAGGCTTTCGCCCCACTTCCCAGTACCCTCGGACGAGAAGCTGCACGTAGGCCGATCTCAGCCCTGCCACCTGGGCCATCCCGGGGCCCCTGCACCCGGCTTGGGGAATGAGTGAACGACACAGTGAAGTGGGGGTTTGTACCCCTGCCCGCAGGGCGGGCTCCTTCCGTGACATCCCACCGCCTCTGGCCTGCGGGCTGGAGGACTCAGGATAGGCTCTTGGGGAAGGTACCTGAGCTGAGCTTCGGCGGGGGGTGGGTTGACTCTGGAGAAAAGGGAAGGCACAGTGGCCCTTCGCTGCTTGGCGCTGTAGCCGTAACCAATACTGCCTACCAACCAGCCCCAAATACAGGGCTTTGGACAGTGACTGGGGCTGTGGCCCAGCAGTCACAAGCTGGGCTCAGCTCGGCGGCTTTCTGGTTTGGCCGAGCTCACTCCCGTGTCTGCTGTCAGCTGTGGGTCAGGCAGAAGGCTTTGCCGGTCTCGCCTGGATTCTGTTCCACCTCGGGGATTCAGCTGGGACCTCGGGGCCAGCCTGGCTCTGCTCCACGTTCATCGCTCTCCTGCAGGCTGCTGGGCCTCACCGGAGGTGTGGGGAAGCGTGGGGCCCAGAGACAGTACCCCGGACTCGGTCGGAGTAAGTCACAGGCTGGTCTGGATTCAAGAGTCGGGGAAATCTAGGCCCTTCTTGATAGAGATCCTGCAAAGTCCCATCGCCAAAGGTGCAGAAGGGGCTCGGGGGGAGATGTTTTCATTACATCTGCCACAGGAGCGCGAGGGACGGCCAGGAGAAGGTGCCGTTTGGGGAGCTCCCCCGCTGCCCTGTCACCTGTCACCTTCCCACCTGTCACCTCGGCATCTCCCAGCCTGCACAGGGCCTTGTGACCCCACCTGTTCCCTGGCCCTCGTGGATAGGGACGAAGCCCTGAGAGAACGCCATGTCCTGGCGCCAGGCCCCTGACATGGAAACTCAGCTCCCCCAGGAGGAAGAGGCCTGGGCAGGCTAGGTCCTCAGGGTACAGGGCCCTCCTCTTGGGTCTTGCTGAGGCCTGACTGATGGCCAGACTCGCCCTGCTGCCTCTCCAGGCTCTTCCTTGGGGTGCAGTGAGCAATAGCTGCAGGGATGTCTACCTGTGACTCCAGGGGTGGCCGCATGTAACCGCGACACCCAGGCTTACAGCAGAGTCAGTTCAGCTCCGGTCCAGCTTCTGAGAGGACGGACCGTGAGGAGGACACGGGCTCTGCCCTCTCATCGCCTGCTGCTCCTAGGACGTGAGGCTCGAGAGGGCAGCAGCCAGGCTGACCACAGGCCTCGCGGTCCCCATGTAAACGACATGGGGTGAGGTGGCCCTCGCCACTGGCAGCCCTCCAGGAGCTCTGTAGTGACAGGTGACTGCAGAAGACCAAGTGTCCATAGCACCTGGAGAGTGAGAGGTGGCAGCTCAGGCCAAGCACAGCGTGCAGGGGCGGGACTGGGGGCTCTGAGGCCCTCTGCTCGACCCCGGTTTCCCGGAGAGCTCAGAGTGAGCGTGAGTCCTTGCTCAGCACGACAGGGCGATCCCGTTGAGGATAAGGCCCCGGCCTTGTGTGCAGTGGAAGGTCTTCTGAGAGAAACGTGATGGATGACGACGGAGCGCTTTGTCGCAGCGGAGGGCGGCGAGGCCGGGCGGCGGCTCCATCGTCACTTACGATGCAGAGGATTCGGGGCCTTCTTTCTTTCCTCTGCCAGGAAGAACAACCCGAGCTTCCCATTATAAATCCCCGTAAGCCCCGTGGAAACCCGCCCCACCCCGGGGTGTGAGTGGGCAGACGCAGCATTGGTGCCCGCGGTCACGCCGCTGAGGTGGCTCTGGGCATCCCAACAGCAGGCTGGCGGGAGCTGGGTGCTCCCCAGGCCCCCACCCGTGGGAATCGAGGCTCCGGAAAGGCTCTGCTCTCCCCCCGAAAAGCCGGCACGTGCCATACAGAACGAGAAAGGCGAGGTCTGCTCCCCTTCAGTTGAAGAAAGGGAGTGAGCCACGAGGTGCTCGGAGCCCCATCCTGGGCCGGGGGGCTGGGGGCTGAGAGAACCCTGCGTCTGGCTCAGCATGACCGAGGGGTTATGAGCGGGAGGGTCTGCGGGGCTTCACCTCGGTCTGCCCATCACAGAGAGAAACCGAGGCCCAGAGAGGGTCAGCCGGCTGCTCAGGGCCGCACGGCCGTCCGGTGGTGGACACGGCCTCCCACGTCCAGACCCACTTCCCACGGGCTAGCGAGCCCTGCTCCTGCTCCTCACTCTCCTGGGGAGCAGGGTCGGCCGCTTCTGCTCCCACCCACTGCTGGGGAATGGCGTCCCCCCCCCGCCGAAACCACAGAAGCAGGGAGTGAGTGGCAGGGCTGGACCCAGAACCGGGCGCTCCGCAGCCCCTGGACTGATGGCAGGCCCCCTGCCGGGGCCAAAGGCCGCCCTTTTGCCAAAAGACAGGACTTTCGGTGTTTGGAAGAGGTAACTGGGTGCGAATACCATCTATTATGCGACCCTCCCAGTGGGGGCTGCGGCAGCCCCCCACTGTCAAGTCCACAAAACCTAGGGACACTCGCCCCGAAGGAGACCACGTGCTGACCGTCCAGGCAAAGTTCTGCCGCCCGGAGCTTCAGACTGGGCCAGGTGTCGATGCCGCGTACGCCGTGAGGAAATCCTGGGGTTCGGAGCTTTTCGGATTTCGGAATTCGAATCAGCGACGTGCGTTGGAGTTACCGTCGGCACGGTGGCTTCTCCGGGAAGCTGGCCCCCAGTGCTACCCTGTGTCCCTCTGCCCACCCTGGTCTCCCACAGGGAGGCACACAGGACAGCTGCGCTGCTCTCTCTCGGCTTTATTCCTGGTTGTCCGACGAAAAATAAATTAGCCCCTGCTAATGACTGCGCTGCGGTCTTGCTTGAACCCCAATTAGTCCACCTATAAAACGGAGGTGATAATTGCGCCTCCCTCACGGGGCTGTTACAAGGTCACGTACAGACAGTCAGCACTTGGAGCTGGTTTGGCCACCAGCCTGGAACGGCCGGGAATGCTGTTGCAATCACGTGACCCTGGCGAGCCTCCTCGGGCCTGGGGCTGCTTCCAGGGGGCCCCAACTTACCTCTCAGCTTTATCGCCTCCTTCACCCCTCCATACTCCCCGGGCTCCAGTCTCCCTGAAGTTCTCTGTTCTCATCCCTGGTCACCCCAGATTTCTGCTTCCAGAGATCATATGTTTTTGCTCGTATTTTCCTGTCAGCTTGGAATTCTCGTCTCCATCCTCACATGTTCCAGAACTTTCTTTCTTCTCTCGGGGGGAAGCTCCACAGCCCTCCATGAAGATGGCTTTCGTGAATGTCCTCTGGTGTCCACGGGGAGTTTTGGTGTCCTGGGGGCAGGAGCGTGTCGAGTTCCTCTTCGTATGCCGCAGGACACGGCTCCTCGCAATGAGGCTGGATCACAGGGGTGTGTGTGCGCGTGCGTGTGTGTGCATGTATGTGTGTGCGTGTGCGTGCATGTGTGCATGTGTGCGTGCATGCGTGTATGCGCGTGTGTGTTTGTGCGTGCATGTGTGTTGTGCATGCGCATGTGTGCGTGTTTGTGCATGCGCGTGTGTGTGTGTGTGCATGTGCGTGTGTGTGTGTGCGTGTGCGTATGCACGCGTGTGTGTGAAGGACTGCCGACCCCTGGTCAGGCACACTCACTGCCATCTCAGACCACAGCCCGGATCCTGGAGCCATCTCATCTCTGTGCTCTCTCTGCCGACCCCACAGAGAGGGGGCGTCAACACATCTT
>NW_006435764.1:3099208-3126466 GCF_000325575.1 Pteropus alecto
AGGTCCTCGTCGTATGCCGCAGGACACGGCTCCTCGCAATGAGGCTGGATCACAGGTGTGTGTGTGTGTGTGTGTGCATGTATGTGTGTGTGCATGCGTGTGCGTGCGTGCATGTGTGCATGTGTGTGCGTGCATGTGTGTATGCATGTGTGTTGCGCATGTTTGTGTGTGCGCGTGTATGTGCGTGCATGTGTGCGTGTGTGTGTGTGTGCATGTGCGTGTGTGTGTGTGCGTGTGCGTATGCACGCGTGTGTGTGAAGGACTGCCGACCCCTGGTCAGGCACACTCACTGCCATCTCAGACCACAGCCCGGATCCTGGAGCCATGCGCATGCGCGCGTACGTGTGAAGGACTGCCGATTCCTGGTCAGGCACACTCACCGCCATCTCAGACCACAGCCCGGATCCTGGAGCCATCTCATTTCTGTGCTCTCTCTGCCGACCCCACAGAGAGGGAGCGTCAACACATCTCCTTCCGAGCAAAACGAACTCAGTCCCCTCGTCATCTGCCACCTGCCCCCTCCCTCCGTCCTTCCCCGCCAGGCTCCGGCCACTATGACGAAGCGTGGTCTCACTCCGGGCCTTGGTCTCTCTCGGGGCGCCACCTGCTCACACCTGAGGTCCCAGCCCCAGCAGCGCAGCCCAGCCCGAGGCTCCGCCAGGAGGCTCCCCCTCCCCAGCCTCGCTCTTTCTTCTTGAGATTCTGAGTCGGGCTAAATGTTCCGGTGAATCTGGTCAGTAAGGTCACCAGCTGATAGATTTTCCCAGGTGGGGAAGCTGACGTCAGCCGCCCTAACCCTGTACATGCCGGCGTCTGTCCCCTGCCGCCCCCGCCCCTGCCCTCCCAGCCACGTTCTCTCAGAGGGGAGCCTCGTTCATACTTTGCCAGCACGTTCCTCTCAGGCCAGGCCCCAATGCCGGACAGGCCATCTTTGGCTATCGGTGTCCTATTGTCTTGTCCTTGAGGACCCAGGAGGGCCCGGGTCAGGGCTGGCTGCTTTTCTCGACATCCCTTTGGGCTTTGCCCTCAGCGTGGGGTGACGGGCTGAACGGCCAGGTGAAGTCGTGCCATGACCCTTACGTGAGAAGCTCACCTGGTGGAACCCACAGAAAATGTGCTGCCCATCCTGGACCAACTCCCGGGCAACTCCCGGGCTTCGCCTAAGGGCTCGATGTCACCTCCCCCGGAGCCGAGGGAGACACCACTGTCCCTGTTCCCAGCCCCTCCCTTTCCTCCACCGAAACACTAGAAAGGTTAAGTATTTGTACCAGACAGTACGTATTTTAGACTTTGTGGGGCACGTACGGTCTTTGTCACAACTACTCAACTTTGCCTTTGCAAGTAGGGATTTGTAAACAAATGAGTGTGTGTGTGTTTTTTTTTTTTACAGTAACGCACACTGAAATGTCAATTTTCTGTAATTATCATGTGTCACAAAACTGTCATCTTTTGATTTTCCCAATCATTCAAAAAATGTTAATGTATTTTTCAATCATTAAAAATTATTTTAAAACCACTCTTAGCTCCCAGCTGTGCGAAAACAGGCAGCAGATTTGATCTGCAGTGTGTGCTCGCTAACCCCGATGTCGAGGTAAGCATACTTAACTTAGTACTCAAAAAAGACTTTGTGGGGCACGTACGGTCTTTGTCACAACTACTCAACTTTGCCTTTGCAAGTAGGGATTTGTAAACAAATGAGTGTGTGTGTTTTTTTTTTTTTTACAGTAACGCACACTGAAATGTTAATTTTCTGTAATTATCATGTGTCACAAAACCGTCATCTTTTGATTTTTCTCAATCGTTCAAAAAATTTTAATGTATTTTTCAATCATTAAAAATTATTTAAAAACCACTCTTGGCTCCCAGCTGTGCGAAAACAGGCAGCAGATTCGATCTGCAGTGTGTGCTCGCTAACGCTGATGTCGAGGTAAGCATACTTAGTACTCAAAAACAAAAACAAAAAAAACAAAAAAGATAAACATTTGCAAAAGGGAGACAGCAAGTTTTCGTGGACCGTTGCTTTGCTTTTGTTTTTGGGATCTTTGGGAAACATCCAAATGCTCTGACTTGCCGTCTTCGTAGTTGACGGGAGGTGGAGTGTGTTTTTCACGGTGGTCTCTGGGACAAATAGTGGATTTCTGCTCTCCTCGGCTCAAGGTAGGGTCCCCGTGCCCTGGATGCTACCTTAGAAGCCAGAGTCCCACCACCGTCGCCTCTCCCCCGGCATCTTAGAAGCCTGTGCAGACACCAAGCATCCGGGGCCTGGGGACTGACCGACACGCCTCCCACCTGACGGGCAGGGTGTGCAAGGAATGAGCTTGGCTACTTTTAAGCCACTGACGTTTGGGGGATGTTCGTTACTGTAACATTAACCCAGCTTGTTCGCCACGCATCTGTTAGACAGCCCAGGATTTCTTATTGTTTCGATTTTTTTTCCTCGTCCCTTGTCACGTCCTATTGACTTAGAGTATTTCTTCCTTTTCATTTTTCAGAGTTATCGCTATGTTAAAAATAGTAACCCTTCGCGTGATGGGATTCTTTTGTCACCAACTGGAAATCTCTTTAAAAAGGTGATCGGCCCCCCGTGTGTAAGTTCCGTCGACAATGGCACAGGGTCCGTCCGTCCGAAGGCTGAGCCGTGGCTTTGACAGGCATCTTCCGACGTTTAGCTGACCGAGCGTGAACAAGTCTGATGTGACTCGCAGGCTACCTGTGGGTACGCGTTTCCACCACTCTACCTCGGAAGGTCCTACCGGGCGGTTTCGGCGTCCACAGCTCGGTGGTGTGCCAGCCCTGAGATTTCTTTCGTACGCGATTAAAAATAAATAAATAACTGGGTTTGGCTAGAATGATGTCAGCAGCTTTTGTTAACAAGTGTGCTGGAGAAACGGCCCCGTGAAGCCGGTTCCTGAATCCCCGAGAGCTGGGAGTTTGGGGAAACCCAAGTGTGCCTTTGGGAAAACGGTAAGGCCGGTGAGCATCGTTAACATCTTTTCCCACGGACACCTTCCCCCTGAATTTCGTGAAATCACAGCTGAGCGGAGCGATACCCTCGGGAGAAGCTGTTCTAAGGACTAAAATGAAGGGTCCCAGCACCCATTTAACTGGGGCTTGGCACAGACCCCAAGTTATTTTGGGGGGACCCCCATAGTTGTTTAACCCCCATTCCGAAGTGGGGCGGCCTCCTGTCGAGCCCCGCAGCCCGTCAGAATGCCCTCCGTCCCCGCCACCCCTAGGCACTGAGTGTCACCCTGATTCTCTGCTGCTGGGCACCTGCCAAACCGTGAGTCCTGAGCTTTGCACAGAAGACAGGTGAGCCAGCTCACTTGGAGCCAGGCCTCTAACCTTGGATGCACATGAGAATCACCTCGTGCCTGGACTGCACCCAGAGCGGATTAGCTCAGAACTGGGGGTGTAGCCAGGAGCCAGCGCTTTCATAGGCTCCCAGGTGATTCCAGCCAGTTTTGAGCACCCAGTTCCCAGGCGGTGCTTCCTGCTCACTCTTGCCCTGCCTGGGTGCAGTGTCTTGGTCCTACCTGTAAGATGGCGGGGACTTTGCAGAATCTCATGGTTATAGGGAATTGCAAGGCTTAGATTTAGATGTGTCGCCTTCCTGGTGAGCAGCTGTGCTCAAGCGTAGCTTGAAGAAGCCTGGCCACCAGACTACTGCATGCTTGTCTGCCCAGGATTAGACCTTGCAGGAGGCCTGAGCCACACTCCTGTCCCTAGGGGTGCTTCGAGGTGATGCAAGAGGCATCACTTTACTTTTTACAGGGTTGTTATCCAGCTGCTAAGTATGCAGGCCTCGTCAAGACAACCTCGGGAAGAAATCCCTCTTCTTTTTCAGAAGTAGCTGTAGTGCAACGTCTTCCAGCAGCTTCTTTGTTTTATCCTGTGTGCCTTGCAAATTGAACGGCAGAGTGTGTTTTCCTTTTTGCATTGGCTGCCAGGGAACTCAGAGTCGAATTTGCTGCTACATCAAGCAGCACTCATAGAGGACCTTACGGCATATATTTTGACCACTAACTTTACCTCTGCTTTGTCTTATGTTTCTCCCCCTTGATTTCTTTACCTCCTAAAAATCACGTGGTATCATTTGTGTTTTGTAAGCCACCTCAGATCCCTTTTTTTCGGGTGACAAAGTCGGGACACGGAGCTTCAAATGAACAAATGAAAGACACAGACCGCTTTCCTTTGGTTGACTGTCAGGTGCAGAGTTGTCCCCTCGTCTCGGAGCATCGTACACACTCCAGGCCCGCTGTCACCCACGTGTAGGGCCGGCCGCGTCCCTGTGCATTTTCAGCAGAGAAGCATGTCCTGCGGCCCTGGGCTGTCTCTGCCCCTTGCAGGGGCCTCGGCTTTAACACTCGTCGGGCTCCACACCCTCCCTCCGCTCAGGGCCGGCCTCCTGCTCCTCCTCCGGGACCCTTTCCCGCAGCCCTTGCTGTCAGCTAAGGACTGTCAGGGTCACGTGGATGATGTTTTTCCGTGGCTTTGTGGCTGTTCATCTATATTACTTTCCCCGGCCCGAGCTGGCAAGGTCCTGGACGGCAGACTTGTTCCTCTTCCTTTCCACGTGTCCTGACGCCCAGCTCAGGCCAGGCCCCGGGGTTCCTGGGGGTGTCTACGGGGCCTGCTCCCAGCTCCAGAGACTCTGAAATGCCTCATCCCCCAAAGCACCGTTCTGCCCTGTGCCGGGGGCCTGCGGAGAGCCTGTGCTCGGGGGTCAGAGGGTGACTCTGGGCATTGCGGGACTCCAGGAGGCACGAGCCACGACCGCGTCCACAGCGCCAGCATGAAGGCCTCTCGGGCACCCGTTATGAGTTGGCCTGGCTCCACCTGGGCCCTGCCATCTGGGGCCATGGACTCGAGGTCACCCCCTGCCCTCCCTGAGTCTCCCTTCATCATCGGTAGGGTGGCGAGGGCACAGCCCTCTCAGGAAAGGATGAACTAGGCCACTAAGGATGGTGGGGCGGGTCTCGGTCACAGCGAGCCCGAGGAGACATTCGCTTCTGTTTTTCCCGGGTCCCCTGGGGCGGGAGTCCCCTCTGCTCTTTAGAGGCAGCGGGCAGAGGCCTCCGAGGGGCGGCTGAGAGAGAGGCCGATGGGGGCTCTGCGGCCAGACGCCTGCTGCGTGCAGGGCGAGCCATGGGTTCCCACTGACCCTCTGTCTCCCCGCTTGCGGACAGGGTCATAGACGGGCTGGCCTCCTGGGGTGCTGGGACAGGCCGGACGCACCCGTGACGCTCCTGGTGGGCCTGCGCCCGCAGTCTCCGATGCGTGACGGCTGGGGCAGGGCTCGCTCCGGGGTTTCTGACCCCCTCCCGCCCCGAGGCAGTGATCCTGCTCATTCCAAGGCCAGTGGGCTTCTAAGACCCCCTAGCCCAGCCTCTGCATCCTGGGGGACACCGTCTGCTGTCCTGGAGATTCTGGAAACGCACGAACCCCAGAGTGGACCCGTTTCCTGGGGGTGGGGGCTGGCTTGGCCCCGCACGTGGTCAGCTGCAGGGGCAGCGGGCTCCAGAGGCTGTTGCCATGGAAACTCAGACTGACGTTCTCCTAAACAGCTACATTATTTGTGGTTTCTCTGCCGAGTGTCCCAGCCAAGCAGGCCAGGACGGTGGCTGGGAGGGTGGGGGCTGAGAGCCGCCTCTGGGAGGGAGGAAGGAGCCCACTCTTAGGCCCCTCAGGCCTGCCCTGGCCTCTCTGCAGGAAACCACCCAAAGACACTGAGATTTGGAAGAGGGAAGAAGGGTGTGTTTGGAAAAAATGTGCTGAGGTCATCAGGTTTGCTTCCCAAGAGCTCCGTGGGAGGGTTTGGGCCCACGTGCCCCTCGAGCTTGTTGGGGGAGGGTTCCCGCTGGCGTCGGTGCCCGCCGCCCGCCCGGCTGCTGGCATTTGGTGCCCACGGGTGGCCCCATGCCACGGTTGCTTGTATTAGGTCCTCTCGGCTCTGCCTCTGATTGGCCGTGCGACCCACCACGCCCAGTGTCCCTCGAAGCCTCAGTTTGCTGATCTGTAAAGTAGGGATGACAGTTTTTCCCGCTTGTGGTTGACAAGAAGCTCTGAGCTGAACCGGGCTCTGAGTCCAGGGCGAAGGGACTTTCACAGGGGAGCCAGGCGTTTTGGGGTGACGGGAACTGTGCAGTGTCCCTAGAACCAAGACACGCAGCTGTTGTGCTTTGAAGGTTAGAAAATAATGGGAACCAGACTTTCTATTAGGACCGGGGCACCTCGCTCCACAGGGCACCTCGCTCCACGGGCAGGTAAGCGGGGTCTGCCAAGGGCACGGCCATCCGGAGTGAGTTAAATGGCGAGTTGTGGGCGGGGTGCCCACACTGCCAGCTCGGAAGGCTTGGCAGCCCCGGAGCCACCAGCGTGACCATGGAGGGCTGGCCGGATGTCACGCGCATCCCTCCGCATGCATGCAGAGCGGTGGGTCGTTGACTGGCACGTGCAGAGGTGGGTTCACGAGTTGTCATGTAGCATCTTCTTGAAAGGTCTCCCAGCAGGGATGGGAGAGGGCTTTAAAAAGGCGGGAAACCGACTCCACGCGTTCTAGGCGAGGAGAGCCAACGGCACACGCACGGCACCGCATCCCTGTCGGCCATGGCAGACATCGCGGATTGATCACAGTGCTCTTTCCTGCGGCATCTGGACCGTCCTCCCAAATCACCCTCAGCCCAGAGCACCGACCGGCACCCACCCACCAGGCCTGTGCAAGAGACAAACCCGTTCACCGCCCCCCGCTGGCTGCGTGAGGTCTCCCTCGGTGCTTGTACCCGCAGGTGGCACCCGGCCTGCGGGGGCGTGGGCGGGCCCCACCCTTGGGCGCCCGCTCTGGTCGGCGGCAGCCTCGCCGTGCAGGTTGTCCATGCTCTGACGTGTTCCCCCAGGGCCGAGTGGCCTTCTGCTCCCCCCGCGAGGATCCCAGCGTAACCTCTGGATGGGTCGGCCGGCTGGGGGTCGGCCTTCCACTCCAAGCCTCCCTTCCCGAGGCCCTCCTGCCCAGGGTAGGAATCGGCCGTCACCAGACTCTTTATTCTGAGGACCAGTCCCCTCTCTGGTGTAAGAAGAGTGACTTGGGGTGTCCGTGCCGGGAATGCGTTGCAGAGCCGTTGCTCCGGTTACTAGGGTTGTATACAAATGACCCCCAAATCGACGCCGCAAACCCTCGATGTCCCGCCCAGACGCCGTGGGGCAGGAACGGGGACGGGCGTGGCGGGGAGGGCTCGCTGGAGCCCCCGCACGTGGCCTCGTCGTGCGTCGGGCTTCCTCACGACGCCGGTGCTGGCATCCAAGGCTGGACGTGGGGAGAGGGGACCGAGGTAGAAGCCACATCATTTTTTTACAACCTGACCCAGGAAATGTGTAATTATCAGTACGGTGCGGGATGCAGCTGCGGTGGCGCCTCACGGGACAGGTACCCCTTGAAGTGCTTCTATTACGAATGCGTAGGCTCCTCCCCACGAAGCTAGGAGAGCGAAGCGCGCCCCAGGTGAGCAAAAGGAAGGGAGGATCGGAGACGGGAGCGGAAGCCGGCGAAACGCAGGGCACAGAGCCCGCGGAGGAGGCCGGCAAAGGCGCAGCCGGGTTCCCCGAAAAGGGAGAGAACGCACACCGTGAGCGCGGATGGCGGAGAGCGGGGTGACCCGGTGCTCTGCAGACGGCGGGGGGTCACGTGAGAAGGTTACGAACCACTTTCTGCCAAACGATTTGACCGCTCTGATGTAACCGAGAAATCCTTTTAAAAAGAGAACGGACCGAAACGGACACAAGAAGCGGCAGATAATCCGCAGAGCCCGACGTCCGTTTTTTTAAAATCGAATTTCTTATCAAAACCCTCCGCCTCGGTAACACATGGCCACCGAGGCAGCGGCTTGAAACATCGCAAATTTGTCCTCTTACGCTGCTGCAGGTCAGAGGTATAAAGCCGCGGTGTCTGCAGGGCCGTGTTCCCTCCGGGGGTCCCAGGGGAGAGAGTCTTTTTCAGCTTTTAGAAGTCACCTGCATTCCTTGGCCTGGGGCCTCGTCCTCAAAGCCACTGGTCGCTCTGATCCTCCCGCCTCCCCGCTGCGGGGCCCTTTGGATGACATCGTGTGCCCTTGGTGACCGAGGATAAGGTGCTTCGCCTCGATCACATTCGCAAAGTCTCCTTCGCCACAGAAGTTCCCATTTTCACGGGTCGTGGGGAATCAGGACCTTGGCCTTCTGGGGGATCACTGATTTGCCTTCCACGGTGACATGGAATAATCGTGTTTTGTGCTCCTCGATTCCTTCAGTCAAGAATGTGAGCGGGGCACAGTGCGGATGACTCACCTGGGACTTCAGCTGGAAGACGGAGGGGCCGAAATGGGCTGAACGCGCACGCGCTCGCGAGTCTGGCGGTCGATGCTGGCTCTCGGCTGAGCCTCGGCCGAGGCTGTCGGCCGCGACCTCCCTTGCGCCTCCTTACAAGATGGTGGCTGGGTCCCAAGGGTGATGATTCTGACAGAGAGAACCGGGAGAAGCTGTATCTCTGTTTGTGATCTAGCCTCGAAAGTCAGGCAGCGTAACCTCTGCCACGCTCTGCTTGTCAACGGGGTCACGACGTCCCACCCAGTTTCAAGGGAGAGGAAAACAGACTTCGCCTCTTGGTGGAGACTGGAAGGCCACAAGGGACCAGAAATATCGCTGTGGCCGTGCTGGGAAATCTCTGCTTGAGCCTCTGAACGATCGAGGTCGGGCTTTGCCGCTCTCTCATGAGTACGGGCCGTGCTGCGGGGACCCGGGGCTGTCTTGCTGTCCTGTAGCGACCGGCATGAAGTGTCCTCCCACCAGCGTTGTCCACTCCTACACACGGTCCCGATTTTGGTTCGTGTGGCTCATGCGGGCACAGAAAGCGGCCTCGCCTTGTTTTCATGGGTGGACCTGAGTGTGGTCCAGTCTCTTGTGCGAGTGCCTGGTCCAGGAACCCAGGCCTAAGTCGGTTCCCCCAGAGAGACACACACGGATGACCCGGCGTCCCCGAGTTCCTGGCCTGCTTGGCAGTGCAAACACCCCGCTGCGTGACAGCGCCCGGCCTCGGCGACAGCGAACCGGCGTTGATTTGGGCTCTGGCCTCTGTGTAAACAGATCGAACACCTGCGGCCTTGCTTTTCTTTCTGCTGCACGGTCTCGAAGGGTCTGAGAGGACCCAGGGGCTGCAGCGGACCTCCCGACGCCAGTCCCCGGGGGCCTGGGGTGAGGGGCGAGATGCCGGAGAAGCCAGCTCCCCGGGGCACGGCGGAGGCGGTCTGCGTGCACCTCTGGCTTGTGGTCCGCTCAGACCCGCCTCCTCTCCCTCAGAGCTGCTCCTCGTGGACTGGCCGCCTCCCACGCCCCTCTCCCCCCAAGCCCAGACGGCCTCCGTCTCCAGCTTCAGCCTCGTTCTTCCTCTTGCTCGCCATCCCTGCCACGTGGAAGGGCTTCCCCGGTCGCTGACGCCCGGCAGCCTTGCCCGTAGGCCGTGTCTACGAGTGTGTCGTGTTGGTGTTGTTGCCGGCTGGGGCTGGGGCCTGCACGTGGGCCGGGCAGTGCTCCCCCCGAAGGAGCCGCAGCCTCAGAGTCAGGGCCTGGGAGGTGGAGGCAGGGAATGGCGGAGTGGACTTCTCTGCGGCCACGTGGCATTGGACCCTGGGTAGCCACTGCCTCTCGGCCCGGGCCGGCCTGCCTGTCTGCCTGAGAAGCAGGCTTCCCACACTGCTGGCTGAGCTCCAGCAGTCAAAGGGGTTCTAGAGTTTACTTTTATTTCGTTCCTTCCTTTCTTCACCAAAATAAATAAGTAAATAAAGAGGTTAGGAAGTGCCCTACAAAACAGCACAGTTAAAACCAGTTTGGTGCTGCCTGCCTGCCTGCCTGCCTTCCTGCCTTCCTTCCTTCCTCCCTTCCTTCCTTCCTCCCTTCCTTCCTTCCTCCCTTCCTTCCTTCCTCCCTCCCTCCCTCCCTCCCTCCCACCTACCCCTCGCATTTATCCGTCTGCCTGCCCACCCTCCTCTCAGTCTCTCTGTCCATCTGCCTGTCCGTTCCCTCCTTCCTTCTCCATGTGGTCCCACGGGGCAGCCATCTCCCTGCACTTGGCGGACGTGGGGCTCCCTGCACAGCTGCCTCCCACCCCCACCTGAGTGAGTCTCCAGCCTGGACAATTGTCCCTTGGAGATAGGGCCCCAAACGCTGGCCTCGGGGGCATCAGCTGGAGGTGGGCAGCCTGTTCCTTGCAGAGACAAAGCCGTGTGGCCCCAGCTCGGCCTGCTCAGCCATCCTCAGAGGACCCGGGGGGGCCTTCCAAGGACAGTTTCCCCCAAAATAACCCGCAGTGACACCGGTTCCGTTTTCAGCTTCTACTTCATTTCCTGACAAACCGTCCGGCCCCAAACAAAACTTGTCTTATCTGGTTTCATCTCAGGCCCCGAGTGGCCTGCCAACCCCAGGCATCGGCAGATCCTTTGGGAAATCACCTATTGTGGCTAAAATCGGGGGGATGCAGGAAGCAAGGCTGGGGTGCCTGGAGGGGCCTCGCACACCGCGGGGCCACGCGCCCGTGGGCTTGGGGAAAGGGGCTCCTTTCCTGCGGGCAGTTACCACGAACCCCCTTTCCGGTTCTGGCTCTGCCGCACTCAGGGATCCCACTGGGACCCAAGTGGAAGCCCCCCACTCGGTTCCCGGGCTAGCCCAGGGGCCCCAGAACTTGTGGGCAGTGAGCAGCCTCCCAGCCAGTTCCAGCAGACGCTCGGCCCGAGGGCGGAGGGCTTGCAGGGCAGCCTGGCCCCGGGGTCGTGGAGTTAAGCAGAGGCGGATCAGGACTCTGCGGTGGCCCACCGAGCGGGCCTCGGCCACGACTCCCCTGACTGCGCCCCTTGCCAGGGCAGAGGGACGAGGCAGCCCTGCAAAGGGGCGGGGGAGGAGGGCTCCTGCTTCAAAGGCTCCCGTGTCCTCACCTGCCCATCCACCCGCAGTGGCCACCGCGGCCAACCGGACGAGCACTGCTCCCCATTCGGAGCGAAAAAATAAATAAATGAGACCAAAAAAAAAAAAAAAAAAGAACCCTATCAGATGCCAAAAAATGAAGATAGCATGGGAGGAAGTTTATTTTGATGAGGAAATCCCTAAATGCTGTTGAAACTATGCTTGGAATTGCTCATTAGCGCTCGGGGGCTTTGAAGGAAGGCTCCCTCCCAGCGCGGCCCTCTCCCCTGCCAGGTCCCCCTGCCCTTGTCACTTATCTGCAGGAAACGGCTCCACTTCTGAATGTTTGGGCGCTGCCAGAGCGGGCTGTGACTCACGCCTGGGGACGGCCTTTCCAGGGCCGGGGCCCTGGCTCCGTGGAACGGGCTGCGTGGCCACTGGCTCCCAGAGCTGTGGGAAGAGAAAGTTCGAGAAGGGTCTCTGGGGTCACGGCAGCAGGAGCTGTCCCTGGAGTGCCCACCTGCCAGTTCCAACACACACAGATTCTGCCCCGACTCGGGCTCCAAAAATGTGTGTCATTCACCCAGCGCAGGGGACAGGAGCCGTGAGGAAACGAAGGCCAGGTGTCACCTCTGGGCCCCGTGACACTTGGCGGCGGCCTGACCCTCGAGTGTGTGGCCAGCTGGAGATTCTAGATGCTCCATCCGCCCTGGAGACATGCATTTCCCTGCTGGGCCCGTGGCAGAGGCCTGGACACAGGAAGAAAGGCCTATTTTGGGAGGCAGGCCTCAGGAGCTGTGGCTCAGATGACCCCATTCCGTCCGGCCCTCCAGCTCGGGCAGGAAAAGCTATCTCGGAGGCAAGCAGAATTCACCCCCCGTGGGCAGGAGGGGCTGGGAGTGGAGAGGCGCCCCCTGCACCAGCCGGGCCTGGCAGTGGGGACCACATAGTCGGTGCGATCGTAACCGCGGGGTGGCCGGCTGTCAGCTCACGGCATTTCCTCTGCTGCCCTCGACACCGCCCCACAACAGGCCCCTTTGTCCCTGACTGAGCACACTACATGACGGCCCCACTCTTCCTGAAGGTCACAGTCCGTCTGTTTGGGCTAGGGACAGTCCGTCTCTCAATGTCCAGAGTGACACGGAAGGTTCAGGGGCCACACGTGACCCAGGCCTTGCAGAGCCCAACAAAAGGAAGCAGAGGCGGCCGGCCGGGCCTGTCACCCCTGAGCAGGAGCTTGTGGGTCTGCCTCCTCCGTGATGGACGCTGAGACACCTGCCTGTGGTCCCGGCGTCTGCACGCGGCAATGCGCACCTGTGTGCACGCTGGCCATGTGTATTAGGCGGCGCGTCCGATGCAATTATTCTGAAAAAGATGCAGCTTCTGTTGTTCCCACCTCCCAGGCATTCCACCCCACCCCGAAAGTCAGGAGCCAAAGAGCTGGGCGGAGGTGGGGGGCGGAAACCACGAGGGCCGGAGAAGGACAGGGAAGGGTTTTCACTTCCTCGCTGCCTGGCTTCTGCGCTGAGAATTCACACTTTCCACTTGCGAACGTTCCTCTTCGTGACAGAGGTTACTCTGACAAGAGGCTCCTCTGCGGCCGTCAGAAGGACCGACTTTTAGGATTTTCTTGCACCCTGCCTCCCAAATCCAAACTCCCCTGTGGATTACCAAACCCTTCAAACCCCCAAAGCCACGTCCTGTGTCTTTTTCCTCCATTTTGAACTAAAAGTTGTTTTCCATGATCCCATCTGTCAGGGGGACTGAAAGTCTATTCGGCAGGGCACGGGTGACCTGGAGGGGTTTGCAAATCTGCAAAACCAGAGTGTCCCCTCCCGAGCTCCTGGACGGCCTTCTGGTCCCCGATGGCCTCGGCCGGCTGCAAGGAGGCTTGGCGCTGGCGTGCGAAGTGTGCGTGCACTTGGGCCAGCGGCCCACTGGCCTCTCTGAGCAACCGCGGTGCTCCGAGGCCGAGGCTGGGCGTGATTGTCCTGGGGTGTGTTTCTCATTTCCTCCTTTGAAAGCCAGCTCAGAGCTGGGCCGCGTCTGCCTGGTTTCAGCGACATACATTCGACCATGGAAGGGGACCAGAGCCCCGGGAAAGACGACCCGGTGGAGGCACAGGGATAACCGGACAGCGGTGGGGTGGAGACTTCAGAAAGCGTGGTCAGCAAAGGCCTCATGGAGCCGGCGACAGTTGACACAGATTTGAGGGAGGAGAGGGAAGATGGCACGTGGACACCTGGTGACAACGGTGCAGGTGGCAGGCAGAGAAAACGCACAGGCCCGATGGTGACAAGACATCCGCGCTGCCCCAGCGACAGCAGCAGGCGGAATCCCAATCCCACGGGACGTGCCCCTCGCTCTGCCCTCCGGGGGGACTGAGTGGGCCCGGACAAGTGTCTGGAGCTGCACCAGCCTCCCGATGGGCCCGAGCCCAGTCCGCGTCGTCCCGCCCACTCTGTCCCTTCCTCGTAGACAGACCTCCCCTGCTGCCCTCCCTACCCGGAGTCTCATCCAACTCCGACCGGAACCAAGCCTGGGCCTGGCTTCCCAGAGTCACACGTGACCAGCGGGCACTCCCGCCATGCGTCCCCAGAGCGACGGTCAAATGTGGAGGTTCAAAAGCTGACGTGTCGGGGAAAATCTTCCGAATGCTGGTGTGTTGGTCCGTTTGGGCTGCTGGGACGCAGCACCGCAGACGAGACGGCTTAAATGATCAACGTTTCCCGCAGTCCCGGAAGTTCAGGGTTTAGGTGACGACAGGGCCAGGTTCTTGGTGAGGTGGCTCTTTTCAGTGACGTCCCTGTATGGCCTTCCGTGGGGCATGCACTCAGAGTGCTCCAGTGTCAACTCCTCTCCTTACAAGAGCACTGACCCCACCTTGGGGGCCTACCCGCAAGACCTCGTCTAACCCTGGTCCCCTCCCAAAGGCCCCACCTCCTAAAACCATCGCATTGGGGGGTGGGGCTTCGACATGTGAATTTGGGGGGGTGACACAGAAACCTTGAATGACACCTTGAGAAGTGAGGGGAACTGTCTCAGAGTCAGCTGGTGGCAGAGGAGGGGCCCAGAAATGAGGTCTTCTAGTCTGGGGCGTCAGAGACCACAGACGTCCAACCCCTTGCTTTCTGGGCAAACAAGAGGCCTGTTCTTAAAGTCCTGACTTCCTTGGCCAATGACATATGAGCGGAAGGACTCTGGTCACTTGTGAGCAAGAGCTTTAAGAACTAGGACATGAGTCTGGTCTCCGTGACAGTGGCAGCGAGGTGGGACCTGGGTCCCTGGGTCCCCTCCGGCACTTGGGTCCCTGGAGCATGCCCGCTGCACCTTAGACATGTGGCTAAAGTGAAAAATACATCTTTGTTATTTTAAGCCAAGGGTCAGCAAACTACAGCCCGTGGGCCAAATTTGGCTCACGTCCAGTTTTGTTGATCAAGTTTTATTGGAACACATTCGTGTTCTGTCTGAAGCTGCTTCTGCACTATAATAAGTGTTGACAACTTGCAACAGAGACTGTTTGGTCCCCAGAAGCCTAAACCTTTACCGTCTGGTCCTCTACAGAAACCGTTTGCCAACTCCGCTTTAAGTCATCGAGATCCGGGGGACTGTTTGTCACTGCAGCATAACCTAGCCCGGTCTGACTAATACATTTTCTAGGTACGCTCGCAACTCCTGCATGCTGCACCATGTGCCCTAACACTTTAAAATATCCAATATTTGCAGAGCGGTTAAGGCTTTTCCAGCCTGCGTCCATTGACTGGTTGCTGAGTGTCCACTACAGTCGCCACTCTGCACGTTAGAAAAGGAGGTAAGTGACCACTCTGGAGTCACCTAGGGTTCACCCAGGCCTCTGACCCACGTTAAAAACGGGTCACTGAGTGTTTTTAAGTGTGATCTGCATTGCCGAAGGCAGAGCGCCAAGCCAGGTTAGGCCTTGCTACCCCCAGTGCATTTCCTTTAAGAAAATACATGAACAGAAGAGCCGGTTTATGCCAGAGAGAAGTGGGGAGCGGTGAGCTCTGGCTTCCCCACTCTGCCCAGCTCCTTTTGCTTCCTTTATGTGCCCTCGCTGAACCCCACCTCCCAGGCCCACGTGGCCTCTAGAGGGACCGACCAGCCATGGAGGGGGCCCGCTGTCCTGCCCCCATCCCTGGGCCTCGGTTTCCCCATCCCTCCACGTGCCCCTGCTCGATGGGTGGGTGCTGCACGGCCAGCGGTGGTGGCCGTTCCAAACGCGGAAGGTCCTGGGGCGAAATCTGGGGTCCTGCCCGTGAGAGGGGCCGGCCTCAGTCTGCTCTGCAGCTCCGGCTTCTTGGGCACCTCTCCCCCAGATTCCGTAGCTCATGCTCCCCAGCATGGTTCTGACAGGCCCGAGAGTGGGGAGTCCTCCCGGCCTGCCAAGCTGTCCGAATGTTTGGACAGCTGCAGAACCTGCCGGCCTGCTATCTCTAGTACATTCTTACTTGTTTTAGACCAGCCTCTTAGGCTTACGTAACATGCTTGGAAGTCAAGAAGCCAAGATTCATTATCAACAGCCCAGGAGAGGTTTTCGAAACACTCGCAATGAAGAAATCTTTCCATTGAGAAAAATTCCCCGCGTGCTCACACTCCTGGTGGCTGCAGGGTGTCGCTGGGCTGTCACTGGCTTCGAGGGGCTTCTCTTCTGGAGCCCACTGCTCTCTGTTGGCTTTGGACATGGAACTTGACCCCGTCCTTTGACCTCCAGGAGAATCAGTGCTGACCACACCAACAACGGCCAGTCAGCAACTGCATTCTCCCCTCCAGGCGGGCACCACGCTAGGCCCTTGCATTTCTAATTTTATTGGGTGCTCACAGTGATGGAAAGCTAGGTATTCTCGTACCCACGTTACCGAGGTGAACACTGAGGCTCAGAGTCAGGGTGTCAGCGCAGCGGTCCCCGACCTTTTTGGCACCAGGGATCGATGCTCCTAGGAGACTCTAATGTCTGATGACCTGAGGCGGAGCCGAGGCGTTGATGCTGGCGCGGGGGAGTGGCTGCGAACACAAGCTTCGCTCGATCATTCGCTCGATCATTCGCTCGATCAGAGTGGCTGCAAACACAAGCTTCGCTCGAGCATTCGCTCCATCATTCGCTCGCCTGCCCGCCGCTCACCTCCTGCTGTGCGGCCTGGTTCCTAACAGTCCATCGACTGGTACCGGACCGAGGCCCTAGGGTTGGGGACCCCTGAGTTAGTGTGCTCCTGCAGGGTTACATGCAAAAGCAGACAGCACCCCTCCTCCCAACCACGGAACAGCCACTCCCCAAATATACTCTCTGTGGCCCTGGGAGTGTGTTTTTTAAATCACTTGCTGTATTGCGAGAGAGAATGAGGGCTCATCGAGCAGGGAGACCAGGCCGCGTTCCACTCGTGTGGAATAACAAGGGCGTGGGGCTCTGGGCCTTTCCTTGGCCACGCTGTCATCCAGGGCCCCAGAAATCTGAAGATCAGAGGCCGGGCGCGCAAACAGCTCTTCTAGAAGCATCCGCGCTGGGGCCAGGGCCCCGCCCACACAAATGCGCCTTTCACTGCGTCTCTGGAAACCGGAGCTCATGAAATTCCAAAAAGACGAGACTGTGTGGGTCTGGGCCTCAGCATGGGATGCAGACGGTGCAGCCGAGGGGCCCCAGCCTCGGAGGGAACTCAATGAATTTGTCAGAGAACTGAAAACAGATGATTTCAATCAGCAGGGGGGGAAAAAAATGACTTCATGGCTACAGTTGACTGAAAGAGGCAGCGTTTGGCTGCCAGGCCCTGCCCGGAGGCACTTCCAGAAAATCTGGCCTGCTCCTCGGCCTCCAGCCCCGGTCCCCCTGCTAAGGGCCCGCCCTGTGCGGGCCGCGGGACGGCCGGGATGGAAGGCCAGCCGCCCTGAAGGGGACACTGATAACCCGCGTTCCCCGCCCCCAGCTTCCTCTCCGCCACCGCTTTCATGAATGGCCCAGCTTCCCAGACAGCGGATTGGCTGGGCCGCAGGCCGCAAGGCCCAATCAGCGGCCGCGGAGCGCTGCGCAGAGCTCGGGCTCGGGCTCGGGCTCGGGCTCGGGCTCCGGCCCCGGCCGCCGCGCCTTGCCGAGCCCCCTCCCCCAGCGGGCAGGGGATTTTTTTTTTTTTTTTTTTTTTTTTTTGCCATAGTTTGGGATATTGCCAAACAGTGATGCTGCAGAAACACTGAATTTTTGGTTTAAATGTCCAGAGCTAGGCAATTTTAGACAGTGCTGGTGGAGCTTCAGAAGAGTTAGAGAGTAAGGTTTAGGGAAGACCATCTCTGTTCCCATTTTAAGTTAGATGCTGATAACTCAGTAAAGACCTGTGATAACCTATTTGTAAGAGACAGTGAAGGATAAGTACTAGTTTATATTTTAATTACTCTTTTTCTAGTCCAACATCATAAAAAAACCCCCCTGCCACCCCCCCCCCCCGGGGGTCGGGGGTTTTTTTTTTTTTTTTTTTTTAATTTCTCAGACTCTCAGAGTCCGGGTATAATTGTGTCATTATGAGGCTCGCTTGCGGCTCCTGACGGTAGCCCTTGGGCTTCCTTGCTTGGTCACTGTTGAGATTCAAGATCTTGTGACCCTGAAAGGGCTTGTGTGGTTAGAAATGCACTTTTTCGCCTATGGCCTATGGTCCAGTCTGACTCCAGTTCCGGAGATAGCTCTGCAGTCCCTCTCAGAGTCCGGGTATAATTGTGTCATTATGAGGCTCGCTTGCGGCTCCTGACGGTAGCCCTTGGGCTTCCTTGCTTGGTCACTGTTGAGATTCAAGATCTTGTGACCCTGAAAGGGCTTGTGTGGTTAGAAATGCACTTTTTCGCCTATGGCCTATGGTCCAGTCTGACTCCAGTTCCGGAGATAGCTCTGCAGTCCCCCCACCCCCAGCGTGAGCGGGCAGACGGCCAGGGGACGAAGACAGGGGGTTGGGAAGGGGCCGGACCCCTCCCCTGCTAGTGCAGGGGGCTCCTAGCAATTGCAAACTGCTGGGAACTTCTCTTGCAAACCTCAGGGGCTTGGGTGCCCCCCTGGATCACTGGCCTTGTCCTAGCTGCATATGCCTCCAAGCATGTGAGGCCTGGGGCCTCCTGAACCCCACCATTCAGCTGCATTTCCTGTTAAGTAGGAAAACTTGGTCTGTTTGCTGACGTTATGAAGAAGGCATGTGTTTACAAACGCTTGTTGGGAGAGCGTGGTTAATGGATCTGCTTCCGGCCTCCACGCCCCAGATGAAGCGAGTCTGTGACTGACAAAGTGGGGGCTGCTCTGAACGGGAAGACCCCCTTGCTTAGGGGGACCAGACTCAGCAGAATTCAATCGCGCTACAGGGCGCTCCTTGTTAGGTGGGTCGGGGCCCTGTAGGGAGAGCCTTAAATGTCAGCATGACCCCCGGGGAGCCGTGGAAGGTTGGGGAGCCAGACGGTGGCATTTCTCCCTTCTCCAGCAAATTCTCTCCCCATCCGCCCAGCCTCAGTCTGTCTGGGGCTGACCTGGCAGGGAAGTACATGCAAAACGCCTCCGGGGACTCCCCGTTATTCCCAGGACAAGCCGCAGGGGTACCACCCCATTTAAAAGATGAGAAAACTGAGGTTCAGAGTCATCTGCAAGGGTTCCCACAATTCGGAAGTGACAAGCCCAGCACAGGAACCCAGCTCTGCCTGATGGGATAGGGGAGCTGCTCTGCCACTGAGCTGCCGGGCACAGGTCAGCATGACAATTAAATGACGATTAAATCCCGCAGCGATTAGGGTTGTAACTGGCGAGAAACGTGTCTGTTCCCAAATTTCTCAGAGCCAGACTCTGACCTCCCAGGGGGTTGCAGGGGTCCCTGAGTAGGGGCCAAGCCTGAGCAATTCCTGTTAGTTTCCCGTTGTTGTATCTATTTCTGACAACTCTTGGCCCACTGTCTGTTTTCATCTTCCGGTCCAGCAGTTCATAAACTTGTTGGTGCCAGGGCCATTGGCAGCTTAAAAGTCATTGAGGACCTCAAAGAGATTTTGTTGATGTGAGTTTTAACTATTGACACGTACCGCATTAGAAATTAAAACGGAAAACAGACATAAAACGCCAGAATATTCGAGGACTCATTCCATTACCTGTCAGCGTGACGATGTCGTCCCATGTCATGTAGCCTCTGGAAAACTCCACTGGACGCTCACAAGAGAATGAGAGAAAAAAAGGCAGTTAATGGTTTTGTGTTATCATGAAAATAATTTTGTTCTCTCGGGGCTCCTGAACTCACACTTTGAGACCAGGGAGAGGAGTGTGAGGCTGCTGGCTTCCTTGTGGCTGGGTCTGGCCGTGTGGGCTGTGGACGGTCCTCGGTGCTGTGGACCGCATGTGGGACGCGTGGACGGAGCCACCTGGACGTGGGCAGCGCGATGGCTCTGTGAGTGCAAGAGCAGTGGCCGCATCCTGTCTCTGAAGGGACAGCAGTGAGCTCTCCCCTTCCTACGCCCCTTTCATGGGAGGGGATGTAAATGAGGACACGAGTCAACTCGGACCTCGCAGACCACGGAGGACCCCCAAGGGGTGGGAGATCTGGGTCACCAGGCCCATCACGCCTCCACGGTAGTCCTGGATTGCCTGCCTGAGATCTCATGGGAAAGAGAAATCAACTACCTGGCTCAAGCTACTCTATTTGGGGGTCTCTTGTCATAGTAGCCTGAATCCTGATCAGTATAGTGATCGTTTTTACACGTCTGGACCCAATCCTGGGGCTTTCTGGTTTTGTAATGTTTACAAGAAGATGGATGAACTATCCATTGGTTGAACATGTTCCCTTGGGAGGTGTTGAACCTTCTGCTGGGACCACGAGTTGGTGAAACACCCAGTGACTAATAAGCCATGGCAGGGCCCATAGCATAAAGCTGGCTTCGAGGCCGAGTGAGGACCCAGTGACTCGCGTGCACCCCTGACTTTGACCCCAGCCCTGGGCTCACTGCTCCTACCCCTTGCTCTCCTGAGGGGTTCGCTTGGGATGGGATAGGGTGGCTTGTGGAGGTGAGCCCAGTAGCCTGAGTTGGGGGCAATTGCCCAGTGGGTCTTCCGGGCCCGGAAAGCTGGTGTGAACATTGGCGGGAAGGCGGGCCTGTCCCGTTAGGCTAAGGTTGGTGGCAGGAGCCTGCAGAGGCAACGTACAGGGTGCAATGGCCGAGCCTGACACGGGTCCGCAGCCCATGACCACCGGGCTTCGCCCGGCTGATGGATGGCCTCATGCTGACTGGGTGCTGGGTCACCCTAGGCCAGCACTCAGGCTGTTCGTGGGCACCGAGAATGCCGACACGGTACTTTTAAGGGAAATTGCTAGATATTTACAAGTGTGTGAGTTTAAGGGCTCCCAATAATTGCTTTTCATAAGCGAAAACCAGCACAGTGCCATAATGTGCAGAGGACAGTGAATCAGTGATGACCGAGAAGCCCAGCTGCCACTCCGCTCTGCCCGTGGGTGGTGGCCTGCTAACCAGAGGGTGGGCGGGGTGGGCGACGTGAGCCTTAGGGTCCTCTTAAGCATGTTTGAGGACTCTGGGAGGATCTGGTGAGTGCCCAGCACGCCCTTGGCAGAAAGTCTCAGGTGCCACCGGTGCCTGCAGCTCTATTCCCCGAAGAGACTGGGTGCGGTGGGCTGGAGGGAGCCTTGGGTCTGTAAAGAGGCCAAGGAGAAGAAGCATCTGGAACATCGCGTAGCACCTGGGCATCTGGTTTCGCTGAGAAAGGGCCGTCCAGGTGGTGGGAACGGCAAAATGAAGACCCGGGGGTGGAATCTGCCATTCGGGGCTGCCACTCGCCTCACACAGGTTCCTCCCATCTCGCAGACCGAAGTTCTTGGAAGCCGGGACCAGATCCAGGAGGTAAGCTCCCCACCCTGCCCCGCCAAGCCCCCAGCAGCCTGCCGAGCGGCATTCGGGGCTAGTGAGCGGCCCCAAACTGAACGAGTCGGGCGGCTCGGAGCGGAGAGAGCGAACATCAGTGTCATGGGGATGCCGCAGCCCCTGGCGCACACTGGGTGGCTTGGTACGACGGAAGTTTGCCGTCTCGCTGATGTGGGGGTCCGAAGTCTGCGATCAAGGTGCTGGCGGGGTTGGCTCCTTCCGAGGGCTGCATGGGAGAAACCTCCAGTGCCGCGTTCCTAGCCCGTGGGGGCCGCCAGCATCCCTCGGCCTCCCCGAGCTTGTGGCTGCGTCGCTCCAACCTCTGCCCCCATCTCCACGTGGCCTTCTGCTTTGTACGTCTCTTTTAGTCCTTTCTTGTTCTAAGGACACTTGTCGTTGGATTTGGAACCCGCCCGTATGCAGGGTGACCTCGTCTTGAGCACCTCACCTTAATCACATCTGTGGAGAGCCTTTTTCCAAATAAGGCCACATTTGCAGGTTCTGGAGGGACGTGTCCTTCTGGGGCAGGCTCTAAGAGGAAGCAGGGATGCGGGAGATCTTGCTGGGACAACTGGAAGGCTTCCCGGAGGAGGGGGTGCCAACCCGGGTCTTGAGAGGAGTTGCTGCTCGGTGGAAGGCGCGTCCGGATAGGAGCAGAGAACGCACGACGTGCCCGGCCTTGACCGGCAGGAGGGCACCTGGGAAAAGTCTGGCGAAGGGGTATGCGGGGGTGCGGGGGGCAGAGGGCCGAGTGCCCCAGGGGGAGGCCGGGCAGGCCAGGCGTGGTGTCTGAGGGCTTCGTCCTGCAGACACCAGGAGGCCAGCCGGGGTTCCAGGGTCAGGAGTGAGAATGTCCCCCGCAGGATGACCGGCTGCTTCACTAACGAGGGTACGCTGGCCCATCTTGGCCGTGGGCATCGATGTGCGGCATATAGGGGTAGAAGGGGGACCTGGAGCGCTGGAGTGGGGCCTGGGAAGGCTTTGGGGGCAGCTCGAGGTGTCCACACAGAATGCCGCATGAAACTGGGTTTGCCTGCTTTGCTGTGGCCCCGTGGGATGCGTGGCCTCCAGGCTCAGCACCCAGCTCGCCTGGCTCCAGCGGTGGGGCCGGGGCTGACTTCATTTGCACGCCGGCCTTTGTCTCCAGGCCCAGCCAGGACTTCCTGGGAGCGCCCACCCTCCCCACAGCTCGCCTGCCCCAAGGACACTTCTCCGGGTCTTGAATACCTGTTCCCTCCCTGACTGAGCCAACGGGGGCTCTCAGGGCCATGGGTAGGGGTGCCCCACTATCCAGAGCAGGCGGGGGCCTTGCCTGGGGCTTGGAGCCTTTTTCTGGGTCATCAGCGAACAAGAGGAGCCTTTGGCATCTCGATGTGGGAAAGGCTGAGGTTTTCACACGGCCCACACTGAGCCACTGGGACCGAGAGGCTCTCAGCCGCTCCCTGTAGTGTCGCCTGGGCCGGGCCGGCTCAACTCCTGAGTCCAGCGGGCCTGGATGCTGCCCTGTGGGGCTCATCCAAGTGACTTCGACTCTGTGAGCCTCAGTTTCCCTGGAAAGGGGAGGCAGTGGAGTAGGGGGGTCCTACGAGCTATGCCTGTGGCTGCTGGCGAGCCATCCACAGTGCTCCTGGCTCTCGACTGCAGCCCCTCGGGACCCGCCGAGAATGTGGCCAAAGGGTGTTTGACCGCCCCCGACTCGGTGGGTTCAGAAGCACATCCCACCCGGTTAAACCCAGGATGGCTGCAAGGGGGCGCAACCCGAGCAGAGCCGAGAGCCTCGCCAGCCTGCAGCAAAAGAAACAGCAAATTCTACCACAAGCGTCTGGAGTGTCAGACACGGGGACCCACACGCTGGGGCCACAGGAGAGAGACGGAAGCAGAGGGCGGGGGGCACGGGCCGCGTTCCGTGTGGCTCAGAACCCAAAGGGAGGCTCTCTCGGCCCTCGACCCCCTGGGCCAGGGAGGGCGGGTCTCCAGGAAGAACATTCCAGAAAACTGCTGCATTCTAGGGAGGAGAACCAGCTCTGCACACGCAGGCAGCCCCACCGGGAGGCGTCTCCCTGGGCGCGGGGATGGCCGTCTTCTCCCTGGGTCCCCACGTGGTCGTGCCTCGGTGTGCGTCTGTCTGCGCCCTCATCTCCGCTTTCCACAAGGACGCTGGTCCTTAGTGACCTCACTTGACCTCGACCGCTTCTGTAAAGGCCCTCTCTGCAGATAACGGTCACATTCGGGGGGGCCGGGGTTAGGACGTCAACCCGGGAATTTTGGGGGGACAAAACTCAGCCCCCTCGTGTTATTTTCTGGACTTGGCGTGATTTGCGTGCGTGTCCGGTTTTTGCTGTCTGTCTCCTCCACGGGACGGTCAGCCCCACAGCGCTGGCTCCCTCGAGTCGTGCAGCAGATGGTGGCTGAATGGCTAACGAATCTATGATATAATCTGCAGACGCACAAGGCCGGGGAAGACACGTGTGTGTCCCCTGCCAGTGGGGCCTCGGCCCGAGTTTCGAGTTTCGACTTGGGAGGCCCGAGCTCCTGGCCCAGCTGGTGGTGTTCTAGCATCCCTCCGATTAGCCGGAAGGCGGAAGGCGGCCTGGGAGCCCCAACGACTCACCGCCAGAAGCTTCTAGAGGCCCCAGGGCGACCGGGGTCTCAGGCCCACATTTCGGACACTTCAGACACCCTGAGAACTTCCATTCAGACAGGCAGCTTCGGCCCAATTACCTTCCCGCCAAGACACCCTCTTTCAATGCTTACCTATTCCCCAAATAAACTGCGAAAGGGCCTTTGTCTGGCAGATTCCAGGGGATTATGCAAAAGGGGCTCGTGAGGCATCGGCGGCTGTTTGAAGACTTCCAAACCCCAAACGCCTGCGGGCAGCGGGCGGGGAGGCCCTGCCTGGGGACAAAGCCTTTGCCTCGTCCCCTGATTCAAGGATCAGATGAAGGTTGGCTCTCCCTGGGCTCCAGACCCCGCTGCCGCCCTCGTGTTTAGCTAACTCGGAAGACAGCCCCCCGCAGAAGAAAGGGACAGACACAAAGGGGGAAGGACAAGCGGCCAGCTGTAAAGAACCCTCGAGAATGCGATTTGCTCCTGGCCGCAGCCTCCCGCCCACCGCCCACCCCAGCGGGACTGCAGGGGACGGCAGAGGCTGTCCCCAGACCTGTGCCCATAGCCTCCTAACATCTGCCCCAGGAAGACGGTGTGGCAAGAGCTTGGGGGGCATGCCGGAATCTGGGGTTCGCAGACAGGACACCGGGCTCAGAGAGGGCCAGAGAGGGGCCCAGGGTCACACAGCAGCAGCCCGGGTGCCTAGGGGTGTCCGATGCCCACGTTTCCCGCTAGATCCAGTCAGGGGAGTGACTCTTAGGGTGCAGGGTGCCTGGGAGGGCCTCTGGTTTGCAGTGCTCCCCCTAAACCCCCCACTGCAGGGCTCCCAGACTCTGGGGTGTAGCCCTCCATCCAGCAGGCTCCAGGTTCTGGCTTTTGGAGTGGGGTCTGGTCCCCCCTTCCTGCCCCCTTCCTCTGGGAACTGTCTGGAGGGTGCATTTGGGGCCCCAGGGCCCAGGAAGCTGGGCATCTGCAATCGGAAGGCACAAGCTTCTCCGCACCGCCCCCTCCTCCCCGTCCCAGGCTGGCCCACCCTCCTCAGCCCCCAGCTTAGCACACAGGTCCTGTGCCTGGGCCTCCTGCTGGGCGCCTTTGTCCGGCCTTGGGTTTCAAGGGCAGCCCGGGCCCTTTCTCTCAGGTCTCGGGTTTCACCTCTCGCAGGGAGGACCCTTCCAACTCCAGAACCGTGACCTCCCCGGAGGTGGGTCTCCCCAGAACCATGACCTCCCCGGAGGTGGGTCTCCCCGTAGTCCTGCGCCATCCATCAGGCCCCAGAAACTCCTCCCGGATCTCCGCCTGCAGGCCCGCAGTGCCCCGAAGCTGGTAGCAGGGCCAGGCCGGGAGCCCAGAGGCCCCCGCAGGACAGGGCGGGGTCGGGGCCTTGGCCAGGGCCTGGGGTGGGGGTGGCAGAGACCGAGGCCGAGGTTCCTCGGGGACCTGGACTCTCTTTGGGGCCTTCTTCTCTGATCTGAGCATCTAATTTTCAACCAGAGCCAGAGGCCCAAAGGTTTCATTGTGGGACCTTCAGAAAATAGAGAAAAGGAGTGGACCGCAGAGTGCCACGCGCCCTCCTGGTCCCCCCTAGTGCAGACCTCGGCTCCCTTCCCGGGCCCTGTGGCCTGGCAGCCCCCGCCCTCCCCAAGCCAGTCTCCCCATTGTCCACTGGGGGGTGGGGTGGAGGCGGGCTCCTCGTGGCTCTTCTCCATGACTCCCCCTCCTGTTAAACGGGTCCCCTTGGCCCACAGACCAGATAGTTACCTCCCACTGGGGGCCCCCAGTTCACCTCCTGACCCCTCCACCTGCCTCCAGTTCTCTGCCCATCATCGGTCCCCACACCCACCCTAGTCTGCTGCCCACCCCACCGAAAGGGTCCTCTCCTCATGAGCGGCAACAGCCACCTCTGTGTTGCCAAACCCGATGGCCACTTCTCTGTCCTTGACTTCCGGGACAGAGGGAGCCCGTCCAGGAGGACACTCCCTACTTCTGGCACTTTCTTCTCCCCTCTGCCCTCTGCTCCTCTGGCCATGCCAGCCGCTCCCCTGCAGGCCCCCAACGGGCAAGGACTTCGTGGGTGCCTGCTGTGAGCCGGCACTGCCCCTGATGTGCACACGACCCCTGACCTGGGGCTCGGGGTCTCCCGGGATTGCTGGGGTCCCTCGGGGCTGGTCCAGGCTTTCCTCTCCCGACTCCGCACCCTTCGTCCTGGGTGATCTCATCAGTTCCCATGGATTTAAATATCCTTAAGCTGATGGCTTCCAAATTTGTCTCTGGAGCTGTGACCTCTCCTGTGAGTTCTGACCCTCATATCCGGCAGCCACTTGACATCTCCCCTTGGGGTCTCCCAGACATGTTGAGCGGATCACGACCACGCCGGGCTTCTGGATTTTCTCCCTGGGCCTCTCCCGGCCACCACAACCCGCTTTCGCCATCTCAGCAAACTCCGTCGGGAAGCCTCCGTGTTCTCCTGGCTTCTCCCCTTCGTCCCCACCCTGCCGTGAAGAGGGGGAGACCCAGAGCGGCACCGGGACACCCTGGGGACACTGGCCCCCACTTTCCCAGGATGAGTGCTCCCCGAGCTCCAGGGCCCTGTGTCCAGGGTGAAGCCGATCCCCTGGGAGGGAGAGGCAGAGGGTGGGAGACACCCACAGGGAGAGAAGCCGAGACCCCGCTGAGGCCCACATGAGGGAAGATGGAGAAAACTCGCAGCCTTTGCACTTGGTGAGCCGTGCGACAGGCCCAGAGTCAAACTGTTCTTGTTTCTCTGGGAATGGGCTGCGCCTGCCCGTTCTTCACCCGGCCCTAGAGCCAGGGAAGGAGCGACCCTGTTGCCCACCTGACAAAGGGGTGTGGCTTCGTCCCCTAGTTTACAGGTGAGGAAATCGAGGCTCGGGGTCCCCGGCTGCTCGCTGCACCCCACTGCCCCTTCCCGGCCTCCCTTCCTGACCACCCCCCTTCCTGACCCCACAGCACCCCACCCGGGCTGCTCCCAGGAGCGGGGAGCATGTGGACGGGCCTCACTGCGGTGGTGCTTTGTCCCTCCCGGGGGGCCTGGCCCAGAGCTCAGTTCTCCAGGGGACCGCCACCAAATGGAAGTCACGCCTTCATACAGCAATGGCCCGTGGGGCTCACACAGCTTCCCCAGCCACCAGCAGAGAGGGAGGGGCTGTCCAGCCGGCCCCACCCCAGAAGCCTGGGGACCCTCCAGGCCAGACTCATCCCAGCCTCCCTACTGCTTCCTGAGCATACAAGGCGCAGCCTGCCTTCTGGCCCAGGGCGCGGGAGGTTTTCAGCTCGTTTGCAGAGAGAGGGGTCTTCCCTGTTGCTTCCGCCTTTAGGAGAGTCATCCTTTCAACGAAAACCTTACTGATCTCCTACTGCGTGCTAGATACTGTTTCAGGCACAGAAAATGGAGCTGGGAGCCAGGACGTGCCATCCAATGCGAAAGACAGACAACAAACAGAACCCGTGTGCTGGGTCAGCCCGGACCCATTTACTCTACCAGCGAGAAGCAGAGATTCGGTGAGGTTAGTGGACTTGCCGGTGGTCACAGAATAAAGATGGAAGACGGTGATTCAAAGCCACTTACCCTCCATTCAGCCATTTATACATCCACCCATCCATCCACCCACCCATCCATCCATCCGCCCGTCCATCCATCTATTCATCCATCTATCCATCCATCCATCCATCCATCCATGGATGGATGGATGGATCCATCCATCCATCCATCCATCCATCCATCCATCCATCCACCCATCCACATTGTCATCCATTCATCCACCCATCCAACCATCCATCCATCCATCCATCCATCCATCCATCCATCCATCCATCTATTTATCC
>NW_006435764.1:3126592-3131407 GCF_000325575.1 Pteropus alecto
CATCCGTCCATCCATGCCTCCATCTATGCATGCATGCATGCATCCATCTGTCTGCCCATCCATCGTCCGTCCATGCACGCATGCCTCCCCCCAACCTCCCTCCCATCCATCCATCCATCCATCCATCCATCCATCCATCCATCCATCCGTCCACCCGTCCATCCGTCCATCCACCCATCCACCCATCATCCACCCATCCGTCCATCTACTCACTGAGCACTGGCTATGTGCTCGGCCCCATGCTAAGTGCTGGGAATGGAACAGAGGACAAAAGAGAAGCCGTCTCTGTCTTCAAGATCACACTGTGGCGGACAGAAAGGAAAAAGCATCCACGTCAATCAGACAAGTAAACAACACGATTGCAAAAGTGATCAGGGGTCACCTGGAAGGAGAGAAGGAGCCGGCCAGACGCAGGGCGCGCACGTGCGTGTGCATGCGTAATGTGTATGTGTCTCTGTGTCCTTGTGTTTTTGTGCACACGCCTGCGTGTGTGTGTATGCGTGTCTGTACATGCACATGTATGTCTGAATGCATGCACACGTCTCTCTGGGTGTGAATATACTCGTGCATCTGTGCCTGTGTGTGTGTGCATGCACGTCGGTGTCTGTGTGCGTGTGCATCTGTGTTTGCGTGTATGAGTCTGTGGCCAGCTCTGGTCTGGGAGGCCTCCTAAGCGTGGGTCCACTTGACCACTGGGGCGGCCACAGGAGGCAGTGGGGCCAGGTCCCTGTAGGGCTCTGTGTGTTGGGTGCAGCGGGCAGAGTCAGGGGTCATGTTTAACTGCGGGGGAGCCCAGGGCAGTGGCTCCTGGCTACGCAGCTGTCCAAGTGGTGTGGGCGGGCGGTCCCTTGGATGATTCTAGGAAAGAATAACAAGGCCTGGTCACTCACCTGATCGATCATGTAGGGGAAATTTGAGAGGACAGAAGGACAGAGCTGACCTCCAAGGGGGCCTGGTGCTGGGGGTGATTTGAGGGAAGCTCAGAGTCTGCACTGGAATCTGCACAAGAGAGTGGACACCAGGCACGTGGCCATGAGTGGACAAGTGCCAGCCAGCCGGTCACCAGCTCTCCTAGGCCCCCCACCCTGGTGGTTGGTTCTGAGTGGCCTCTGATGGGATGTCCAGCCCAGGCTCGGCAGCCGAAGCAGGGGCGTGCCTGGGGGTTTCCGAGTCCCCAGTGCACGGGCCCTCCTGTACAGCCTTGGTGGTCCCACATAGGTCCCTGTGACATCACCACCCCGCTCTGGGTCCCGGGGCCAGGGCCACGTTTGGTCTCTCTAAGGAGCCCCCACGCTCAGCACGCAGGAGGCGGCCCTCCACTGTGCTGGATCAGTGACCAATGGGAGAAGAGAGAGAGAAAGAAAGAACGAATGAGTGAATGAATGAATGAATGAATGAATCATCGCTCCGCCCCTCTAGATTCTGAGCTTTTCTAGAGCAGAATATGTGCCGGGCTCAGGAAAGCTCTTTTCCATTGGTTTTCTATTGCTGCGTAACAAATTACCATCAGTTTAAAAGCTTCAAACAGCAGTTATGTATCGTCTCACAGTTTGGGCGGGTCAGGGGACTGGACGTGGAGAAGCTGAGGCTTCTGCCTCACAAGCCGTGATCCGGTGTCCTGGTGACAGAGGCTCCCTCATCCCGCTGGGATTACCAGACTCGGGGACGTGAGCCCAGAGCGCTGCGGGTCAGCGAACAAGGACACCTGCCTGAGAGCGAGGCCAGCACGGAGGAAGCAGATGGACAGACGGACAGGGCCAGGGTCCTGACGACCCCATCCATGGCCCTTCGGTCACGCAGTCCCCCAAGTCTGCAGCTGGATTTTCAAGTCGCATGAGCCGGTCGGTCCCCATTTCTACTTAAGGGTGGGAGTTTCCGTCGCTTGCGTCCCAAACTCCTAAGACAAATGCTTCTACATGAACCTTTTCCCACTGCAACAAATTCTTATCTGTACCACCTTTTAAAAAATATAGTCACCCATTTAAAACATTTTTATTAGGGTGAGATTTACGTACGATAAAATCCAGGCTTTTAAAGTGTATGGTAGTGTGAGTTTTGACACAAAGAGTTGTGTAATCACTGCCATAATCGAGACACGGGACAGTTTTATTGCCACAAAAATCTCTTCACGCTGCCCCCCTGGAGTTGAACCTCTCAGATCCCAGCCCACGGACGGGATTTGCTTCCTGTCCCTGTCATTTTGCACTTCCCAGAATGTCGTGCAGATGGAATCAGACGATGTGTGAGCTTCGAGTCTGGCTCTTTGAGTCCGGATGCATTTGAGGATCATCCCTGTTGTCGCCTGTATCAGGAGTTCGTTCCTTTTCACGGCCGAGTAGTATTCCACTGAATGGATGTACCACAGTCTCGCCATCCATTTCCCAGCTGAAAGACTGGATTCTTTCCAGTTTGGGAGGATTACAAATAAATCTACGTACATGTGTGTGCAGTGTGTGTGCACGTCACTCAGTGTATTTCCTCATCTCCAAGGAGATGTGAGAACCTTAGTCATATCATCGGGTCCTCTTGACCGTGCCACATGGCTCCAGAACCCAGAACTATAACTCCAAGGAGATGCGAGAACCTTAGTCATATCATCGGGTCCTCAAAGGACTGTCCCTGACCGTGCCACATGGCTCCAGAACCCAGAACTATCCTGCAAGTGAGAACGAAAGCTGCCGGGACTCAAAGCTCACACATCGTCTGATTCCATCTGCACGACATTCTGGAGAAAAGCCTCCAGGAGGGACCACCCCCTTCCTGCCTTTCATTTCCAAACCCACCGTCAAGTTCAGAGATTCGATCATCCCGGGGCTGAGGATGGCTGGATAGCCTCTGGCGATAGAGACGATGATGATGGTGATGATACCAGCAATGACAGAATGATCTCAGAGCACTGATTGAGTCTCCAGTGTGGCTCTGACAGTCACGTACGTTACTTTCTTCCGCCTTCACGATAATGTTGAACGTAGGTACGATTTCCCAGCCATTCTGCAGACACGGGAGGGGTCACGCCTTCCATGTCCACCGTGACCACACGCTGCTCCGATCAGGTGTCTACGGCAGTTATCCCCGAAGGACCTTGCCTGTCACATCCTCATTCTCGTGGCCCCATCCCACGAGAGGAATAACTCTTCGGGCTAGCCAGTGTTCTCGGAACGCCATGCCCTCCATTTCCAGCTCGCAGCCGGACCGAGGCCAGCTCCTTACCACGACCCCGTCTCACCCCGGCCACCTTACTCAGTGCAAAGGAAGGTGTCCCACTGGTGGGCCTGGTTGGAAATGGGAAATTGTTCGGATGCCATCGGCAGGAGAAAGACTAGAACATTGACGGGCTGGGGACCGAGGCACCAGGGAGAGACAGACATGGCCGAGACCCGGGGTGGAGAGGCACATGGCGGCTGCTGGCTGGGGCTGACCAGAGACGGTCCTGGCCAGCCTCACGCCTCTCTCCAGCACAGAAGCAGCATCTGGGCAGTCAGGTTTTACTTTATGGCTTTATCACGTGGACGGGGCACCTTAACCTTTCCAGATTTCAGCAAGGAGGGGAAAATGCGTCCACTGGCCTTGCTCATCCCCAGACCGCCCCAGATCAAGCCGCTGCCCTCTGCCTGCGCCCCTTGCCGGGCCTGGTCTGTAAACGCCTTGACACGGTGTTAGCTCATCACCGCGGCTGTAACTTTACACCCTAGTTTTCCCTTAGCGATTTTTCACGTTTCCGCAGTGTGTGGAGTAATCGATCCTCTGTGGGTCGAGGGTCTGCACCCTCACTTGGTTTAGACATTTGGATCGGTCCCATTTTTAGCATCATTCATTCCCGCACGCATGCATTCATTCAACGAATATGGACCAAGCGTTCCCTGCATGACACACCGTGAGGTGCTGGGACGTAGCAGTAAACAAAACAAGTCCTCACCCCCAGAAGCTGACATTCTGTAGTTTGGGGAGACGAATAATTACCGAATAAACGATAAATAGCCAAAAAGTTCTAAGCAATAGTAGGTGCTTTGGGGCAAAGTAACACAAGCCAAAGAGACGGGACAGGGTGCTGGCGTGTAGGGGCGGGGCTGCTGTGAACGCAGTGGCCAAGCGACAGCCTCTCTGGGGCGGTGACTCTGAGCGGAAGTGGAGGATGCAAGAGGGAGACCCCCGGATGCCAGATTGGGGGAGATGCTTCAAGAAAACACAACGCCCCGAGGCGGGAGCCTACCTGGTGCAGAAGCGGAGGGATTTCGGTGGGCGGGGTGGGGGACCGGGAAACTGCAGCAAGGACAAGGATTGTCACCTGCCGATGACAATGACAGCCATGGCACATCTGAGTCTCAGCAGGGGCCTCTGTACATGGACGGGGCAGGTGGTCCTGTTTCCTTGGGATCAGCACGTAAGCGTGGAATGAGGCGCTTGGGGCTGTGTGCGTTTTCGCGGAGCCGGGTGTGTATCCCTGTGCTGATCCGCACGCGGCCGAGCCTCGCGCTTGCCACTGGCCTCAGGGACCAGCGCTGCCAGCGAACACCCACCGGCCACGCGTCGTGCGCTGTTCACCTGCGAACTTGTTTCACGGACGAGCGAGTGCCAGTCTCACCACAGTCTCGCCAGCAGCGGGTTTTCTCGTTTTGGAATGTGTTTTGCTCATTTGAAGGTCTACGATAACACTTCCTTATGGCCTTTGCTTACCGTGCCTGGAATTTTGAAAAGCACATGATAAGAAAAGAAACTATACAGACAGTTTAACAATTCTGCACACCCGGAGTGGTGAATCGCACCTCTTCTGCCTGCCCTTCTGTGGCTTCATACCTTGAGATCTCTGGGCTTTTT
>NW_006435764.1:3131432-3133052 GCF_000325575.1 Pteropus alecto
AGTTTCTTTCAGGGCTAACTCAGTCCTGGGAAGTGTCCTTGTCAGGAAGCTCGGACCCGGAGCAGGGGCTTCAGAGGGGAGAGACTTTTTTCTCCAGGCAGATTCAGACACGGGAGGTGGTTGGTTTTATGGCTGGGGCCCTCGCGAATGGATTTGTGCCCCCGATAAGGAGAGACGGGAGAGCCGACTCCTCTCCTGCCAGGTGAGAAGTCAGCAGTCTATAAAGCAGAAGGGAACTGTCACCAGATCCCAGTCACACTGGCACCCTGATCTCAAACTTCCAGCCTCCGGAGCTGTGAGAAATGTTTCAGTTGTTTATTTGGCAGCCTGAGCTGGCTAAGACCTGGGACTGGAGCTCTTCCTTTTTGTAAACTCGCCTCTCCCATCCTTTCGCTGCCTGACCGTAGCGCGTCCCGTTGTGCTCCCCCTACATCCACCGATGGGCCGGCGCCCGTGATCGATCGTGTCTACTCGGACAAAGGGCCTTGGCCGAGGTCATGTTAGAGATCTCGAGACGAGGAGGTCCTTCCGGGCTGTCTGTGTGGGCCCCGAATCCAAAACCTGTGCCCTCAGAAGAGAAGAAGAAAGAGGTGAGACCCGGACACGCAGGACGGGGGGCGCGTGAGGACCAGGCGGAGGCCGGAGCGCCGCGGCCACCCGCCCGGGAGCGCCTGACGGCAGGACCACTCCTGGCTGAGACCCGGAGGGAGTGAAAGTCTGTTGTTATGAGCCTCCTGGTTTGCGGTCACTTGTTACGGCGGCCCCGGGACACTGATCCAGGGCCTCGCTAGGTGGCAATGCAGGGGCGCAAAACTCGCTCTCACGCCGCCCGCGGCCGCGGGTGTCGCTGTTGTCGGCTCTTATGTAAGAAGTGGGCGTGACTGATAATCAGCAGCAGGTGACCCGTCCCCAACCCCATGACCCCGGCCTCTTTTACTTCCCACGTGTGGCCAACCCACTGAGCGCGCACTCGCTCCGTGCCTGACACGCTTTTCCCTTACGCCCTTTCTCGGGGTGTCCGCCGATGGGGAGGCGTGTGAGCCGATTTGGGGCGAACGCAGATAAATTGTGCAGGATGAGTCTCGATGAGTGATCTATTTATGGCAGGTGACGTAATTGGCCATGTAGGGCGTGGCTATAAAACAGCCTTTTAAAATACATCCGCTCGAGAAAATGAGCCGACTGGAAGCATCCGGTCAACACCGGGACAGGTCGTGTGCAGATGTGAAGGCCATCATGGGCGCGACAGCACCCCGAAAGGCCGCGGGGGTGTCTGACGGGATTCTCACCGACTCGTTAACCCGCACACGTGTGGGTTATGGACTGAGCCTTATCACCCCATTTCAGGTAGGATAAAGGGGCCCTGGGTGCCACACGGCCCATCCGGGCATGCTGGCATGACCCGGGTCCATCTGACTCTGCACTTTTGCTCCTGATAAATTTGTCACCGGGCATTAGAAAGACCCGGTTTTAAAATTCAGGGATCTGGTGCTTTCCACTGAGTCATAAGACCTTATTTTTGGAAGGGAATAAAGATCATTTTGTTGATGCCAGCTCCGTGGATGAGGAAACCAAGGCCCAGGGGGGGGAAGGGACCTGCCTGAGTCAGCCAGCGGTTCA
>NW_006435764.1:3133165-3139393 GCF_000325575.1 Pteropus alecto
CTGGCGGAGCTGGCTCGCCCCGTGCAGGGCGGCGCAGGCCTTCTGCTGAGTCAGTCACTCTGCTCTGGCCTCTGACCACAGGACATTTTTGAGATTCCAGGTCGGGCTCAGCAGAAGCTGGCTGTGCCCTGCTGCGGGTCCAGCCTCACCAGCCCAGAATCATAGCCTGGGTCCCGCAAGGGCCCGCGGGGAGCCCCGGGGACAGGCTGGGGGGCAGGGGACCGAGTGCCCACGTGGTCACTCTCCTCACCCCGGAGGGCCAGTCTGCCTTCCCGGCTGCCATGCTGACTGGGGCCCGAGCCCGCGAGCCTGTGGCGGGCAGGAGATGCTCCTTTCGAGCAGGACTTCGGGCGTAAGCGGGTAGAGGGGGCGAAGCGGGGCTCACGGCTCCTTTTGCATACGCGTTTGCGTTTTCTCAGCGAGGAGCCGTTAACAACATTTCAAATATGTAATAATTTATTTACATGGTTTAAAATTCAAAACTTATTAAGGAAAATATGGTGAAAACCGCCTCCCACCCCAGCCCCAGCCTCCCCATCCTCCTCCCCACAGGCGGCTGTGCTCAGTTCCCTGAATGGCCAGGCGGGTGTGTGATGCGTGCACAAGCAAGTCACCGCCCACGCATGTCACCGCCCACGCATGTCACCGCCCACGCACACACGGAGGCATCCATGCGCGCAAACACGCATGCATGCGCGTGGACATGTGCGCGCGCACACAGATAAACGCGGAAGGATATACGGTCTCTTATCCCACAGAAGACACCCCTTTGTCCTCCGAAAGTGAATTCAGCCTCTGGAAATTGCTGCGTTTTTGGCGACCAAGGACGGGAGGTCTTTGGGGAGCGTGCGTAAAATGTGAGATGCAATCAGAAGCAGGTGCATGACAAACGTCTCCAGAGCCTTCGTGACCCACAAAGGGGGGCGAAGCCCCTTACCCGGCAGGGGGTCCCCCTTACCCGGCAGGGGATCCCCCTTACCCGGCAGGGGGTCCCCATCACCTGGAGCTGAGGTCGGCACGCATGCGCCGCATGGGGCCGCGCCACCGAGTTCGCTGCCGCCGGGGACGTGCACAGCCTCGGGACCCCTCCGTGTCCTCACCTGCGGAATGGGGTCACAGCCGGTCCCACACCCGGGGTCGCTGTGAGGTCTCGTGGGACAGCGCGGGCCCACGGTGCCCACGTGGAGCGGGCACCGGGGCCCCCCGTGCTGAACGAGTCCGCGTCTAGACCGCCGGAGCCCCCCGCCGGCTGTCCGCACGTCCAGGGTCCTCGCGGAAGGCCACCCCCGGGTGCCGGGCCAGACCGCTGCCTGTCCGGCACGATGAGCGGACTTTCTCTGGACGTTCTGTGATGAGCTGGCACGCGCCCGGCGTCTCGGCGACAGGTCAGATGCCTGAGCACGAAAGGGCCGTCACGCTGCTTTCAAGCGACATGATTTTGCCACGAAAATTCTGATTTTTCCCATCAGGCAAAAATAGGACTGGGAACATGTGCGTTAAAAATATAGATCTGATGAATGTAGATATGTAAAGGAGCTGTGCTTGGTCTTTTTTTTTTTTTACCCCAGAAGCCTGAAAAATGGCCAGGTTCTCACTTTAGGTCAGAGAGAGGCCTCACCATCGTAGCCTGGGGCCTCCTCTGCTGCCTCCAGCGACAAGGGGTAACTGAGGGTCACTATCTGGCGTGCCCTGCAGTGCCTGGGACCGTCACCAGCTAAAGTAACACCTGCATGATGTCACTGAAGACGCCTGACTTGGCATGATAAAAGGAAGAGCTTTCAACATGGACAAATGTCAGCTGAAGCCCTATTGTGTGCCATCCTGTGAGGACCAATCTTTCCTGGCCTATGAGCTAGAGACCTACTATGTGCAGGGCTGTGAGAGAGGGGATGATGACCTCTTGAAAACAGACTGCCTCTCTTCCAGACTGGGTGGCTCAGAAGTGAGTGTCCAATCAACAAAACCCAGGGTGACGATTCTTGGTGAGCCACTCCCGTCCTTGGGGCAGGTGGCATTGGAAGAGGCTACTGGGTGGGTGGGTTCAGGCCAGACCACCTGCGTGAGGCGCTGTGACTTGGAGAGAGCCTCGACCCCTGATGGTGGCGGGGGGATCTCACGGGGTCATCAGACAGCTTGCGAGGTAACCCACGGGTGTGCCCGGCTCAGTGCCGAAGCAGAGTGGCACTCGGCGTGGCCCGCCCCTCCTCTCCTCACCCCCTGCAGCCGACGGGCCCCTGGGAGGCTGGCCTCCCCCCGCCGGGGATGGGGTGGGGGACAGAGAAGGCCCTAGGGTGGTGGCAGCCCCTCCTCAGGCCAGCATTTGCATTGGGAATATCATGCCAGCCTCAGATGTCATTCTAAACCTTCTAGTGGCCACATTTCAAAAAGTAACCAGAACAGGTGAAATACATTTTAATATTTCATTTGACTCAGCATATTCGACATATTTTTAAACACGCAATCGCCGTCGTGCTTATCAGTGAAATCTTTTACACTCCCTTTTTCCTGCTACGTCTTCAAATTCTGGGCCTATTTTGTTTTCCCAGCTCATCTCCATGCAGACCAGCCACGTCTCGAGTGCTTGGTGGCCACGTGTGGCCAGCAGTGGCCATATTACTTGGCGCAACCTCAGAGCATCCCCAGGTCCGCGGCAAGTAGATGGGACCTCGGCACAGTGCCTGGGCAAGCAAGTTCTCATGGCCCCAGCCCCTCCCCAGGTAGAAGTGAAAGTGACCCAGGTACCTAGGGACAGACAGGCAATTCCAGCACGGCCCCGGGCACTGGGGTGTAACTGCGGCCCCCCAAAACCGATGCAGTGACTCCTGCTGCCTCATCACCGTGCTGTCGCCGGGCCCCACCCAGGCTCCCTTCGTGCCTGGGCAGTAGTGGGCCTTAGGGACATGCAGCCCTGGCAGGTCCTCATGGAGGGCCTGCCTTGCGCGCCCATCTGTCCCTCGACCACCGTCACGGTCACCAGCAACCCCTTCTGGTGAACTCCAGTGCCAAAGTTTGCAGTTTCAGGAACAGGCGCTCCGTTGCTGGCTCACGTGTTGGGAAATAGGTCCGCAAGTTAGAGGCCTTTTTGTCTGGGACTCAGAGGGGACCAGCGGCCAAGCGGGAGGTTGTCTGTCCTGGCGTCGGGTGCGGAGAAAGCAGCCAAGTTCAGGTTCGATGAAGTCCCATGAATCATCACCGCTCCATGGGCACAGATTCTGTCAATCACCTGCAATGGGCTTGGCTCACTTATTTTTTTCTCAAGCCAATGTATTGATCAGGGCGGCGAAAGCCCAGTAGGAGCCGGGCCCGAGGCGGGTGGGAGGCATGGAGAGGGAGGTGAGAGGTGTCTCCCTAGGCCCAGGCCCTGACGAGGTGAAAGCAAACGCTACTCTTTTCATTTGTTCGCTGCACAGGAAAACAAGGCCATAAAAATGAACTTGCACTTATAAAACCCCGAGCCCCCGAGCTGGAAAACGTAGCTGAGAGATTGTGTTCATTTTCAGCCCTCGAATCTGGAAGAGAATCTAGGGAAATGCTAATTTTGAACTTTTCCTACACCCTTCCTGCTTCTGGATGCCGAAGGCTGTCTTGAATTCCTTTGCACAATAATTCGAGGGGAAAAATCGCGTCACTTCAGCAAAACAGCAAAACAGGCTCCATTTTTCCTGATTGGCGGAAAAGCCTGTGCTATTTAAAAGACAAATCACGTAATTTCTAAGTATTTTTATTTTTATTTTTTTTTAGCATTCCCGAGCCAGGGCCCCCTATTTCTGGCAGCCGGGACTGAGTGCTCTTCTGGCTTCATCACTAGTTAGCTTCATGAATTTTTTTTTTTTTTTTTTTTTTAACCTTCCCGAGCCAAAAAAAAAAAAAAAAAAAGACACTTGAGAAACATGAGCTCGGCCCCTAATTTGGAAAGACCGTGTGTTTTGGGGGAACAGGCCTTGGTCTGCGTTTCGAGGTGAGGTGCGCGTGCCTTACATTTGACCTCCTCTTGGGGCTGTCTCGGAACCCCAGGCAGAAGGCACCCTCCGCTTCCTGGATCTCACGGGGAAAGGAGGCCACCAGCTCGTGGTTGAGGAACTGGGTCGATCCTTAAAGGAGGGTGACGAGGCCCCCAAGGGACCCTGTCTGTCCCCTGCTTCCTGCTGTCACTAGGTGAGTGTCGGTCTCTTTGGGGGAGGGTCTCTGCAGTGTCACATCTAGACGGCGTCCAGGGGGTGTGCAGGCGGTGGCTGCGGAGGCCCCGGAGTGGTCCGTGAGTGTGTCCGTGACAGGTACCTGGTGTCTTGTCACCCTCCCTCCCTCGGGAGTGTGGGCAGGAAACCAGGGCTTCTTAACTGTGGGGCTTGTGCGCCGCCCCCGCCCTGCCCGCACACGCCGGCCGCCTGCCTGCGAGGCTGACAGCTGCCCAGGAGAAAGGCCAGAAGCCGGATGCTTGTGTGCAAGGGGCCTGGCCCGGGGCCAGGCTGAAGGGTCAGGGTCCCGTCTGCCCCCTGCTGGGAGGGTGGGCTCTGCAGGGGGGCCGGGCCTGAGCCCTGGTTCAGCCCGGCCCCCGTATAAGCTCACAGCGCAGAGGGAGGTGGGGTACCTCCTCAGGGACCTCTCAGCCCATTCTCCCAAGGTGGGGGGTGGGCATCTGGGCTCCTGACTGGAAAGGGTGATGCCACCCCTCCCTGGAGGGCCTCCAAGGGGCCGCCGCGCTGAGAGCTGAGCGGGGCTCAGCTCAGCACGGGCCGGTAGCGCGTCTGGACTTCACGTGGCTGGCCGGCCAGCCGGGCACGATGACCTGGGACATCAGCGCCCCTCTGGGCTGGGGTCCCCACCCACCTAGCCCACAGCTATGGACTCGTCCCTGCAGGGTCTAGAGGCCATACTGTTGGGTGG
Source organism: Pteropus alecto (assembly GCF_000325575.1). Lineage (NCBI taxonomy): Eukaryota > Metazoa > Chordata > Mammalia > Chiroptera > Pteropodidae > Pteropus > Pteropus alecto. Next base: position 3,138,050 of record NW_006435764.1, read on the forward strand.
GAGTGGGGTGCGTGGACACTCTGTCTTCCTGTTTCCTGTGAAAACAGGAAGTTCAGGGGGCAGTGGTGGGGATGGGGTTGGAGGAAGCTGCCCTGAGTCCAAAGTTGAGGGGCCAGAGAGGCCCAGGGGAGCCAGACTGTCTGCAACTGCTGGCCACAGGGCTGAGAACCAGGGTCACAGCTCAGCCTTGGTTTTCCAAGCTGCGCCCAGGACCTGGCCGCACGGCCACCACCTGAGTGCTCACTGACCTCGCCTGCGTCTGGGGGCGCCCCTGGCCGGTCAGGGGAGGGGGCTCTGGGCAGGCCTCCATCCTGGCAGTTTCTGTGGGTGCAGACTTTTTTCCTTCCCACTGCCAGGGTTCACACAGGGTGGCGGGGGGCCAGGTCTGGCTCGGGGCCAGGCAGATCTCGTCCTAGTCACTTACCTGCTCTTAGCCTCGGTTTCCCTCTGTGCCTGCCTCTTGGGGTGATGAGGTCGTGACTGTGCAAAGCCTTGGCTCCTGCCCAGCCCCAGGCCCCACTTTCCCTGACTTCCTCCCGCATCCTTTCGTGTGCACCCCCATCTTCCTCCTTCACCCCCAGCCCCCTGCTTCCCTTCCTCACAGGGCAGAAGGAGCCACAGGCTGGCTGTGCATTTCTATTTCTGCATCTTCCGCTTCCTGGCCCCGTGGCTGGCCAGCCGCTGAGGAAAGTTCTGGAATCCACAAGGCCAGCTGGTCCCGGGGCAGGATGTGGGGGCCTCGTATTTCCTTCTCCCCAGAAGCTCTGAGGTCCTCCCGGGGGCACCGGGGACGGGGGTGGCGCCCGCAACGGGCCTGAACACAAACTAATGGAGACGTGAACACTCCGCAGAGTCCCCCCCAACAGCCAGGAGGCCCTGTCGTCACCACAGCTTTTCAGACGAGAAAACGAGCCTTGAGGGATGGGCCCAAGTCCACGCGGCTGCGGAACAGCCGGAAATTAGAACACAGGCGGCCGGACTCAAAGGTCTGTGCTCATAGCCACTCACTTGACTAAGTGGGTGATATCGTGTGTGTGTGTGTGTGTGTGTGTGAGAGAGAGAGAGAGAGAGAGGACAGTGTGTGCAGGAGTCACAGCTGGAGTCACCAGTGCACAAGGAGGGAGGCCCGAGTGAGTGAGTGGAAGCCACCAGCAGGGGCCTTGTGCAGCCTGGCAGGTTCACCAGACCTGCGGTGTCTGCTGAACACCTGCTGTGCCCCAGGCCCAGTGGCAAGAAGCTCCCTCTCAGCTCCAGGGTCGAGCCCCTCACCTCCAGGGGAGGATTTGGGAAACATGCTGTGTAGTCAGCAGGAGTCTGAATCGCTTTAGAAAAAGCACAGCATTC
>NW_006435764.1:3139414-3178796 GCF_000325575.1 Pteropus alecto
TGGAGGCCCGCCTCAGGGCCCAGGTAAGACCACGCAGGTGTTGGGCCTGGGCGGCTTGGCTTGGTTACAAGCGGGCGCTGTGAGTTCCAAGGTGTGCCGGGCTTCGACACAAGCAGGGTGTGACTTCGGACGAGTTCGCCCCCTTGTCGGGACCCTACGTTGTCACTTGGAAGGAGCTGCTGGTCCCCCACTGGGCGTGGCTGAGCAGATGTCACCGTTGTCACTACTTGGAGCCTCCCTTTCTCCGTGTCCCCACCCGTCCTCCAAATGTAGCTCTGAATTATTTTTCGCAGCTAAATTTGATTGAATTATAGCTTTCGTTTGTTTACAAATTAATTTCCGTCTTAAAATAGCTTTATTATGTTACGTAAAAACAACCAGAGCTCACTACATAAAGCGGTAGAAAAATTCAAAAGACCGTAAACTACCACCCCAGAAATAATCCTTTAAAAAATTTCCCCCAACCACCTCTATGCCCAGAAACACACGCGGGTAAGACACAGACCGCTTGAAGATGGACTTGTCCTGGCCCTGCTTTTTCCAGGCCTGTTTTCCCCACATGGAACCAAGGGCATCTAAGCGTGTCGATAAACAGAGGCTGGCATCACCGTTGCAATTGCCACATCGCACCCATTGTGTGGCTGCGTCATAATTCTGTTAACAGCGTCCTTGTGGACGGATGTGAGTGTCGTTTCCAGCTTTCTTGTTACTGGACGGCCCTGGACGCGCAGCCTCTCACGTCTGTGCAGATAGCTCCGCAGGGTCAGGTCCTGGGGGCGGGGTTTCTGGGATCAAGGGTTTGCAAGCCTCGCAGGTTGACACTTATGGGAAGCGCTTCTGTAGTTTTAAAACAATGTAAGAACTCTTGGAGGGCATTCTTCCATGTGACAGGATTCCTCGTGGCCTCCTTTATTAAAATAGCTTCTTTAACTGACGTTAAAGGTAACGCGTTTCGATGTAGGCAGTCCAGGAAGTACACAGGAAGTAGGGTGAAGACGATCGAACTGCCCTGTTCCTCCACACAGGCATTACCTGTCTATGCATCCATCCATCGATCTGATTACCCTCATGCTTCTTTCTCTAAATGCCGTATCATAAACCTAGGTCCATCTGGCTAAACAGCCTCGAAAAGATGATAAAAACACACCTCTCCCGGTCACCTCGCCATCACTGTAGAACACTTGGAAAAAGTCAGGGCGCCCCACGGGAAGCCAGCTGTTCGCACGTCGCGATGTTCACTCTGGCCGGTTCTTACACAGACGTGGAGTCACTCACCCCACTGACTCGGTGCCACGTGGCAGCTGCTGGGCTGCCTCCTGCTTTCCGTGAACAGATCGTGATCACCTCCCCATGGCATCAAGCAGTCTCTAAAATCGCGATTTCGAATGGCTGAACGATATTTGATCGAGCATGGTGTTGAATCCGTTACCTGTCGTCTGCCGTTTCCAGCTTTTAGGCGTTACAGATACGGCCGTGGCGTTCATCCTTGTGCATAAGACTTAGCACACACGCGTGAGAGTTTTCTCGGGGCGATTCCAAGAAGCGGGACTGCCAGCCAGCTACACAGAGCCGGATCGTCTCCCAGAAAGCTGCCAGCCATTACATTCCTGGCAGTGTAAGAGGGTACTGCCACCAGCACCACCGAGTGACATGCTTCGTCTGTGCCGGCTGCAGGTGGCATCGGCGTGTTCCGATTGCCAATACTTTGCTTGCTGGTGAGGGCGAGCGTCTTTTTAGTAGGATTATGGACTATTCGTATCTCGACTTTGAAATTCTTTTTTGCTTTTATCCAATGACCTTCCGTTTTTATCTGCTCTTCCGTTTTATGTACTGCAATATTGTCTGTGTCTTTGGACTTCATTTAATGTTTTTTTCTTCTTACCCTGAAGGGGTTTGTGGGCGAGCAGATGTCTTGAAGTCCTTTATCGTCACTGTGAGTGCGGGTATATGTTATGTTCAGACAGGTCTTTCTCAACGAGACATCAGCACCTGTACGTGTCACTTTTTGGCAGCAGGGGCCCAACAATATCTCACTGGGGTTCGGAGACTTTTAGTGGCTGGAGACGCGGTGACCCTCCAGCTTCCAGGCGTGTGTCCGCCTCCCTGCGGGGAGAGGCCTGCTGTGGTCGAGTGCCTGGGGGTAGAGACTGACCGTGGGCTAATCCTCCCGGACCCCACGGCAGAGCCTGCCAACAGAGGCTGCTCTCCCTTCGTTTCTCTGCAGGAAGTGGCTCCTATGTGCATGTCATGGCCCAACAGTTCAGAGGACCCTGGGCCACCACCCTCGGCACAGAAGCCTGTAGCCTCATCCCTGCAGACGTGGAGAGGAAGGGGGTGATGGGCAAGGAGAGACAGGGACGGGACCTCGGCCTTCGGAGGGCCCCATCTGGCAGGTTGCATGTCTAGAAATTCATGGCTTTTAGCCCTTCTGAGAAGCAGGGATGCCATAATGTCTAAGTCTTATGCTTTGAACTACTGTGTAATAATTCCTGGAAAGAGCAAGCATTTGCTTTTGCCCTCCCAACACTCCCCCCATCTGTGAAGGTCCCAATGTCTTTCCAGGCTAATGGCCAAGGGAGAATGGATTCCCACTTGGAGGAGCCCACATGCACCACTTGACTGTAGGGCTTTGCAAGTGGGCATTGCAGGAGGACACGCCAGGTGACGATGCCAGGGAGCAAGGCCAGGATGGCACTCCTTTCCTGTAGGGTGGGCCTCCCAGAACGGGCTGTACCCCCATCGTGGAGACAGTACACATGTGCATGGAAGGCCAGGGCCCTCCGAGGGCCGCCACCCCTCAGTGGGGCAGACGTGGCTCCAGACAGGGCAAGTTCTTCTCAAGGTCACCCTGCCAGTACTGGCAGAGGTACCTGGGCCTGCCAGGAGAACAGAAATAGACACTGACCATGGCTGACCTGGGCGTGTGTCTGATGGGAATAAGCTTCACTTGGCCCCGTTCAAGGAAAAACTGCATTTTCAGTAGCGTCAGTGGGTAAAGTCCAAGTTATTTCTCACCAGAATGAAGATGGATTTACCAGGATGCAAATAACTAAAATCAGAAAGGAAAATAGAGACATGTCTACCAACCTCACAGAGATAAAGGATTATAAGTTAACATGGACAACTAAACACAAACAAACTAGATAACCTGGAGGAAACACACAAAGTGCCTAAACTGACTCAGAAAGAACTTGAAAATCTTAATAGACCTATGATGAGTAAGGAGATTGAACCAGTCATCAAAAACCTCCAAACAAAGATAAGTCCAGGACCAGATGGCGTCACGGGTAGATTCAACTAAACATTTAAAGAATTAACAATCTTCAAACTCTTTCAGAAAATCAAGGAAGACAGAACACTTCCCAAATTATTGTACGAGGTCAGCGTTAACTTGGTATCAAAGTCAGTTAAGGATATCACAAGGAAAGACAATGACAGATTGATAACCCTTATGAACATATACACAAAAACCCTCAACACAATTTCGGCACATTGAATCTCACAGCACATTAAAGGGATTATACACCATGACCAAGTGGGATTTGTCCCAGGAATGCAAGGGTGGCTCAACATAAGAAAATTAGTCAACGTTATGCACCCCATTAATACCACGAAGAAGAAAAGGAAACACAATCCTCTCGGTTAATGTGGAAAAGGTATTTGACAAAACCCACCACCCTTTCATGACAAAAACGCTAAGAAAATTAGGAATAGAGGGAATACACCTCAATGTGATAAAGGGTCTCTATGGAAAACCCACAGCTAACATCATATTCAATGGTGAAAGACTAAAAGCTTTCTCCCTAAGATCAGAAGCAAGACGAGGATATCCACTCTCACCATTCCTAGTCAGCACGATTCTAGAAGTTCTAGCCAGAGTTATTAGGCAAGAAAAAGTAAATAAAAGGCATCCAAATTGGAAAGGAAAAGCTAAAACTATTTTCAGATGACATAATCCTATATGCAGGAAAATCCCCAGAATCCACAAAAAAGCTACTAGAACTGGTAAATGGATTCATCAGAGTTTCAGGGCACAAGATCGGTACCTAAAATTCAGCTGTGCTTATGTGCTGGCAACAAACAATCAAAACAAGAAATGAAGAAAGAGGTTTAATTTACAATAGAAGAACGAAATGTTTAGGAGGAATAAATCTAACGAAGACGGTAAAAACTTGTAAGCCGAAAATGACAAGAAACAAAAGAAGATTTAAATAAATGGAAATACAGCCCATGTTCATGGATAGGAAGACTTAACATTGTTATGGTGGCAAGACTACTCAACGTGATCTGCAGATTCAACACATTTCCTACCAAACTGTCAAGAGCATTTTTTTTTACAGAAATGGAAAAGCCAATCCTCAAACATATTAGTTGCAAGGGGCCCCATATAGTCACGACAATCTCGAAAAAGAAGAATAAAGTTGGAGAACTCACACCTCCCATCTTCAAAACTTACTACAAAGCTATAGTAATTAAAACAGTACGATAGTGGCACAAGGACAGACGTATAGACCCACAGAACACAATAGGAAGCCCAGAGAGAAACCCTCATACCTAACAGCCAATTGATTTTCAACAAGGCTGCCAAGACCGTTCAGTGGAGTAAAGGACAATCTTTCCAGCAAAGGGTTCTGGGAAAACCGGATATCCACATTAAAAAAATGAAGTTAGACCTTTACCTTATGCCATGTACAAAAATTAACTCAGATTAGATCAAAGACTTAAGAGCTAAAACTAAAACTCTTTAGAAAAAAACCTGGGGGAAAATCTTTATGACGCTGGCTTTTCTAACCATTTCATAGATATGACACCCAAAGTACAGGCAACAAAAGAAAACGCATAGACAAATCTGACTTTAAGAATGTTTGTACGTCATAGGGCAGTATCGGGAAAGCGAAAAGACAATCTACAGAATGGGAGAAAATATTTACAAATTGTATATCTGACAAGAGCTTAACATTTAGAATCTATAAAGAACCCGCACAATCCAACAACAACGAAACGAACACCTCAGTTCCAAAACGGGCAAAGGACTTGAACAGGATGGAGAGAGACTGGAACCCTCGTGCGTTGCTAGTGCAAACGTATGATGCAGCCACTGTGGGAAACGGCTTGGTACCCACCCCCGAGTACGTGCCCCAAAGTCCGAAAGCCGGGACTCAGAGAGCTATCTGTACGCCAGTGTTCACAGCGGCATTATTCACAAAAAGGCGACAACGACCCAAGTGTCCATCAATGGATGAGTGGCACATCCGAGAGGACATGCAGGACAGCACAGAGAATGTAATCGATCATACTGTAATCACCACGCACGGTGCCAGGTGGGGACGAGACTCATCGGGGGGGTATTGCTTAGTAAATTATGTAAATGTCTAACCACTATGCTGTACCCCTGAAACTGATATAATATTGAATGTCTACTCACTAAAAAATAAAAAAAAAAAATTTTAAATAGTAAAATAGCAAAAAAATCAAAAGCGGCATATTTATACAATGGCATATTAATCAGCCAGAGAAAGAAAGAAAAATTTGCCTCATGCTACAACATGGACGAACCTTGGAAACCTTATGCTGAGGGAAATAAGCCAGACACAGGACAAATCTGTGTGATTCGCTATGTATGAGGCCCCTGCAGTAGGCAAAGTCACAGACGGGGCATCGATTAGAGGTTGCCAGGCACTGGGGAAGGAGGGAAGGGAGGTCATCGTTTCGTGAGTATGAACTTTCTGTTTGGGATGGCAGAAGAATTTTGGTGTAGATAGTGTTGTTAATAATACAACGTTGTGAATGTTTTTAATGCCACTGAACTGTATACTTACAAATGGTTCAAATAATAAATATTATTTATGTCTATTTTACCGCGATAGAAAAAATAGTGGTGGGTTGTTATAAGGATGGAGAAATATACCCAGACTCACCAGGATCCCACGCCAGGCACAAACGCAGATGGTCCACAGGCCTGAGTGGGCACAGAGATGTGTGCACGCACGTACATTCCCAGGGATACACAGAGACAGGTGTGTGAGCTCAGGTGACAGGTGCCCAGGTGTGGGACCGGTGCCCAGGTGTGCGAGTTCAGCCTCGCGCCCGCCTGTAGCGGCAGGCCGTGCCGCGTAAACATCGCACACAGCCAGGTGCACGTGGGGAGACATGTGCATGCTCCCTCGCAGGTGTGGGTACACATTCCTGACCTCACACAGATGCCCACGATAACACGCACAGGTGCACAGGCAGCCTCACGGGCAGGCAAACACGCCCCCCACGTCCGTGCGTACGCACGTGTACACCCCCATGCACGCGTACACCCCCATGCACGCCCTCGGCCCCCAGTGTGACCCTGGAGGTGAACAGTTTCCACGTCTCGCTGCTAACCAGTCGCCGGTTGGGACTTGCTTAATTGCTGCCGGAGAAAAGCGGCCGTCGGCAGTTTCAGACTCATGCCAGCTCGCAGGGTGGGTGCCCTCCAGCGCCTCGGCTGCCTGGTAACCGAAGCCAGGCCCGGCCTCAGGAATGCGGGCAGTGGGAGGGAGGAGACAAAAATGCGTTTACCCCATAATTTAAACATCTAAGCGTGGCACCCAAGCGCAGCCTGGGCCCCTCCGTGGGCGCATGAGGGGCAGGCGGCGTTGGCGGGCCGCGGGGCCCTGGCCCGGCTCGGGGGTCCCTGGGCAGCTTGATCCCTGCTCCACAGGCCCCGGCTGTGCCGTCCCAGCCACCTTTCTAGCACAATGAGGAAGGCGGCCTCCTGCCCACCCTCGCGCCCACCCCACCTCAGCCCTGCCGAAGCTCTGGGGGCTGTTACTGCCTTCCCGCTCCCCCGGTCCCCGACCACCTCACCCAGGCTCGCTCCGGCAGGCTCTGGGCTCTCCCTAAGCGGCGCCCCCACAGCCCTGCGCTCCAGACATCCCCCCAGTCTGCGGGCCCCTGGCCTTGACCATCCTCAGCTGGACTGTCCACCAATTCTTCATTTTCCATCACGTGCAAGTGCTTCTAAGCCAGGCCTCATTGTGGGGGGGTGGGGGCTGGGTGGCCCATGGGACGTGGCTGGCACCGGAGACAGTTCCTGGTGGGTGCGTGACGGGAACTGTGGGGTTCTGTACCCTCTCCCACTCAGCAGACGAGTCGGACTCGGTCGGAGGGAAGTCTGCGGGCCGGGAGCGTGAGCCTACCACCGGCCTCGATAAACACCTTGCCTCAGGTGTGCAGCGTCGTGGAGGTCTGCTTCTTCCGGCGGCCGCTCCGACTCTCCTGCTGACCTGGCAGCTCTTGAACGGAGCCCGCTCTCCCGCCTTGCAGCCTGTGCTCGGCCCGTCTCTGCCACCCGCTCCTCCCCGAGCTCCGGCTCGCAGCCCGTCCTCCCCGACCCCCCGGCGGACAAACTCACCCACGGCCGCCGTTCACGGCGCCATGCGCCTCGGCCCTTAGTTTAATATTTGCGTAGTGTCTGTCTCCCCCGCTGCACGGCCCCTGCCTCCGGGTCTGTTCTCAGTCACCCCCTTCCTCTTGGAGCCTGGCGTGGGCCCGGGGTCCCCCCTAGCCTGCTGCCACGGCGACCGGGTCCGCTTCCTTTCTCCTTCCCCACTTGGACTAGGCGGCCCCGTTCGTCCAGGGGCCTCTGGCCTTGGGCCTCTCGCCACAGTGTGAGTCCTGTCCTCCTCCAGCTCCTGGGACCCTCACAGGGCACTTGGCCAAGGTGCAAAGGAGGCACCAATACGGCCCGAGCGTCTCTGAGCGTAACTGAGCGCCCGAGGGTGCAGCCAGCGTGGCAGGGGGGGCGGTGTAGCCAGCCACCCGTGCCCGCAGATGGCTCTGCGAGACGCACCAGCAGGTGTCTGGAACGCCGTTCTCGGGGGCCATCCGTCATCCCTGAACCCCTCTGGTGTTCAAGAGTGAGCTCTCTGGGCTCCCCTTTGGGGGCTCTCTGAGGCAGAAGGGGCGCCCGCTCACCCGATGGTGCCTCTGGCCTGAAGACGGGGGCGGGGCGGGGGGCACGGTGTCAGGTGGAGGCAGGACTGGAGAAAGGACGGGGTCCTTGAGCATATCGCAGAGGGGGTTAGGGGCCGGCAGGGCCAGCTGCCCCACTGCAGGGGACCCCAGGAAAGGACTCGGGGGTGCGCGAGGCTTCCTGGCTGGCCGCATCCTGCCGTCCATCCCCTGGACTGGCCCCACTTGAGATTCTTCTGTCGCTGCAGCCAGGGCCTCGACACCTGGAGCCCTGTTCTCTGCAGTGACTTGGGGGCCGGGACCCCGCCGTTGGCAGCAGAGGTTGGCAGAGGAGGAGTGGGGACCCCCAGCCTTCTCGCCCACTCCCACGGGGCTCTCCTGTCCTCCCTGTCCCAACATGGCCAGCTGCCCACCAGGGACGTCCCCACCTGTCCCCACTTGGGCATGAAGCACAGATGGGCACCCAGTCCTTCTTCCTGCCTGTCACGAAGGCGGACGAAGTCCCTGCCCCCTGGAGCTTCCAGTCCAGAGCGGGGACCAGCAGGTTAGGAGAATAGAGCAAATCCATGATTGCAAACTGAACTGCGAGCCGCACGCAGAGCTGGACTTCTCCAGGCTGCCAATGGCCCAGCACTGGACACGCCCCGCCTAGCGGGCCGGGGACCTGGGGCCGAACCTGGGCTCATCCCCTGAGTCCGCTGGCCTGCAGAGGGGCCGGGCCTGCCCTGCTCGGGCAGGGTGGCTTGGGGCGGGAGGGAGGGGCCGGGATTCAGCTCTGACCCTGCTCCCGGAGGCACAAAATCTTCATCTGGCGCGAGAAGCAGGGAGGGTCACGTCAGAGCCCAGACTCTCGCTTTCCCACAGCCTCCTCCCCCAGCCCCGCGGCCCTCTGGGGGATGGGAGCAGAGGCGGCCTCGTTTCCCAGGCCCGGGGAAGGGCAGAGGCTGTGGGCGGGCCACGGCCTGCCAGTGCCTCCTTCCCCTGGGCTCGAGGTCCCCCGAGAGTCTGCTCTCCTTCTGTGGCACGAGGACCACCCTCTGCAGCCCCTCCTGCTTCCAGTCCCCCGAGGGAGCCGTGCCCCCCGCACCCCCGGGGCCTTGCCTGGTGTTTCCTTTCCCTGGGCCACACATTCGCCTCTTGCTCTGACACCTCACCGTCCCTCCCGCTTCAGGCCACTCCGCCGCAGGTCACGCTGGGCCCCGCGACAAGCTCACCTGCTCCTCTCTGACACCCTAGAATTTTAGCTGCACCCACGATTTAAACCTCCTTGACTCCCTCCAGCTGGCAGGCTCCAGGCTCCACGGCAGACCATCCCGCCCAGCGCCGCACCCATGTCTCTGGGGTGGACGTGGATGGGCACGGCACACCCCCACCCCATGAGTTCAGTTATCTCCCTCCTGGGACACCCTCAGCATTTCTTGTCTCTCCCCCTCCATGAGGCCACCTTACTGCCCATTACTGCTTGGGGCCCTGGCCACCAGGTGTGACTCAGCCGTGGTCTCGATCGGCAGCCCAGGCCAACTAGCTGCTCTCTGGGGTAGGGACACAACTTCCTTGTCACCTCCAAGGGTGTCCGGGGTCTGGAAACAAATGAGATTTAAAGGGACTTGGGGTCGGCACAGACCGTGGGCCTCTGTGGCCGCAGGGGTCGGCAGAACCGGGCCCTCCCTGGCTCCCTCCTGGCCTGCACGTGTCAGCCCGTCTCTCCCATCCACCCAGAGACCCCGACAGCGTGCGGCGGGCCGGGGCGAACCTTGCTAAGCAGAGACGGAACAAGAAACAAGGTGCACGTTTCTAGGACAGGTGGCGGAGGCTGGCGAAACCAGACGAGCCACGGCTAACGGTGGAAGGGCCAGCCCAGGCAACGGTGAAGCCGGGCTGGGAGGAGAGGCTGCCGGGCGGGGGACGGTTTACGGCGCGGGCCCGGGCTCGGGTGTGGCTCCGCCTGACAGGTGTGGGAGGAGAGGCACGGAGACAGGAGACGCGCCCAGTCGCACAGCACGTGGTAGAGGGAGGACCACGGTTCCTCCGCGCCACGTGCCGGGGTCCGCCGGGGGTCCGCTGCCTCCTTCCCCGTCCCGCCCCACCCCCACTTTACGCAGATCCACTTTACACAGCACGAAACACCCCGATCTCATGGGACGACTCAATGACTTCTTCCCCGCGTATGGACCTCTGTCACCACCACCCAGATCGAGACGAAGACCATTTCCGTCACCCCCAGAAGTTCTCTCGTGTCCCTTGAATTTCGTGCGGATGGAAGTGTGTAGCACATTCTCTTCTGCCTCTGGCTTTCTGCATGCAGCGTGATGTTTTCGAGATGCCTCCGTGCCGGTGCACATATCTGTGGTGTGTCCTTCTTTGTCGTCAGGTAATACCCCACTGCGTGGAGGTACCGCCTTTGCCTGCTGATGGGCCTGCGGCGAGTCCAGGTTAGGGCTGTGACAAATAAAGTTGCTCTGGACCTCCGTGTAGGCACCCACACACTCCGGGAGAGCCTGTGGGGGGCGCCCAGTGTTCCGGGTGGGCCAGACTTGGAGCTGACTAGCGTGTGTAGAGAGCCCTTGGTGCCGGCCTGGGGCCCGGATGCCTGGACTTGCCTCGGTGTCCCTGTCCAGACCTTGGGCTCCAGCCCGCCCGCCCTGCCTGATTTTCCTCCACCTGCTGACCTAGAGCAGCCAGTTTTCCGGGGCGTTCCACTGGGTCCTCTTGGGGGTGCGTGTGTGTGTTACAGGAGCACATGTGTAAACGCACACTCCAGGCAGACCATTCTCCCGAGCCCTCAACGACACTCAGCTACCGCCCACCCGGCCGAGGCCACCTGCCCAGCCACACCAGCAGCCCGTGCTGTGTCCCAAATCCCGGCCCCGCCCAGCCCTGGGGGCTTTTGGGCATGCCCGTGGGTTTCTGCTGCCCTTTGAAGTCGATTTGCCAAGGCGCCGAGGACTGCGCCTTCCAAGGCCACTCCTCGAAGGACGTCCGTTTTACTCGGTCCCCCCGCTGAAGACCGCGGCACGAGTTTCGCAGAGTAATGAACAAGGCCGCTGTGGCCAGGTGCATGAAGCCTCCACTGAGGTGCTTTGTGTGGCCCCTGGCCTCAGTCACTGACCCGGGACCCCGGCCCCCCAACAATGCCCGCCCAGCCTGGGTGACACTGTACGATCCCACTTGAAAAGGCCTTTCGCCGGGGCTGCCTTTTAGGAGGGGGACAATCGGCAGGAGGCTTGGCGCTTATTCATGCAGAACAGCAGTGAAAAGTGCTCGTAGCCAGTGTCAGGAGTGGGCAGCGCCCAGAGCAAGGGGCCCGCCAGGGCCGCGGGAACCTGGTCGCTAGGCGACGGGGCCCCCAGGCATCGCCCCGCTGCCCGCCCGCTCGGAGCTCCTGCCATGGCCTGTCCTGGCCCCGTTCGGGCCCCAGGGTAGAGAGCGGAGAGCTCGCCCTGTCTTCGCCAGCTCTGCCCTGATGGGCTGGGGGACGAGATTCCACCGTGCGCCCTCTCTGACCTCCTTCAGGAATGGACTGCACAGGATATTCCCAGCAGCCTTTGCTGCCCCGAGATTCTCTGAGGGTCCGGTTCTCTGAGGTGGACATCCACCTGTATCTCACCCTCCGATTCACCAGGGCCCTCTCGATCACCAACCCTGACCTTCCCCTCACCGAGTTTTCCCAGCAGGACCCCCAGCCCAGAGCGGTTGCTGTGGGACAGTCCTGTGGTCTCCAGCAGGCGCTCCGTCCTGCACTCCTGCCCTTCTTTGAAGCGGTTTGGCCTCTGGCGCAGAAGGAGGTGGTTGGCCGGAAGGGAAGGCTCGAGGCTCAGGGCCTCTGCGTGCCTGGACGGCTCTCCCAGCAGGAGCTGGGTCTTTGAGGTGGGGTGGGGCTGTTTAGCTGCTGTGAGTAATCTCTGCCCACAGAGCTCCAACTCCATCTCCATGCTGGGTCCCTGGCTCCTCCCTCCACACCCAAGGACCCTGAAAACTCCACAACCCACCCCTCTCTGGGGATTTAGCCCTAGGATAGGGCCCCTCGGACCCCTCAGCCAGCCAGAGTGCATCTTGGTGTGCCCTGGATGGGGGCCGCCACCCTCTCTCTGTCCAGTCTCGGTTCTGGGTCACCTGTGTAAGAGGCTGCAGATACCAGGTCCCCATCCTTCTCTGTCTTGTGCCCTCTCGTCCACTGCCCCCTGACCATCTCCCGCCTTCCTCCCCCACCCTGTCCTCTGTGCATCTCTCATCATCCGACCCTGCCACCCTTTGCCTGTGTGCCATCCCATGTTCCAGTGAAGGTTCCCCGGGGACCCAGGGCCAGTTCAGGGGGATGGCGTGCCACCTACATGACCCCATTTTCTTGTGGAAGGAGCTGGTGCTAGTGAGCAAGGCTCATAGGTCATAGATGAGAGGCTCAGCCCAGCCCTGCTGTGGCTCCGTGGGGCTCCGCGGGGCTCTGGACAGGCGTCTCCACTCAGGCCTCTGTCCCCTCCCTAGGAAAGGGGGCACCACATCCACTGCCCCCTCCCGGAGCTCACTAGCCATGCGGGGGGTGCAGGTACAGCATCCCCTCTGCCCCCGCAGTCCGGGTTGAGGAGACAGAACGGGGCTGAACAGTTGCATTAAATGGAATTAATGGTGACCTGGGGGTGGCGGGAGCAGGGAAGGACAGGCCTAACCTCCCCCAACACCGGCCCCGCAGAGCGCATTGCTCGGTTTCCAGGAATTTGGGGCGTCGGCTGTTAACCACGACCATTATGGAAAATTCAATTATACAAACTTACAATCGCATAAAAACTAAGAATCGTAAGTGCTCAAAACACACCACTTCCTAATTATTGACTGTCGTCAGCGCCCTGGGGTTATGTACTGTATTTGTACGGTGAAAACAGTATCCGTCGCCAGCTACCGGGCGTCTCTCCCCAACTCTGTGCCCAGAGGCCCCACTTGGGTTGCTTACAATTGGCTGTCACGGGAGTCTTTACACCACGGAAATGGGCAAACGTTGATCGGTTGCTTCGGTGACTGTCCAAGTGTGAATGCGATCGAACGTGACGGTGTTTCATTCTGTAGCTGTCCCCCTGGGAATCGCACAGAGAGTTGGGAAACGGTCTTCCAGGATGCAGACATCGCTACCCCGTTCCATTCTCGACGAGCGGGTAAAGCTGCCTACGCCAGCGTATAAAGATGTTTTCTTCTGTTTCTTCTAGAACCTTCATATGCGGATCTGTAACCCGTCAGGAATTGATCTGTGCGTGCCGTGTATCTAAGCGTCGAGATACATTTTTTTTTTCCTTAGGGAACACCCGGTCAACTCAAACCCCCTTACGGGAGAGGCTCTGCAGGGGCACCTTTGGCGTGGCTCGGGCCCCTGCGCGTGTGGGTCTCCGCTCCCCTGGCGGGCGGGGCGGCCTGTGCCGTTGCCCCCTGTCAGCCTTCCGCTTCTGTTCCTCACAAGAGCTTGGCTATTCTTGGCCCTTTGCAGTTTCCCATGAATTTTGGAATCTGCTTGGCAAGAGAGACTTTGCCAGGAAAATACGGGAGTGGAGCAAAGCTCATCCAGACAGAAGAAGCGACTCCATTCAATTTTCCATGGGTGTAGCGCCCCTTTAATTCCAGACACTAGTATGCAACAGCCCCGGGTAGGGGAGGGGGGTCCCACGTCCACTCACATTTCATCAGTGAGAACCTTGAGCCTGGCGGGAAGTTGCTCATGTAAGATCACAGAGTTAGTGCAGAGCCTCTCCGGGGCTAAAGCCCATTCATTCATTCATTCATTCGTTCATCATTCCACATGGATCACCGGGCACCTTCTGTGGTCAGGCACTGTGCTAAGTACCGGGGTCCTTGTCCTGAGCTTTTTACACCTGCCCAGCCCACAAGAGAGAGAGGAATCTGCAGATGGAGAAAGCGGGGACTTTCCAGGCCGAAGGAACAGCACGTGCAAATCTCCAGGCGTATGAGAGCGCCTGGTGCATTCTGGGACCGCGAGTGGCTCCTCGTGGCCACGCAGAGGACGGAGGGGGCTGTGGGTGCAGGAAAGGAGCAGGGCTCCGTCCTGGTGACGCCAGGGGCTGGCAAAGAACCCGCGGGAAGACGCGAGTCTGGAAGAGAGCGAGGGAGGAGGCCAGTCCTGTCCTGTCAGAAGGGACGGTGGCTGCGCCAACCTGGGGGCGAGGGGCGTGGGCGGGAGGCCACGGAGGCGATCGGCGGGACTTGAAGAGTGGGAATGAGGGGGCCGAGCAGGGGGCGGGGTGTGCGGGCACTGGGCGTGGCGGCAAGGGTGGGGGACGAGGAGGCAGACGGGCTGCCCAGAGGCCTGGAGGGCCAGGATTAGGTTGCAGGCCAGGCGGGCAGAGGGAGCCGGGCCGCGTGGTTGGAGTCCTGGGCACTGAAGCCGGTCAGCGTGGAGAGCGGCATGGGAGGGGCTGGGGTCAACGACGCCCCCAGGTACCTCTGCCTGGGGTTCTGGCCTCTGCGCAGGCAACACCGGGCAAGCTTGATGAGCCTTCGCTGAAGGAAGGAAGGAGGAGGGAAAGGAGGGAGGGAGGAGACTCTCCGTCCACCAGCACCGAGCACGTTTGCTCCAAAGCCCACTCTGATCTCTCATCCAAGCGCCTCAGTAGCCTGCAGAGAGGTGGGGGGCTCGTGGCCTCAGGGCCAGGACTCCGCCGTGGTCTCCCCACTCCCGAGATCACCCTGGTGCCCCTTGTCCCACGTGGCCAGAGCAAAGGGATGGCTTTGTCAGTGGGGCGATCCCACTAAATGGGGTGCAGAGCTGGCGCCCAGGTGTCCTGGGAGTCAGCCTCCACTCAGCTGCTCTCCAGGACGAGAGTGGACGGAGGCGGCTCTGGGGCCGGAGCACTGTGGGCCATGGCAGCCTGGCTCCTCCTGCCCCGCACCGTTCGTGCCCTGGGAACGGAGGCCCAGTGGGGCGAGGGGCTCGCCCGGTGCAGCGCCTGCTGCCGCGAAGCTTCACGCTCTAAATGCCTGATCCGTGCGAACGACGGCCACGGGGCCCGCACGCCATCTGGCTGCCCCCGGCCTTGGGCACTGCCCCTCCGAGGGCAGCTGGGCTTTTCCTCGCCCTGGAAGGCGGTCGTCCACCCCCGAACGCAACCCGCCCTGGTGACACGGCAGGAAGTGCACAAATAAAGGACAGGAAGAAGGAAAGCTGGAACTTTCCTGGTGAAAACAGAGGCCCGTTTTAGCGGTGACATCAGGGCCTCCATGCGCCTCCGCCAACGCAGGGGGAGAGTTAAAGCCGCTCGGGTTGGCCCGAGGGGTCCCACAAGGGCCCCACAGCACGGTGCCCGTGAACTTTGGGGACCCCTCAGAGCAGTGGGCTGGCAGCTGCCCTCAACCCAAAGGCAGGAGGGCCGGGGGTAGGGGTCATGGGGAGCCCGGGTGCAGACCGGAGCCCCGGCAACCCAGGGAGGGTCACTGGGCTGTCCTGTGCCTCAGTTTCCCACCGGAGCTGGACTCTCCAGAGCCCCCGCCTCTCGGAGTGGTGCCGATCCCACGGCACAGCCAAATAACATGGGAGAACCTTTCTCAGGACCCGGCTGGCATGGTGCTCCACAGACGGTGGCTTGTCACTCGGGTGCGAGCACCCAGAGCTCTCCAAGGCGGCCCTGCCCCACCCCGCCCCGCCCCACTGGGGCTTCTCTGCAGAGAGCGGACTAGAAGCCCCCACGCGTCTCAGCCCGCCCTGTGCCCCGGTCAGTGTCTCAGACAAAGCCGACTCACCTGGCCCCAAGGGAGCCACCGCCAGGCGGTCTGACTCCTCTGGGGTCTGTCGCCTGGTCTCGTGTGTCCAGCCTCTCCCCACAGCCTGGGCACAGCCTCGGCTGGGCTGCGGGTGGTGACCTGGTCAGGGGACCAGGGCGTCTGGTGTCACTCTGCAGCCCCGGCCTGTTTTCCCAGCCGAGTCCTTTCCAAACCGGTCGGCCAGACCTCCCAGAGCGCAGGTCAGGGCTGTCACTTCCCCTGGGTGTCGGACAGCTGGGGCCACACCACAGGCTCCTCCCTCTGCGCAGTGCCCTTTGTCAGGCTCCAGTGGGGGCGGTGGGTCTGCAAGGTGGGGGGGCTCGCCCCTCTCCCCCCGAGGCAGTGCCCCGCCTCCGTGCTGGAAAGGGGCCCCGGGTCTGACACGACGCGGCGCGGGGTGGCAGGCTGGCGGGTCGAACGCTTGGTCAGCCCCGGCAGCGCCGCCAACAGAGGCCCGGGAGGAGGAAGGGTGAACGGCGGGAGCGCGGGCCAGCGCCCGTCTGGGTGGGTCTCCGGCCTTCCTCTGCGTGTGTGATAGGGTGGCTGTCCGGTCCTTGCTGGCGCGTGACAGACACGCTGTGTGAGCCGGAAATCAGCCTTCGCTTTTGGGAGCTGCTGAGATTTGGTGCCATTTGTTACTGCAGCGTAACTTGCCCTACCCTGACTGATATGCGACCCAACTCGGCTCTGCTGTGAGGGTCCCGGGGGAGGTGGGGGTCCGAGGCTGAGACCACACTGGAATACAGCGCAGAGGCTTTGAGGCGGACCACACACGATGTCCGTGCCGGAGGCAGGTGAGCTGACACTAACGTGGGCGGTCCTGCCATCGCTTCGTCGTTCATCTTTAGCGTCACCTGGCCGTCTTCTCCATGATTGTATTCTTTCCCACATGCCCAGGCTGCGGTTCAACCCTGACGTAGCTGGCATCAGGGAGTTAAGGCCCCCATTCTGCAGACAGCCGCCTGAGCCCCCGAGGGGCGGCCAGGGGCAGCTGTGAACACGTGTTCCATTTGTCCTGGGCAGGTGGGCCTCTGCCTCCTGGGCTGGATGCTCCAGCTGCTGCCACGAGCCCAGTGCTCTGGCTGTCCCCTCTGTCCACTGCGCTTTGCAACACCCACACTGGGTCCCCGCGTGCCCCATCTCCGCCCCCCCAGCTCTGGGCCTTTTTGGGGTGAGCCTCAGGACCTTGGCATAAAGGTAGCCCTCCACACCTGGCTCTCCCCTCAGATCCTGAGACCACCCAGGGGCCCTGCGGGTTTGGTGCCCCCTTCTCGGTGCTGGCGAGTCTGGTGGCGGTTTGGGATGGGGGGAATTTAGAGCAGTCCCAAGCCGGGGATCCAGAGCCCCTCTGTGTCTGGAGGGTGATGACGTGCGTTTGCGGTCACGGGGCCACCCAGTCCTGCGGCTGTTTACAACCCCAGGTTCCAAGATGGCTGCCGCTTGCTGGGTGGCAGTCCCTGGGGTCCAAAGCTCGATGACATTAGGCCAGGTACGCCAGTGGCCAGGACCTCTGGGCGTCCAGGCCTGAGCAGCCGCTGGGGCGAGCCAGCATTCCAAGGCTCCTCCCCGGGGTGGGGGCCCGATTCCCGCCTGAGGCAGCACTCTGGTTCTACTGGCCCCGGGAAGGATGGACACCCAGGAGCCAGGGCGGTCACAACCCTGAGAAGGTTCCCTCGGGACGTGTACCAATGGCTGTGCGACCTCCCGGACCTCACCCCCAGCGAGTGGTCACCCCTGGGCCGGCCCACCTGTGGCCTCATCTGTAGGCCTGAGCAGGGTCTGGCTTCCTGGCTGACTGAGGACGGTCCCCACACAGCCCCAAATTCCAGGCAGAGCCTCCCAGGGCCCTTGGTGGGCTCCAGGAAGATCAACAAACAGCCCTGAGCGGCGGGACCCTCTCCAGCTTCTCCAAGTCCAGACAGACAGGGCCAGACAGAGAGGGACCCCAGACGGGCCGCCTCGGAGAACAAGCTGCAGCCTGTGTGCACGGAGCTGACCAGACGCCCTCCAGCCACCGGGGAGCCAGCAGAGACAGATGGCGTCTGTGCTTAATGGGGCAGAGCGGGGAGCAGAAGCCTCAGCAGAGTCTGCCAGGCGCCCGCCCGCAGGAGAGGAGAGCCAGGAGGCGGGAGACCGGTCCCCGCCTCACCCGGCGACCCCACAGCTCCCTGCCCTGTGGCATCTGGGTCCTCACCGAGGAGGCAGCAGTGCCTACCTGGCTCCAGGTGGCTGTGACAGGAGGCGAGTGAGCGGACACCCCTGCACGGGCCCCCGGCAGGGGGAAGGTGCACTGAAGTGGCTCCGAGTGGGGATCGGCCTCTCGGTCTGGATCCTTGGAGAACAGGATGAGCTAATACTTATTAGCACTGATGTGCCAGACACGCTTCTGGGGCTTTTCCCGCCATGTCGCCTTGTTGACTGCTCAACAACCGATGCCTTGGGCAGATTGTCATCCCGTTTTAGCGATAGGAAAACAGAGACTGCGGCCATGCCAGAGGGAAACCTGGTCTCTGGCCCAGCTCTCCACGCTGCAAAGCTGAGCCCCGGGGAACGGCGGGCCTCCAGGGCTGCCCCCCTGGGAGTTCGATTATTTCTCAGTGTCATGCTTTAAAAGGAGGGAGAGAGAACTTTATATGAAGCCAGAAGGCACCTTCCGCGAGCGCCTGCTCTGTACCAGCTGCAGAGTCTTCTCCTGGTCCTTCACCGCCAGCATCACCGCCAGCATCGCCTCCAATATCACCGCCAGCATCACCTCCAATATCACCGCCAGCATCACCAGCATCAGCAGCATCACCAGCATCAGCAGCATCAGCAGCATCAGCAGCATCGCCAGCATCGCCCCCATCACATTTACTCGCATCTACTGTGCAGGAAGTGCCGTGGGGTCCCCCTTATATTCCCAGCACGGCCGCGGGGAGGGATTTTTGTTTAGTTTTGATAGTTGAGGAAAAGGAGCTCTTTGCCACGTGTGTCTGACTCATAAATGATGAGAGGAAAGGGAGGTCAGGGAAGGACCAGGGAGAAGAGTGACGACTTAGGTGGCAGAGGTCACCTTGCTTACACCTCCGCGGGGAAGGGGTCGCTTACCGGGGCCTTGACGCAGAGACCAGCCTCGGCAGGTGTGCTGGAGCTGAGCTTTGAAATGGGGGGGGAAGGGGGTGAGTGCTGAACCCTGGGGAGGCTGTGCCCCCTGTCGCCTCGGTGTCTGCTCCCAGCCACGCCGTGCATTCCTCGAGAGGGTGTGTCCTCCTCACCCCTGTGTCCAGGCTCAGCCGACACCCGTGCATGGTGGCTGGAGGCCCCCCTGGGATGGAAGGCCGGAGAAGCTCCAGGCCACCAGCCCGAGTGGACGCTGCCTCCCTGTCTAGTCCAGGCTTGGCCAGGGCCGCCAAGGGCTTCGTCAGGGGACTTGATGCTCCGTGGGGAGGTGGGAGTCGAGGTGCAGCA
This sequence comes from Pteropus alecto, assembly GCF_000325575.1. Taxonomy (NCBI): domain Eukaryota; kingdom Metazoa; phylum Chordata; class Mammalia; order Chiroptera; family Pteropodidae; genus Pteropus; species Pteropus alecto. The sequence continues at coordinate 3,158,561 of NW_006435764.1, forward strand.
GAGGTGGGTGCAGGGCCCCCCTAGAGCACGGTCCTCTCCCATCTTAGCGTGTGGCTGAGAGAAGAAAACCCCCCACATTTTCAAAGAGCCACACTAGGAGGTGGGTGAGGAGGAGGGCGCAACGGCAGCAAGCAGCGTGGGGGAGTTGGGGTCCGCAGCGGCCCCCCACTGTGATGGGCGTGAGGTTTCAGGGCGGCCGTGCCGGTCAGGCAGAATAAATGTTAAGTTGTCGCTCTAGAAGCATAGCCACAACGCCGCCTGCCCTGCTTGGTCTCCCGGGGCCCCGCGTCACCTGGGAGGTCCCAACCATTGTCCCAGCATGCAAAGACCCCTCGAGGCCGGTCCCAAGCCGTCCTTCGGACGCTCTCCCCCACTGTTCCCAGTAGGGTGACAGCTTGCCCGGTTAGCCCTGGACTTTCCCAGGTTCAGCTCTGAAAGTCCCACATCTGGGAAGCCCCTCAGTGCCCACATGCCGGGCCGGACACTCCCCTGACGCTAGGGTTCGTGTGCCCCGTGCTCGGGACCAGCGGAAGCATGCGAGCGCTTTGCCAGCACCGCGTGCGCCCCAGCTCTGGCACTGGAGTTCCGCCGTCGACGACCCCGCCCCGTCTGTTCTCGGGTGCCACTTCACCGAGCCCCCTTTCGACAGTGGACGAACCTCGATGGGTTCTGGGGTCTTCTCCTCTCAGCTAAGTGGGGGGCGGGGAAGGACGGGGAATATTGGGTCATGTGTAGATTTTACACACAGAGAAAAAACTGTTTTCTGCTCGGACCCCAAATGCGAAGTTGTGCGTCATTTTAAACAGAGCCGTCCGTACACGGTACCCCCCGTGTACAGGGGGCGCATGCAGGCATGAGGGGGCACCCCGGCCACAGAGGAGCCAGGATTCCAACTGTCTCTGGCTGTCCCCAAAGTCGACATCGTTTCCAAGATGCCCCCCACCTCGCGCCTGGACGCCCGCCCCAGCCTCCCTCCTGTCTGGTCTCATCCTTCCCGCCTGGGCCCCCCCTGCCCCTGCCCTGCCCGCAAGCCCACTGCAAAGCCTTCGCCACCCCTCCTGGCCACCGGCCTCCGTCCCGCCCCTCCTGCCTGCAGCTGGGGGCCTGAAGGCCGGACGGTCCGTGCATCCGGCCTCTCTCTTCAGGAGGTCGGGTCTCCAGCTACAGGAGTCCCACGAGCAGGGGACATTTTGGGGGTAGATCCGAGAACACGGGGAGGTGACCACAGCAGATCCCGGGCATTTGAATCTCTGGTCCCTTTGGTGCCCCCAGCAGGTGATGGGCACAGGTGAGGGGGTGGCTGGGGGGCAGGCCCAGGGGCGAGGGGAGCCCCCCGAGGTCCCGCGTGTGGGGGGCTGCCCCAGAACCCGGACCTTGTTTCTTCCTCTCCAGTGTTTCATTCTGATGTCATTTGACATCTCCAGGTGTCCCCCGCCAACAGGACGCCACGCAGTGTGGCCCTTGGGTGGGGTCTGAGGAAACGGGGGAAATGCTGGCTGTCACTGTCCATTCAGCAGAAGGAAATGGGTCCGGGGTGGGGCCCTGACCCCCACCCCCCAAGCTCCCACCGTGTGTCCCAGCAGTGCCGGCACCTGCCCCGCAACCTGCAGATCACCCCAAGCCATCACCCTCCCAGGGTCTCTGGGAAAAGGCCCAGTCTCCGTGGGAGTCTCCGCCCTTTCCGCGTGGCCTCTGCAGGACGTTACCTCACCCCTCATGGGGCAGGTCGGCCCCCAGCCAACAGATTGCGCTGACAACGCGCTGCCTGCTCCCCAGGCTCCGGACAGAGACCTCAGCCCCGGTTCCACACCTCGGCCTCCCCCGGGGCCGGCCTGGGTGGCCCGGGGTGAGCAGGCCCTCTGGGGCCACGGTGCCCACCTGCCTGGGCCCTGGGCCACCGACCCACACCGGGGAGGCGGAGGAAGGGGAGTGGGGACGGGGTGGAGCTCGGCCGGGCTGCAGGAAACAGACGCACCCAGAGGAAGCGGCTGGCAGGGGCGCAGCAGGCCTGGCCACATGGAAGCGTGCCCCCCACCCACCCCACCCACAGCCGGTGCCCCAGAGGCAGGCTGGGGGAGGGGCCTCGAGGCCTGAGGTCCCCTGTCCTAGGCTCGGGGACCGTTGGGGAGAAGTGCACAATGAACCCGGCCTGGTTTCCTCTGTCACAGAGGTGCTGGGCCTGTGTCACAGCCAAGCAAACCAGGGACAGCATGCTGTCCCCTGCCCCGCGCCGTGGCCCCGGGACTAGTGTGGGTGCCCAGGGGACGGGGATCCTGCCCCAGCTCAGCCACCAATCCCCAGGCGCCCCACCCCGTGGCTGTGCCTTGGCAGTGCGGGTCCGGCCCCTGCACGGAGGGCACACTCTGCAGCCCCGCCTGTGCGGCTGCTGGGCGGGCGGTACCGAGCCCCACACACCGGGCGGCTCAAACCACAGACGCTACTGTCCCCAGTCTGGAGGCTGGATGTGGGCAGGGCGGTTCCTCCCGAGGCCTCCCTCCTGGGCGTGTGATGGCGTCTCCTCCCAGTGTCCCCACGTGGTCGTCCCTCTGTGCGTGTGTGTGTCCTGATCTCTTCCTATGAGGACACCAGTGAACGGGTGGGTACAGTGCCGGACGAGATGGAAGTGGCCCCTGTCAGCAAGGGGCTTCCGTGGCGGGAAGTCGGGGAGGAGAGACAGAATGAGACGGAGGACAAACGACCTCGGTGACCCGCCCGGGCTCACCCTCCATCCTGCTCTCTTACCTCCCGCCTCCGACGCGTGAGTCCAGCAAGCCCCGCCCCCAGAATCTGACCGCGGCTCTACGCTGCCACCACCCTGGTCCACACCGGCGGGAGCCCGGCCCCTGTGCGACCCCTGCCAGCCCTGGCCTCTGCCCTCTTCAGCGCAGTATCCGGTCCTGTCACATCTACATCAGGTCATGTTGCTCGGCTGCTCAAAATCCACCTGTGGCTGCTCATTTCTGCTGGAGTAAAGGCCAGAGTCCCCACGATGTCCCCCAAATCCCTCCCCCCCGTCCCCCTCTACCTGACTTCCGGCCCATGGGTGTCACTCAACGCTGCCCCAAACTCCTACCCTTTTCTCCCCTTCCCTGGAACCACCCCGAGCCCTCGGATGTATCCCTCACCCCTCATGTGCCCTGAGCCCACCCTGTCCTCAGGCTGATCTCATCTCAAGCTCCCTAATTAAGCAGTCAGTTCTTTCCTCCAGGGAGATCCCAGAGGCGAACTCCATGGGAACTGACAGAGTATCCGTATCCAGCATACATGACACTTTACAAACCATGGGAAAATGGAGGGAAACTGACAAAATGGGAAACTTAGAGTAGAAATGTAGAGTAGAACGCGTGCAGCCCAATCGGGGAAATGCCCATTCACACCACGCGACGTCAGGGCATCGCTCGGACCCTCCGCCGAAAGCAAGGACGCTGCCCACAGCAAGCGCCGCGTGGACGTAGAGAGACGGGCTCCACCGGGGAAAATCGGGGGAGTCGGTTTGGACAGCAGTTCGGCCCCGCCCATGACCCCTGCCATTCCGCTCCCAAACCCTCGCCCACCCTCGCCCACGCTCGCCCGGGGACAAGCGTGAGAACGTCCGTCTCCACCGCGTTTTCTGTGCCAATCGTGCGAACGAGCCGGATGTCCATTCACAGGACGGTGCCGTTTCACACAACTAAACACCATGGGACAGCAAAATGAATGAACGGAGGTGACGCGTCGACGCCGTTGACTCTTACAGCGTAATGTGGAGACGAAGACACGTGGCTTCCGGTACGTGGCGTCCCGAGTGGGATCCCAGAAGGGAAAAAGGACTTTCGTGGAAAAACGTAAAATCTGATGGAAGTCTGAGATTTAGGTGACGGTGTTGTCCCAGGGTGAATTTCTGACTTGACGAGTGGGCCGCGGTTATGGGAGACGTTAGCCGGTGGGAGCTGAGGGAAGGGCACACTGGACACAGCCCTGCTCCTTGTCCCCGTCGAGGCTTGAGGTCTGGTCTCTGGCCCTTCCCTAGCTCGCCGTCCCCTCTGCCCTCACTGAGGACCACGCCTGGCCCCAGCCCCACATCTACCGGCTCCTGCCCTGCCTTGACTCTTGCTGCTGATCAAGGTGAAAGGCCACGGGGTGGGAGCACCCCCCGAGGGGTCCAAGGTGGTCCCGGGTCGGGGGGGGGGCCCGGGTGTTAGCCTCCAGAGAGGATGCTTCACTGCTCAGAGAGGACGGGGAGAGCAGAGGGTTTTACAAACGCATTTTTCCCTCTTATTAAGGTGACGTCTTTCATTAGAGAAAACCTGAGAAATGAAGAAAAGCAGAAAAATTTTAAAGCAAACGAGAAGATTAACCACACGTCCACCCACCCACATAGCCTCCAGGACTCCGACCCTGAGTTCCCACTGTGTCCTTCAAGTGCAATTTCAGGGGCAACGCAGACGGACGAGACCGGGAGCAGAGGCCTGGCACGGGTGGGATGGGGCGGTCCGCGGCCGAGCTTTGGTTCATGCAAGACCCCATCACACCGGCATGCCACGGCCCTGGACCCGAGTCGCTGTGCCCCGAAGCGCATCATTAACTCCCAGACGGGATTCGTTTCTTCAGCCCTGCCGGACCCCATCTGCGAGGAGGTGAGTTCTAGCTCAGAGGCGACGCAAGTCGGCAGGTGTCACTGGAGACCTGGCTTTGCCCCCGTGCCAATCTGCCACACAGACATGTCCCCCTGCCGTCATCTTGCTGGCGAGTATCTGGTGATGACCCGACACCTCTACGGTGGACGGACCGTGCACCCCCAGTCACGTCTTCCAGGAAGGACTTGGGGTCCCACGAGAAGGAGAAACGCACTCACGGGGGCCGGGGTGGGGACGCCCTGCCCCGCGAGGGACACGTGGCTTACGCCGCTCCAATTTCTCACCTCAGACTCTGTTCTACTTCTAGGCCGTCCATGCGATATTTGAGAGGTACTAAAAATTATTTGTTGTTTATCTGAAATTCGAATTTGACTGGGCGTCCTGCCCATTTTTTATTTTTCTAGAGCTGGGAGCTCTCAGGCTGACCTCCAGATTGTCTTCTGCGCACTCTCAGATGTGACGTCTCAAGCCTTGGTGGCTCTGCTCTCTTTGTCCACCTGATGGAGGGGATGGGCCGCCCATGGGCCACCCACCTCAGTCCTCATCCGGGACACCAGGCCACGACTCTTGCTTCGCCTGACCCTAAGTGGCCTCAGGCATCTGTGCCAGGCTCCTGCTCCTTGCCGCTGTCTGGAGTGGGCAGGGTCTCTCGATGGTCTGTGTCCAGGGTCCCCTGGAGGACCGGCGGCACAGCCCCCTGTGCAGGATGTAGGAGAGAGCCTTAGCGTCCGAGCAGTTATGGAAACAGGCCTGGGAGGGGTCAGGGTGAGCCTCAGGTCTGGGCACACGCCGCCTTGGGCCTGATCACCCACATGCGACCGACACCAGATGGTGTGGGGGGTGTGAGCTAGGACACTTCTCAGAAGGGCAGCTTCTCCAGTCACGTCCAGATGTCAGAAGTGTCTCGCTTTGACTCAGCGTTTCGGCTTCTGGGAACTCCCGCTAAGGAACCATTCCGTCCAGGCACCCGGTGCTCATCCAGCCGGGGTTACGACCCAGGAAACGGTACCACCGGGGTCATCACATGTCTGCACGGTGGCATCACGAGCCGTCTTTAAAAACGACCTGTGAATCTCCGACGGTGGACGTGGAAGGTGCCTGGGGTCTGCTTTGGAACGAAAAAAGTAAACATCCTGCTGTCCTATGCGTGTGAAGTTGTTTGTGCACGTGCGCACGTGCGTGTGTGCGCATGTGTGTGCGTGTGCGTGTGTGTGTGTGTGTGTGTGTGTGTGTACTAACATCGCAACAGTGAGAAAGAAGCCTGTTCACTGAAATGGCAAACGTCGAATGGCAGGATTGTTGGCTGTCCCCCAATATTCATCCTCCTTTCTTCTCTGGTAAGAGAACCCATATGTCCCAGGTTCTCTTGCAGTTAAGTGACGCCTTAAATGAGAAAGAGAGAAATAGAGAGAGAGAGGGAGAGAGAGAGAGAGGGAGGAAGGGTACATTGCAGCTTCCAAAAATCTTCCTTAATAGTTAAGTGGTGTGTACTTTCTTTGCCCCTTCTTCTATCCTGCTGGCTGAAACACGGATGTGATGGCTGGAGCTCCAGCAGCCATCCTGGACCAAGAGGTCACAGGGGGGCCACACTTCCAGGGTGATGTCTCAGGGGACAGGAAGGGGCCCAGTCTCTGAAGGCCTCCCGCACCCTTTCCAGGCTTCCGCACGAGAGAGAGACCGATCTCTGGCCTGTTTAACCCACTGCTATTTGGGAGGTTGTCTGTTACTCGCAGCGGTCACTTTGGTGGCAAGATTTCTGGGGATTGACATTTCCTTTTAAAATTATTCTCGGTCCCTTTAAGTTTGGGCCTCGAACATTTATATATCATTTCCGTAACTTAATAAACTTTCGATTCGAAGCACACGAGAAAGAAGTAGAGCGAGCTGACACACGCCCAGCACTCAGGACGTGCTTCCGCCACTCGGACCTTTACACGAACTCTCCCGTTCAGTCCTTGCAACACCCCTGTGGGGGGTGTCACTACCCCCACTTGACAGAAGGGGAAACTGAGGCACGGAGCGGGTGAGTTGGCCCCGGTCACTCAGCTCGTCGGCGGCACCATGCAGGCTGCCTGGCCATGAAATCTATGACCTTGAGCACCTCGTCACCTGTGCCCCTGGACCCTCCAGCCTCAAGGGCCACCCAGCCCCTCCCCCACCTTCTCAACCACCCTCTAAGGCTCTCCCTGGGGGCTGCCCTCGCCATGGCCGCTGGGGCGAAGGGGCACAGGGTTTGCTGGGGCGGGCTGCGCTCAGTCCAGTGGGGACGACGGAAGTGAAAAAGGCAGCCCGGACGTCAGTGTGACGTCACAACTCCTACGAAGGAGGACGCCGGAGGCTGCGAGGGTGACCCCAGCAGGGAAGTCGGAGACCCCGGCCTGGGAAGGGACCCGAGATCTGCCATCCGAGCCAAGGACGGGCGTCGCTGAGTGAGGTGGGGGAGGAGAGATCTGCACCCACAAAGGCCCTGTGCCGGGAGGAGCTTCCTGTCCTGGTGTGGGGCCCCCTCCGCGGGGCGGGGACCCGGAAAGAGCCGCCTGGCCACCCCGCCCATGGAGCCTCTGCCACCCGCAGGCCCTCCAGGCAGAGGCAGAGGGCGCAGCCTCAGTGCTCGCCTGCCTGGGCCTCAGACACCGAGGCGCGGGCTCCTGATGAAAAGGCCGAGGGTCTTGGCAGAACCGGGACCTGGCTCGAGCCTGTGGCTCTAGGACGCGAAGTCACCCTTGCCCCATAATGCGACCCGTCGCGGGGTCCCAGGGCCGACACTCCCGCACGTCAGGGGAAGAGCCCAAGTAGGTCCGGCTTAGACCCCCCAGGGTTTTGTTTCATTAGCACGCACACACATGCACACGCGCACACACACGCACACACATGCACACATGCACATGCACTCACGTGTGCGCACACACGTGCACATGCGCACCCTACACACACACATGCGTGCACGCAATGCACTCACGTGCGCACACATGCACGCACACACATGCACGCACACACATGCACGCACATGCATGCACACTCACGCACACATCCACACACGCACGTGCACACACACACTCACGCACACGCAATGCACGCACGCACACATACGCACGCACACGCACACACATGCACGCATACATACATGCACGCACGCACATACGCACACGCACACGCATACACGCCGCATGCTGGTGCCCTCGCGGCTTGTGGCTTCACGGGGCTATGAGCAGAGGGCCGTGTCTCTGCCACCCCCCCGCTGCATCCCCTCCAGCCAGCGTCCCCTTTCTCCTGGGAGCCCAGTTTCTCATTTGCAAGATGGCGCCCTAGCAGCCCTCAGTGGGTTCTTTGAGGAGGACCCCAGATGGTACATGAGAAGCTATCAGTGCTGAGCCCCTGGCCCGGGAGGAGGTCACCATGGGTGTCACTGCCTTGTGACCCTGGCCCAGCCCCGCATGGTCAGTGTCTCTCTGAGGCTGTGCGGGGGTCACCCAGGCTGGGTGGCCGTGCTTCTCTGGACTGGGGACTTGGCTCTCCTCACGCCCGGCTCTGGGCCCACTGTGGGGTGCAGCTGCCCGGGCACCCACACCCTTCAGGCTGCAGGAAAGACACCTCCAACCTCTAGAGCTCTCAGGGAGCTCATTCTCGCTACCGGAGGACGGAGGGTGGCGGGGACCTCCCACCCTGGGCTCCGCACGACACTGTCCTCCTTCCAGCTCGGCCACCCTGGGCATGGCGAGGACCCCACCTTGCAGCCCTGCCCCAAGCCCTATGCCCTGCCGGGGCCCCTAGAACCTTTGAAACAGGAACCCGCCTTCGAGACCTGAGGCCGAGCCGATTTTCCACGGCATGGCCTGGGCCCCCGTGGGCCCGAGTGCCCTAAGTCCACGGATGTCTGCTTTACAACGTCACTCGCACCTGTCACCCCCATCTCGCGCCTAGTTCGACTCACATCAATTGCAACATTCTCGTAATGGGCTACGCCGCCTCCGCAGAGGCGGTGGGTGGTCATCCCACGTGAGGCCTCCCCCTCAGCCTTCCCCGAAACTCAGGTGTCCACCGGTCCCAAAAGAGGGGACGAGACTCTCAGGCTGTGCTCCCAGCAGCGGTTTCAAAAGAGTTTGTTTTCTTTCAAAACAGAATGGATCGAGCGTCCGCCCACCAGTGGGTCTGGGGCCAGAGCAGAGGGAAGAGCTGTGACCCCTGGGCATGCTGAGATGGCATCACAGGTGGGGCAGTGCCCGCAGGAGCTTGGCCAGACCTGGGACAGCGGGCAGCGCCGAGGCCCCTCGGCCTGGTCCACCCCCAGCTGAGGGTGGCAGAGGCCGAGTCTCCCGGGCTTCCAGCAGATTCTACTCGCCCCGTGCCCAGTCTTCACTCCACCCACTGGGGCTCTCACCCCACCCCCGGCCCCCAACCCGGGCAGGGAGAACAGCGAGGTAGTTCCCATTTCCTGAGGGCGTGCTGTGCCCCATTCTCCCTCCCAAGCGGCCCTCGATACTGTCACCCTCACTCGCAGATGTGAGTCGAGATGCCCGATGCTTGCTGGCCCTGCGCGCCACAGCCCACTCTTCCCTCCTGCCTTCCCATCCATCCCACTGCCAAGCAGCAGAAAGCTGAGCTGGGCACTCGGCCGCCCGGCTACACGCCACGTTTCCCAGAGTCCCTTGCAATAAGCCACAGCCACAAATAAGATCTGCCCCGTGCCATGTGGACACCTGTGCCCTCCCTGCCCCCTTCCCCACCTGAGACCCCATGGAAGCTGCTTCATGAGGACAGCTGGGCAGAAAGATGGAAGGAGCCCAGGTAGCCCGGGCTGCCTGTCTGGCCCTTTTTGCAAGAAATTAATTTCAAGATCGAGCCACAGTATTTTCGGGCCTTTCGTTACGCAGCAGCTGTGCACTGACTCATACAGAATCACCCAAATCCGTTATCACCGTGCACCTCCGGATATGTTACTTTGGCAGATGGACCTTGAGGTGTCTTGCCAGCAAAGTGAGCGTGCTACAGGTTACCAAGCACCGCGATACCCAGACCAGGCCCCGGCCAGGGCAGCCGGCTGGCATAGCCCGACAGCCCCTGAGTCTGGACCTGAGTGGGCACTGCGGGGGAAACAGAATGGGAACAGAAACCAATATTTATTGAGTGTTTTTAAAGTGGCAAAGTTCGGGGCTGGGCACTTTTTGTGTGGTCTCTATTCATTTATTATTATTATTATTATTAATTATTATTATTATCATCTTTTATCTGTTTATTCATTTAGTTACCTACAAGGGGGAGGACACCGGGCTAGGTGCCTTCCACATTGACTAGGTTTCTTTACCTTTAACGATTTTACCTTTAAAGGTATAATCCACGTACCCTCCAATTTGCCCATTCGAAGTGTGCAATTCGGTGGTTTTTAGTATATTGAGAGCTAAGCATCCATCACCATAATCAGTGTTAGAACATTTTCCTCCCCCTCCCCCCCCAAACGAAACCCCACACCCTTTAGCTGCCACCCCTGAATCCTGGTCCTTGGCAACACTCATCTGCTTCCTGTCTCTATGGATTTCCCTGTTGGGACATTTCGTATAAAAGGATCACACAATGTGTGGCCCTTTTAAGCCTGGTTCTCTCACTGAGCGCAATGCTTTTGAGTTTCATGCATCTCGTAGTGTGTGTCGTGCTTCGTTCCCTGCCAGGGCTGAGAAATAGCCCCTGGTACAGACGGGCCACGTTTCATTTATTTATTTATCTGTCAGTGGACATTAAGGTGGTTTATACCTTTTGGCTTTTATGAATGACACCGCTACGGTCATTCGTGTACAAGTTTCTGTGTGGACACGCGGTTTTATTTCTCGTGAGTTTATACCTAGAGGCGGAGTCGCTGGGCTACACGGCAGCTCCATGCGTAACCGATGAGGCTCATTTCTGCTCGGAGGCTGGAAGGCAGTGGCAGGGAGGGGGCGGCCAGACCAGCCTGCCTTCCGTTCCGGCTCCACCCATTCGCAAGCTGGGTGCCCCTGGGTATGAGCCTGGGCATCCCCGAGCCTGCCTTTGCTCCTCAGTATCATGGGGGACGGGGGCTGACTGCTACCCCTTCGCAGGGGCGTTCTGTGGTTATTCCCCGGCACACGGGAGGTGGGGGTGCTCGCTAAACACCGATCCTCCTCTTTGGGCTGAGAAGGGCAGCGGGGGACAGGACGGGAAGAGGCATCGCGATCCCCACGCACCCTGCCACCCCGCGCTACCCTGCAATCTGCCCCCTAACCCCTCTGGGCCTGGCCCGGGGCTGTGCAGATCTGTCCCCTGCACTCGCCTGCTCTCCCCAGCCCCTCCAGTCTGTGGCCCCGGGTTACTTGCTGGTGATACCTGTGGTGTGGGGGGCGGGGGGCCGGGGCAGGCGGAGAGCCCTCAGCTCTCCCCGAAGCCCATGACAAAGCCCGGGCCTGTCCTGGAGCAGCCTGGGGTCTTCGAGGGGAGCCACTGAGCCCCGTCTGTCCCCTGTTGGGGACTCTGTCCTGCCCCCACCGCCAGCTCACCCGCCCCCTCTGCAATTCCAAGTGACCTTAGCCCCGCTGTGACATCGGAAGGGACGTCAGTCAGCCTGTGTGGGTGGCAATTGGTATGTGGACCCAAGGCCCGCGGCGCCTCTCAAAGGCCCCTGGACACCTCCAGTGGCACTGCCCTGACCTGGCTGCCTCAGGCGCAAGCACAACCTGTGCCGACCAAGCGGCTCCTCACCTGGGCCACCTGGCTCGGTCCCCACAAGGACCCCATGCACAGGCACTGACATCATGCCCACTTTGCAGATGGGGAAACCGAGGCACAGAGAGGGAAGAAACCTTCCTCAGGTGCCATGTGGATTCGAACCCCGGCCCCGATGCTGGAGCCTGATCTCGCTCAGCGACCCGAGATTGACCTCTACCACCCAGAGCACTCTGGGACCTGTACCCCATGGCCCCTCAGAGCCCCTCAGCGGGCGTGGGCCCGTCACGAGGTCTGGCCTCTGCAGACCAGCCGATGGCCGCACCGCCCCAGAGGGGCCCGGATTCCTGGGGAGCAGAGCCCCACGGTGCCCCGCCAGTGCCCTTCACATCGACCCCGGGGGGCTGACACTGCCTGTGCCGGGGAAACGGCAGGTGGGACGCAGGTCTGTGCACAGAGCACGCACCCAAGGAGCTCCAGAGCAGTGGGCTACCATGACCCAGGGAGAACAGTGTCCCTGGAGCTATGCAGCCCACCACCGGCACAGCCAGGGGGCGCCCTGCCCAGACCCAGGGCCGACGCGGGGACGGATGGGCCAGGGGACCCCCGTGAGCCCTGTGGGCCTGCACGCTGGACCCTGAGAAGAATATGCCGCCACCTCGACTCTCTCAGGGTGCCACGCCCCTTCCAGGCCGGCCGGAAGCGGAAGCCAGGGTGGGGCCCTATCTTATCAAGGTGAGGCCGTGGGGGGCGGGGAGGGACAGCACCTGAAACCTGGGGGAGCAGGGCCCCCACGTCTGGAAGGCTGTGTGGAGTGAGCAGGGCCCCCACTCGAACCCCAGTCCCAGCTGCAGCTCCTCCCTGCCGTGTGACCGGGGGCTCACTAGCTCATGTCTGGTTGAAAAGGTCACACCTACTGTGGGGATGTCACAGAGGTCGTCAGGATTGCAATCCCAGGTTCCGATGAGGATAACCTGTGAGCTTACTGTTTGCATGGCCCTACGCGGAGTGTTCAGTAACAATTGCTTCACTTAAATTGGAATCCACATCAGATGCCAGAGCCGACATTTGTAACTGCGTCCCCTCCCGCCAATGATAATTTACCAGCTGCCATGTATCGATCACCTGCTCTGGCAGGCGACGGGCGAAGGGATTTCACGTGCCTCGTCGAAATTGATCGCCATAACAACGCAGCAAATAGTAAAAATATCACGATCCCCACATCACGGATGAGAAAACTGTAGCCGAGAGAAGGCCAGTGACCTGCCCAAGGTCACACAGCCGGCGTGCGGCAGAGCCAGGCCTGCGTGACTCCGGGAGACAGGCGTGTGGCCTCTCTGCTCTGTGCTGCCCAGCCCGGCTCCCTAAACTGGAAACGTCCCAGGGTCTATCGACAGTGGAACGGATCAATCGATTGCGGGCTGTTCGCACCGTGCGGCACGCTGTCACCCGGCTCTGAGAGTAATAAGCCACCTCCACGCGAAGCGGCGTGAATATGCCTTCTCAGACGTTGTGTTAAAAATAAAAGAGAGCCAGGCGTTTTCAAGTGCCTCGGGCATGGTTCTGTTTACATAAGGTCCACACCAGGCCGAGCTAGGCAGGTCAGATAAGTAGGAACGATGGTTACCCAGGGGAGCGGGCTCCGCCTCGGACGGGGAGTTTAGGGTGACGAGCAGTGCCCCTTTCTATCGATCTAGGTGATGGCGACGTGAACGTGGGCGCATGTGCGAAGTCACGGAGGATGCGGGTCCACTGTGTTGGCGTGAGCCCCTCCCCCACCCCGCGACTGGTTACAAGTCCACACCCTGCACAAAGCACAAGTTGTGACACAGGTCGAAACTTGGAGCAGAGCTGCCTGCAGAGGGGGTGGGTTTCCCTCTTTTCTTTTGTCTCATAACTTTGCCCCAAAGGTGAACCCCAGTCCCAACTGGTGCCATGTGGGAGCCAAACCCTGTCGTCTTCCTGGCTGGAGGTAAGGAGCCCAGGCTGGCTGGGGGTGAGGGAGACATCCTGTGTTGCAGAAAAATCAGCCCGGCGAGAAACCAAGCAGCACTCAGAGAGTTGGAGAACTCAGGTTTCTGACGCCGGCGGTCCCAGAGGAGCTGGCGCTCTGAATATCTGGGCCCCGAGCTCAGGGGTAACCCTGCTTTTATAGGGCTTATCCGCACAGTTACAGTCGGCATGGGCCGATTAGCTCATTTGTCCTCAGGAGTTGCTATGGGTTACGGGCAGTTGCAGAGACGAAAGGAAGGAGACACATCTGTTACCCAGACAGAATGAGCAAACGGGAGGGTGAGTCTTCAGTTGATCTCGAGGTCACCCTGCCCTTCGGCCTAGCTGATTCCAAGGTTAGCCATGTGAGTAGAAAATTCCTCTTCACCTGGGGGCAGAGCTGAGAACAACCGGCTGTTTTCAAACCAGGAGTCTGCACAAGCGCCAGCCCGACCCTGAGCCACGTACACACAGGCGGGACCCAAAGCAGCCGAGCCAAGTACCGAACCAAGCACTGAACTGAGAGCTCAACCCCCCACGGAAGACGAGACAGAGCTTATGGTCTGAACCCCGCTGGGTTCGTTGCCTGCTAAAAAAAGTAATAAATCAATAAACATTCCCCAGAGCCCAGGGTCTACACGGCAGAGCATTCACGTTGCCTACGATACAATCCAAAGTTATTTGACATACAAAGAAACAGAAAATTCTGACCCATTCTCAAGGGATGAGACAATCCACAGTTGCCAATGCCAAGATGACTTACACACTGAAATCTTCAGACAAAGGGTTTAAAGCAGCTACCACAACCCCGAGGTAAAGAAAAATGTATCTCAGGGCAATGAAAAGCGAGGACATCTGGGCAGAGAAAGCATTGAAAGATAGTCAAATACCGGAACGAATGAAATATTTGAAATTTTATTTTATTTATTTTTATTTATTATTTTTTACGCCTACAGCACCTGATCTTCCTAGGTGGTCTCTCATCCAAGTACTAACCAGGCCCGACCCTGCTTAGCTTCCGAGATCAGACGTCGGGCTCGTTCAGGGCGGCGTGGCCATAGACCATGGACCGTGGCTCCACTGGGGCGTGAACCCAGGACCTTCTGCGTGTAAAGCAGACGTGCTCACCGCTACGCTATGGAACCACGTCCTGAAATATTTGAAATTTTAAAACATCACGGAGTGGGCTCAGTAGCAGAAGGGAGGTGACAGGGGCAAAAGTCGGCGAACTCGTAGAGCAATGGCAAGCATCCAATCTGATGAACACGGAGAAAAAGAAATCGAGAAAGAAAATGAACGGATTATCAGAAATTCTGTGGGGCCATATCAAGAGATCTAAGCTTTCCCATTTCGGTCCAGAAGGAAAAGAGAAAGATGGGAGTAGAAAAATCTTTCAAGAAATAATAACCTAAAACCTCCTGTATGCGGTAAAAGACATATATTTCTGAATTCAAGAGCTCAGAGAAACTCAGACAAGATACATTCAAAGAAACCATGAATACACGTGTCAGACTAGGGGATTAAACAACAGAAATTTATCGTCTCCCGGTTCCAGAGGCCAGAAGTCCGAGATCCAGGTGTCGTCAGGGCTGGTTTCCCCTGGGGCTTGCAGGCGGCCGTCCTCGTGTTCACAGGGTGTTCTCCCTCTATGCGTGTGTCTGTGTCCCCTCCATAAAGACACCAGTCACCCTGCATCAGGGCCACCCTGATGCCCTCACTTGAACTTCATTCCGTCCGTGAAGACCCCTTTCCAAATAAAGTCACATTCCGAGACACTGGGGGTGAGGACCCCAGCGTATAAATCTGAGGGGACGACATTCTGCATAATAACAAGGTCCAAACCCCAGCGTCACTTTCCCAGGGGGACTGTCGCTGATTCCCCTCCTCCAGAACGGACACACAGACCAGCCCCTGCTCCGCCCTTCAGGGCCCACGGTCCCCTTGATTTGCTTGGTCGACACCTGCCCCTCCCCCGCCCCCGCCGGACTCCTCCAGGACAGCCGTCTCTCTGTCCTCTAACCAGCAGGACCTCGCGCCTCTTACAGAGCGGACGCTCGGCAAACGGCGGTGGGAAACCGTGCGACCCTGTTGGGACCTCGCCCCACGTGATCCAGTGTCAGTGCTGCAGTTAACACACACACACACACACACACACACACACACACGCATGCACACACGCACACAGTCTACGTGTCCCGTAGGAATACTTTCAATAACAAATGACACAGGCCCCAAGTAACCTTCGCTTAAACAGGTAGGTTGTGTTCTGTCGTCTTCTCTCTCACACAGGAAGTTTGGGAAGTAAGGGGCTGCTGGTTCAGTGGCTGACGTCTCTGCAGGTCTCTCGGCTTGCCATGCTTGCTCATTGCCTCGTGGCTGCAAGATGGCTGCCACGGCTCTACCATCACCTCTACCTTCAAGGTAGGAAGAAAGAGGAAGGACCGTGCCGGCTGTGTTTGTCTTTTCTTCTTTTTTTTTTTTTTAATCAAGAAAGTTAAAAACATAAAATCTTCCCCCAGAAGTTCCCACAGACTTCTGCTTGTGTCTCAGTGGTGGAAATAGGTCGCATGGCCATCCCATGGCTAAACATGCTGGGAAGAAGGGCGATTAGCCAGTCTGTCCCTGGAGGCAGAGGGTCAGGAAGGTTTGGGAGTGCGATTGGGTCAGGGAGCCAGCAGTGTCGGTCCCAGTCCAGAGACTCGTAACTAACTTCAGAATAGTTCTAGTTTCTTTGCACCTCTGAACCCCAGGAAAGGCCCACAGAGCTGCATCGGTGTACTTTCTCCCGTGGCCCCTCCCTGAAACCATCCCACAGTCCCCACCCACCCCTTCTGTCTCCAAAGCTTTTTTCCATCCTGAGTCTGCATCCTAGAAGGTCCAAGGCTCCAAGCAGCAAGGGCAGCCACCTCCTCCTTGGGGGTGGGCGAGAGGGGAAGGAACACAGCGGGTGAAACCAACCCCCCTTCGGGAGAGGCAGGGGGCGGGCTGGGAGAACTCAGGTCATGTTTGCCCCAACACGAATGAATGAATGAATGAATGATGCTGTGGTGTACCTCCAATAATAAAAGGGCCATGTGGAGCCATGGAAATGTGAGCTGTTTGGAGCAGAGCAGTCGGTGTCAAGGTCAGGAGCTGACCTTGGCTTTGTTCCAGTCGGGGTCTCTGTCTCTTTTCCTGAGGAGGGGTGATCGGCCAGGTCATGCCTTCCTCTTGGGTGGTGCCTCTTTGTCCCACGGCACATCGGTCAGGAGAGGACTGTGCACAGATGTCCCCGTGACGGGGGAGGGGTGGGTGCACCGTCGCTGGGAGCCCCTCGCAGCCAGGGCTGGAAATGAATGCTTCTGGGAGGGGTTGAGGCTAGCGGGGGAGCCCTGCGAGGGTGCTGGGCGGTCTGCGCCTCTCCAGGGAGAGAAGAGGGAAGACAGACGTTTCCTTAAACACCACGAGAGCAACAGGCCCTGGGCAGGACACAGACAGGGAGCTGCAGATGGTCTCGCAGGTCAGGGGACACCGCCATCACGCTCCACCGTGTGCCAGGCACTGTGCTTGGCTCTTCTGCAGCTTGGGGACCCACAGTCTTGCCTGGAGCTCCCCTGGCATCGCGTCCTGGCCGGTCATCCCAGCTCCTCGCTCGTGTACCTGGTGGAAGGAGCGGCTCACCTGTTTGGGGCTGTCTGCCCTGAGCTCGTGGTTCTAGACAGACCTCAGGTCTACTAAAGAGCTCTGGGTGACTTCTGCTTCCACTTCTGTCGACAAATCTGGTGCTAGACCGACCCACCCCTGACGGACAGCCACGCACCTGGACGACAGGTACGAGGCACCTCGCGCCCGGCGCTGTATGGCCAGCTGTGCGTGACCATGTAGTGGGTGAAGGGAGGCTCGGGAGAAGAACAGCAAGATCCCCTAGGACGGTTCCCGCCATGGCTCAGCGAGCATGTCCTCGGAAAGCACGGTGGTCGCACTGAGTGGAGGAGGCAGCTGACAGAGCTCAGGGCGCTGATGGTTCTGGAAGCTGTGAGGCAGGGCGCCAGCGAGGGGCCGCGATGTGACTCCAGAGGCTGAGTGGTGTCAGGGGACGTGCTCCAGCCGGGGCGCAGAGCCTCAGTGACCCAGCTGGCGAGAAGTCACACCCAGGGGTAAGGACACACTCCAGGGCAAGACCCGCTTTAGACCCCCAACCCCCAACGAACTTAACACAAGCCCAGACGGGGTCCCCGGGGGCAGGGCGGAAGGTGGCTCTCCCTGAGCCAGGGACTCAGGGACACCTGGGACTCCCCCAAACCCACCAACAAAATACGAACTCAAGTACTTACTAGTTCAGGGCAGAGAGGAAATGGAGCTACCTGCTAGGACAAAACTCTCGACTCTCCAGAGGGATGAAAGAGACTAGAATGTATCCCTCACGAGGTTCAGTGAAAAAAGAAAAAAAAAAAAACAGGAAAATGACCCACAGCAGAGAAATAAGCAGTCAGAGACAACTAACTGCAAGATGACTCATGGGCCCATGAAGTCATCACAAGGACACAAAAAGCATTAACCACAAAAGTAAAAAAAAAAAAAAAATCGATAAACGGACTCCGCCCAAATGGAAGGATCCGGCTTTTCCAAAACCACAGTGAAGAAAACTGAAGAGGCAAATCTTAGACCGAGAGAATATTTGCAACGCACGTCTCTGCCCGAGGATTTTTATTCGGAATGTATAAGGGACGCTGGCAACTCAGTCTTGAGATGCGCAACCCCATACGGACATGGCCAAAGGCCGCGAGCTTCCGCTCCCCAGATGGAGCTCTCTGCCCGGCCAACCAGCATATGAAACGCAGTGATCCTGGGGACGCTAATTGAAAGCACAGCGAGACGCCACTTCACACCCACTACAGCGCTGCATTTCAGAGGTGGGGCCTCCCAAGTGTTGGCCGGGATACAGATCATCTGGAATTCTCATACGCTGACGTGGGACGAGGGGAGGAGCACGTGACATCGCGCTACCATTCTGGAATAATTTGGCAGTGTCTTACAAACTTAAATATACTGCTACGACATGCCCTCAAAGCAAGGACAAGATTTGCCCACGAAAAGGCTCAAACACGAGAGTTCATAGTAGCAGGGACCGGAACACGCCCAGTGGCCATCGACTCGTGAATGGACCAACCATCTAGGGTGGGTTCGCGATAAAAGGAGCCAAGCATAGGCACGCACAGGCTCATGCAGTCTCGTCATCGTCATGCCGAGCCAAAGGGGCAGATCCGCAAGAGCGCACGGGGCGCGGGACTCTGTCGGAGTGGCATCCGCAACGGGCACACCGAAGTGGTAGCCACAGGAGGCGGGTCCGTCGTTACCTGCAGGTGGGGAAGGACCGGGTGCGAAGCAGCATGAGAGACCTTCCTGGAAGTGTTTTATTTCGTGATAAAGGCGGTCATCGCCCAACTGTGTACATTTGTCGCCTGGTCAAATTGTACATTTAAATTGGCAGCTGTTATTGCATGTGAATGATACTTTCATAAACCCGATCTTTTTCAGTCTGAGACACTTGTGTCTTGACTTTCCTCTCTGCCCAGAACCACGTGTTCTGTTGCTGGGCTTAGCCAGGACCAGATTCCTGGGTGTGAGCAGAAGGGCGAACCCCAGGCCAAAGGCAACGCAGCCATGACAGTCCCTGGCAGCTCTGCCATGGCAGCGAGCTGCCCCACATCTCAAAGGCGAGGATTTGTGTCTCATGCACCGTACGTGGTAGCTGCAGGCCTATCCCACATTCTTCATGCCAGGGTCCAAGCCGAAGGCATGGTCCCGCTGTAGGACATTCGGTTCTTATGACAACACTCAGGGCACTTAATGTTCCCACTCAGGAGGGCACCGTCTCACATTCCACCGGCTCAGGTAAGCGGAGGGACAAGCCTGGCAATGCCAGGGACAGATGCAGGCCCTCTCCACAGGAGGCACTGCCAAGTCGCCAGACAGCCGTGGGGACATCCCATTCTTGCATGGGAAGGAGATGTGAACTAAAGCGCCATCTCTCACATCTCCCGACCCCAGAGCTTTACACCTTGCAAAGCCTTTTACAACAAGTCTCATCTGATGAGTCAGTGACCTAAAGACAAAGGACACCCTTCATAAACTCTAATCATCGTCCAGCTCCCAGACCTGACCTCCTCCTCCTCAGATGCTTCTCACCTAGTGGCAGCCTCACGGTCCCCTGTCCTCTGGGCTGGAGACCTGGGCTGCATCTCTGATGGTCCCTTCTCCCTGACTCTCCACATTGATCATTAAATGTGTCATGGAGGATACTTCCCATTGCAAGGAAGAGAACTCTCAGCTCAGGCTAGATTTAAAAACACAGGGGATTCACGGTATCAGGCACGGCTTGATCCAGAAGCTCGAACCATAAGGTCAGAGACTGGGTTTTCTTTCTCTTTGTTTCTTAGTTCTGGCTCTTTAAGGTCGGCCCCGTTCTCAGTAAGCAGCACCCACTAGGATTGTGCACATCTGTCCGTGGTGGCTGCCTATATGTTGGGCCAATATGGAAATGGAAGCGGATAGCAGGCCACTCCCATTTCTGGGCAACTCAACTTTTCAAAGGCACAGGAGGCGAGCCGGCTTAAGTTCATTTAACAGGGGGCAGCTGCACGCTTTTAGTGACCCGCGTGAGGAAGCCACCTGAGGGTGGGACAAGAATAAGAGGGAACAGTGTCCTGAGCACCGGGGCTGGGAAACGTGCCAGACTCCAACAGCCGGAGAGGAAAATCTCACAATCCTCCAGGCTTCGGCTAGAATACTAGGGAAGATTTTGCCTCAGTCGTGGGGTAAAACTAACCCCAGACAAAACATCGCTCTGGTCCCACCTAACAAATCTTAAAAGTGAGACCAAGGAGGATCAGATCGTCTCCAGTAAACTTAACTACACCCAAGAGCAAAGATCGAGAATACTTTTTGGAATAAAAAAATATATATAGCACCTGACAAAG